>NC_041393.1:498168090-498175153 GCF_002162155.2 Triticum dicoccoides | reverse complement strand
AGGCGAGCCGGGCATGGAGCTCGCCGGCGGTGAGGCGGCCGGGCGCTCGCGTGGGCGGGCGAGGACGGGCCCGGTGGCGGCGGGCGTCCGGGCCGAGAGGGCCGGCGTCGGGCTTCGCGGGCCTGCGCTGGAGGCGGCGAAGTGGGGCGCGGGCATGGGCGACTTGGAGGGCGCCAGTTGGCTGCGTCGGCGGGGAGGGTGACGTGGCGGCGCGTGATTCGCCGGGGTGAGGTGGCTGCGGGGCGGCGGACGCGTCCGGCCACCGGGCGGACATGTTCGGTGGCGCAGAGGAGGTGGGATCTAGGGTTTGACTACGAAAATGGACGGGGGATGCCTTTTTATAGGTAGAAGGAGCTAGGAGAGTCCAAATGGAGGACGATTTTCGCCACACGATCGTGATGGAACGACCGAGAGCATGGAGGGGACTTAGATGGGTTTTGGGCCACTTTGGAGGGGTGTTGGGATGCAAGACAAAAGGGGCTTTGCGGGCTACGCGGTTAACCGTTGGAGTATCAAACGGACTCCAAATGGCACGAAACTTGACAGGCGGTCTACCGGTGCTATACCAAGGCCGCTTGGCAAGACTCGGTCCATTCCGAGAAAGTTTAACACCCGCACATGAAACAAGGTCTGAGAGGGGCGACAGGGCACGCGCGAGAGGTGTGGACTCCGAACGGACAATGGAGAGAACCGGGAGAACCCGAACGGATGCAAGTTTTGAAAAACATGCAGATGAAATGCAGATGATGACATGGCAAAATGCAACACGCAAGCAAATGACATGGCAACTACGGCGAATAACTAGCGGACACCTGGCGCATCGAATCCGGGGCGTTACAACACTCCTCCACTAACAAGAGATCTCGTCGCGAGATCTTAGGACCGAGACGGAAGGGAAAAGGAAGAGGTGAAACAAGAACTTAAGAGAAGAAGCGAAGAATCGAGAGCACTCGAGAATAAGAGAGGAACGACGAGAATGACGAGAATCGAAAGCTCGCGGAATCAGATAGACTATGAAACCACTCCGGTTAGAACGAGATAAGAAACGAATAAGACTGAAACGATTTAGGCAGCACTCCGGCTGAAACATGGAGGAATAGAACATGAGCTTCACAAGATGGGATGACACTTGACGAGATGAACAATGCAATGCCTCCGGAAGAATTGAAAGAATGGAATTAAAATAACTTAGAAGGAAGGATTGACTGGAGTTGTTGAGAAAATCAACAACGAAAGAATAAGCTTGTTGTGGACTTATGGATAACATCTCAAAATCATAAGGTGATAACCGGCCAAAAACGGAAATGGTTGGATAGCTGAGAAGAACGAAGAAATGAAAAACTCCACTTCAAAAGAAAATGAAGAATTACTTGCGCTTCGAGACGCGAGAAGAAAAGATACTTAAACTCCACCAACAAAATCTTGATGAACTCTTGAAGAATGAATTAAATCATGAAGAACCACCATGAAGAACTCCGGTAACAAAAGGACGATGAGATAGAATGAAGGAAAAAAGAATAAGACTAAAGCCCGCGTTGATTTAGATTGAGGTTCCGACGAGATGGCCGAGGAAATTGAACTCCGGAAAAGAAAAAGATGAAAACACTTGGAACTAGAATTTATTCATCAAGAACAAACTCCGAAGGAAGGGATTACTCACTTGGATGAAATAAGAATAAGATTTATTGTATGCTTATCCTTCATCAAATTAAATTGATGACCATCAATGGATTTGGCATACTACTTATTCTTCTTGAAAAAGGATTGAGAAGGGATAGCACAAAACTTGAGAAGGTCTTCATGAACCACCGGTAGGATTGGAAAGAATGAATGGATTAAAATGATAATCAAGGAAAAAGAATCTTGAATGAACCACCGTAAGAAATGACAATGAACGAAGAAAAGAGAAAAAATCTTCGGGAAGAATTAGAGGAACCAATATGCCAGAGGGGATTTAGATGCAAAAGAACAAAGAGATCATGAGCTGATTAGAGAACACTTGAACAGAGCACCGGGATAATTGGATGACGGTAGCTGAAATCTGAGGACGAAGAATTCTTCTGGAACGATGGCCTCCGGTGAAAAGAAATGGAAAAACAACTTCTGACATACTCCGGATGGGTAGGAAAAAGGAATATCTGACAAATGGAATAATTCGAGAGGATAACAAGAGGCTAGAACCATGAAACTTTGCAAGAGTGGGCAAGATTTGGAGGAAAAACTCTTCTTCGATCTTCAAATGACGACAAGAAACAGCACCAAAATTACTGAGATCTCCGGGAGAATGAAAAGCGAAGAGGTTGAGCCAACAATGAAATGATTTGAAATCGATCTTGGAAAAGCATCTGACTGATGAAATTCATTCTTACGTCACACTTGAAAAGAATTGAGAATAACTTCGGGGGAATTAGAAGAGTCAAGTAAGATCCTGGAAAAAGACCTGTGGGTTAGGGCCCACTGAAGAGAAAACACCGTTGATAAAGGATGTTGAGCAGATAGATGATGCACCGGAACAATTGAAATATTTGAATGCGGTGACAACCACGAATTAATTGGAACACAGACGAATCTCCTGAGATGTCTTCCAAACTCCGGAATGATTGAATGGCGAGAGGCAAACGAGCAAGGGAAAACACTTGATCCAAGGAAAAGAATATGATCAGCCGAAAAAACTTGAATTGAGTGCACCGAAAAAGAAAAGAGATGAAGAATGACAAACGAGACGAGAATTCACCGGTTGAAATAATTGAGGGAAGACTGAAGATGTTCCGCACGAATGAGATAGATGGTCGAGAGAGAGTCAGACTCCGAGAAGAAAAAGGGTGGGAGGGCGGGAAAACAAAGGCAACTTGGAAGGGGGAACCGACGAATATCTTGAAGAGAAAACACCTGTTGAAATCATTGAGGAAAGAAATCAAAGACTTCGCACGAGTAGGAAGGATACTCGATTACGGACTCCGGCTCCGAGAAGAAAAGGGAGGGCGGGTGGGAAAAGAAAACAACTGAGGATTGAACGCAAAGATGAAGAGGCTCGAGTCAACTTGACGAGAAATGCACCGGATGAAAAGAGCTGAGAACCAACGATCGGAAAACCAACTGCGTGAACCTAAAGAAAATTTTGAAAGGGAAGAGGAGTAACTCAAAAAAAACCTACGTCAAGATTCCTCACCAGAGCGACGAAGGGGATGAGGAGTAAAAAGAATCCTACTCTCTGATATAACTAGACTCCGAAAACAGTTTTCTTCTAGACTCAACAACGGCCAAACTACACGATCAATCAAGGGGCTCCTAAGGTCGGTCGAGGCTCTGATACCAACTAGTCACGCCCAATATGCGACCCTATCCAAAAGGAACTCGAAGGTCCCACCAAGGATAGACCCACATATTAAAATGCTTTTGCAAGGTGGATATCATTGCATCAACATTACATAATAGATGGGGATACATACAAGAGGCATACAATGCCACACGAATACAACATCACAATACATGAGAGCAACATCCGACTACGGATAAAACACAAACAGAAGCTCAAACGACATCCACCCTGCTAGCCCAAGCTGCCGACCTGGAACCTATTCCATGATCGAAGAAGAAGCAGAAGAAGAACTCCAAAACAAGCAAACATCACTCTCGCGTCATGATCATCGCATAACTTGTACCTGCAACTGGTGTTGTAGTAATCTGTGAGCCACGAGGACTCAGCAATCCCATTACCATGGGTATCAAGACTAGCAAAGCTTAAAGGGAACAGAAGGGGGTAAAGTGGTGAGGCTGCAGCAGCGACTAAGCATATATGGTGGCTAACATACGCAAATAAGAGTGAGAAGAGAGCAAGCGGAACGGTCGTGAAGCTAGCAATGATCAAGAAGTGATCCCGAACTCCTACTTACGTCAAACATAACCCAAAAACCATGTTCACTTCTCAGACTCCGCCAAAAAGAGACCATCACGGCTACACACGCGGTTGATGCGATTTAATTCGGATCTGGTGTCAAGTTATCTACAACCGGACATTAACAAATTCCCATCTGCCACATAACCACGGGCACGGCTTTCGAAAGTTTATACCCTGCAGGGGTGTCCCAACTTAGCCCATGATAAGCTCTCGCGATCAACGAAGGATATACCTTCTCCCAGGAAGACCCGATCAGACTCGGAATCCCGGTTTACAAGACATTTCGACAATGGTAAAACAAGACCAGCAAAGCCGCCCGATGCACCGACAATCCCGATAGGAGCTGCACATATCTCGTTCTCAGGGCAACACTAGATAGATCAGCCTACGAGTAAAACCAGCCCTCGAGTTTCCCTGAGGTGGCCCCGCAGTCTGCCCGGTTCGGACCAACACTTAGACAAGCACTGGCCCGGGAGGGGCTAAAATAAAGATGACCCTTGGGTTAATTACTCCCAAGGGAAATATAGGTGGTGGTGAGGCAAATGGTAAAATCAAGGTTGGGCCTTGCCGGAGGAGTTTTATTCAAAGCGAACTGTCAAGGGGGTCCCATAAATCACCCAACCGCGTAAGGAACGCAAAATCCGGGAACATAACACCGGTATAACGGAAACTAGGGCGGCAAGAGTGGAACAAAACACCAGGCATAAGGTCGAGCCTTCCACCCTTTACCAAGTATATAGATGCATTAATTAAATAAGAGATATTGTGATATCCCAACATAATCCTGTTCACCATGCAGCAATCTTCAACTTCACCTGCAACTAGCAACGCTATAAGAGGGGCTGAGCAAAGCGGTAACATAGCCAAGCAACGGTTTGCTAGGAAGGGTGTCAAAGGTTAGAGGTTCATGGCAATATGGGAGACTTGATAAACAGGTGATAGGTAGCACAGCATAGCGATAGAACGAAGCAACTAGCATAGCAATGATAGTAGTGAGATCCAGGGTAGCAATCATCTTGCCTGAAATCCCGCAAGGAAGAAGAACGAGTCCATGAAGAAGACGAATGGATGAAGCCGAACCAAGGGTAGACGAATGAATCCTCATGATCGCAACGAAAACGGGAACTATCGAGAAGAAGCACACAACATAGTGAACACACCACACATGAACAAGACATGATGCACAAACAAGCAAGATGCATGACAAAGATACATGAAGCTACTCATGGCAAGAGATGATGCAAACAAGAGCAACACATCAAGGCAAGTTTAAATGAGGCCGGAAACAACATATAACAATTCCGGTAAGTCCTCATATGCAAATTTCGAAATTGGTCCAGATCTGAATAAACATTATGTTCAAGTTGTTAAACAGCAATTTAAAATGCACCATGATGATCTACACGAGATTCTAGTCAAGTTACATATAAAGTTCATTAGATTTGGAGCTACGGCCTAGAAGATATGAGCAAAACAAGTTAAACATGGCATTGATGCAAAATGCACCCAAACATCAAGCAAACACCTCAAAACATGGATGCAACATGATAATATGAAACTACATGCAAAATCAAGCAAATTTCATATAGAGCACACTCAAAACGGAGTAACGGTTCAACACACACACTATACAAGTTATAGCAACAATCTGTCCAAAACAGCAACTAGGCATCTTGCAAGCATCAAAACAACATGCTACATCATCTCAACATAAAAACAAAAGGCATGGACATGATGTACATATAAATCATAACAAAACATGAACACTGAGCTATCTCCAAAAATCAATACACATGCTCAAACACACATGGCAAGATTGCAAATAATAACAGTTTCAGACTTTACAGAAATAACATCAGATTGCAATGTTTAGAGCTATCAAACAACATGCTACAGGAACTTATCATGACAAACAAATGCATTTCATGAATCTACTAATTGCATAGAACAAAAGTCCCTTACTCACCATGAGCCAAAAAGGATCAGAAGATATGATGGCACCCATGTAAACATGGCAAGTTATATGACAGATTCATACATGGCAGGAACAACGATAAGTAGGCATGTTGGTTAGCTTGTACCATTCACCACAAAGCATTACATGGCATTACAAGGCAACCAACAGTAAGAAGACATGTTTTTTAGGCTAAGCATGGCAATAGAAAGTTCATAGGGTACATGGATCACTAACAACAATCATGGCAACAACTGAACTTAATGTTAACAGGCTGACAGCAACATTATTTAGCAACTTTGGAGCAAGGAAACCACAAGCTATAGCAGGCTATAATTGCAACCAGGGGCATGTCTGGATAGAGCATGACATATATAACAAAACACCCTTAGTGAACATCTCCATATTATGCATAGAATGACTTGTAGCAGTAGGTTTACATAGCATCACGAAATAACAGATTCAGCCTAGCAAAACAGCAACAGCAAGTACCCTACTTAACAAGCTCGATGCACTCACTACATAACTCACAAAAATACATGGATGGCACCCCTGTAAAGATGGCATGGCATAGTTCAAAACACATGTAGACATCAACCTGATAGGATGCACACATCAATCATGGCAAAATGACAAATGAGCAAGTTATAACAGTTTCAGCAGATTAACATCACATAGCACTCTTGCAACGAAGATTCAGGCATCATGATGATCTCAAATGAACATGATGCAATGGAATGAAATGAAGTACACGTTGAGGCAAACAATTTGACATATTATGCATGCAAAACGGAGCAGTATGCATGGAGTTATGTTGTGATGAACACGGCATGATAATGTAAATAATTTCGGGACTTCGAAGAAATCGACCTCGAGGGGGGAAAAAGTCAACGGCGGCGGGGTGGCCGGAATCTTGCCGGAGAAGCGGGACACGGCAACCGGAGCTGGAGGAGGGGCTTGCCAGAGGGCACCGGCGGGTCGGGGAGGATGGGCCCCACCGGATTTGGCCGGATCCGGCGCGTGGCGGCGGAGGAGGAGGCCGGCGGTGGCGGACATCGTCCGTGGCGGCGACCGGCGGAGATGGCCGCGGGGCCGGCGGCGCGGCCAGGGCAGGCTGCGGCGGAGGAAGGAGGAGGCGCAGGGGGTGGCGGCGTGGATCCATGGGCGGCGGGGAGGTGGAGCACGGCGGCAGGGGGGCCGCGGGAGGCGAG
>NC_041393.1:498092521-498167789 GCF_002162155.2 Triticum dicoccoides | reverse complement strand
GCCCGCGCTGGAGGCGGCGAAGTGGGGCGCGGGCCTGGGCGACGTGGAGGGCGCCGGTTGGCTGCGGCGGCGGGGAGGGTGACGTGGAGGCGCGTGATTCACCGGGGTGAGGTGGCTGCGGGGCGGCGGACGCGTCCGGCCACCGGGCGGACATGTCCGATGGCGCAGAGGAGGTGGGATCTAGGGTTTGACTGCGAAAATGGACGGGGGATGCCTTTTTATAGGTAGAAGGAGCTAGGAGAGTCCAAATGGAGCACGGTTTTCGCCCACACGATCGTGATCGAACGACCGAGAGCATGGAGGGGACTTAGATGGGTTTTGGGCCACTTTGGAGGGGTGTTGGGCTGCAAGACAAAAGGGGCTTTGCGGGCTACGCGGTTAACGGTTGGAGTATCAAACGGACTCCAAATGGCACGAAACTTGACAGGCGGTCTACCGGTGCTATACCAAGGCCGCTTGGCAAGACTCGGTCCATTCCGAGAAAGTTTAACACCCGCGCACGAAACAAGGTCTGAGAGGGGCGTCGGGGCACGCGCGAGAGGTCTGGACTCCGAACGGACAATGGAGAGAACCGGGAGAACCCAAACAGATGCAAGTTTTGAAAAACATGAAGATGAAATGTAGATGATGACATGGCAAAATGCAACATGCAAGCAAATGACATGGCAACGACGGAGAATAACTGGCGGACACCTGGTGCATCGAATCCGGTGCGTTACATCGCCCACAACTCTTGTGTTCTACTCGTGCATATAACATCTACGCATAGACCTGGCTCAGATGCCATTGTTGGGGAACGCAGTAATTTCAAAAAAAATCCTACAATCACGCAAGATCTATCTCTAGTCAATTCATAGCAACGAGAGGGGAGAGTGTTGTCTATGTACCCTCGTAGACCGGAAGCGGAAGCGTTATGACAACACGGTTGATGTAGTCGTACGTCTTCACGATCCAACCGATCCTAGCACCGAAGGTACGGCACCTCCATGATCTGCACACGTTCAGCTCGGTGACGTTCCACGAACTCTAGATCCAGCTGAGGTCAAGGGAGAATTTTGTCAGCACGATGGCATGGTGACTGTGATGATGAAGTTACCAACGCAGGGCTTCACCTAAGCACTACGACGATATGACTGAGGTGTGTAACTGTGGAGGGGGGCACCGCACACGGCTAAAACAATTGTCAACTTCTGTGTTCTAGGGTGCCCCCTGCCCCCGTATATAAAGGAGAAAGGGGAGGCCGACCGACCCTCCAAGGGCGCGTCCCCAATGGGGGAATCCTACTAGGACTCCAAGTCCTAGTAGGTTTCCACCTAAAGGGAGAGAGGGGGAAGGAAGGAGAGGGAGAGGGAGAAGGCAAGGGGGCACCCCCCCCCTTCCTTGTCCTATTCGGACTCAAGGGGAGGGGGCACGCGGCCTACCCTAGCCGGCCCCTCTCTCTCTCCACTAGAGCCCATCGAGGCCCATTAGTTCCCCAGGGGATTCCGGTAACCCTCTAGCACTCCGGTTTTATCAGAAACTTATCCGGAACACTTCTGGTGTCCGAATATAGTCGTCCAATATATCAATCTTTATGTCTCGGCCATTTCAAGACTCCTCGTCATGTCCGTGATCACATCTGGGACTCCTAACAATTTTCGGTACATCATATCACATAAACTCATAATACCAATCATCATCGAACGTTAAGCATGCGGACCCTAAGGGTTCGAGAACTATGTATACATGTATGAGACACGTCTTTGGTCAATAACTAATAGCAGAACCTGGATGCTCATATTGGTTCCTACCTATTCTACAAAGATCTTTATCTGTCAAACCGCATAACAACATACGTTGTTCCCTTTGTCATCGGTATGTTACTTGCCCGAGATTCGATCGTCGGTATCTCAATGCCTAGTTCAATCTCGTTACCAGCAAGTCTCTTTACTCGTTCCGTAATACTTCATCCCGCAACTAACTCATTAGTCACAATGCTTGTAAGGCTTATAGTGATGAGTATTACCAAGAGAGCCTAGAGATACCTCTCCGAAACACGGAGTGACAAATCCTAATCTCGATTTATGCCAACCCAACAAACACCTTCGGAGACACCTGTAGAGCAACTTTATAATCACCCATTTGCGTTGTGACGTTTGGTAGCACACAAAGTGTTCCTCCGGTATTCGGGGGTTGCATAATCTCATAGTCTGAGGAACTTGTATAAGTCATGAAGAAAGCAGTAGCAATGAAACTGACACGATCATAATGCTGAGCTAACGGATGGGTCATGTCCATCACATCATTATCCTAATGATGTAATGCCATTTATCAAATGACAACACATGTCTATGGTTAGGAAACATAACCATCTTTGCTTAACGAGCTAGTCAAGTAGAGGCATACTAGGGACTATATGTTTTGTCTATGTATTTACACATGTACTAAGTTTCCTGTTAATACAATTCTAGCATGAATAATAAACATTTATCATGAATTACGGAAATAAATAATAACTTTATTATTGCCTCTAGGGCATATTTCCTTCAAGAAAGACCGGCGAGTGAGCAAATACGGTTATATGTATAGTAGTGCTAAAAAATACAATTATACAGGCAAAATCATTTCCAATCGTAAGTTCATCCCACACTGTCAGTCTCCGTGAAATGTTTCCTTCGTACATACATCCACATAGTCGCGGCAAGGAAAACGTTTCTATTCGTAGGTACATCACACAAAAATTTTCCCCGTTAAGTCATTTGTGATGGCCTTCCCATCACACACAATATTAAAAAAATTATCGTTTGCGTTATTGAAGGCATCACACACGGTGCGTAGAAGAAACTGTGTGCATTGCCTTAGGTCATCGCCCATGATATTTTCACAATAACCATTTGCAATAGCAAAAACCAATTAGCAGGCTAATTGCCCTATTTTTAATAATCCATTTATTAATCTAATTGACATTCATATTAAACACATAATATATTTCATTCCCATATTAAGGAAGTAGGATTTCATAATTAAAATACATCAGAGTACAACATGATATAGCTTTAGCACTCAGCTACCCCATTACACAACTGCACCAGCACCAAGTTTCACATGCAACATCTAGAACCTTTCGAAATTAGCATCACAGATGGTACATAGACAAATGCATCTCCTCGGGAAAACTGCTGAAGCGGAAGGCGAATATTGAGCATTCATTGATGTTGAAGGTCTTTGCAACTTTAGGCCAGTGCCTGTGGATGATTGACCGTCCATCCTTCGTCCTCTTCAGGAACACTTCAATATTGAACCGTGGGTGTTGTATGAAAACCTTCCTCGCCTCCTGTCCATACAGGTGGTTTGAGAGGTAATCATCAGTGAACTGTTTTGGAAAGGCCTGAAAACAAGGGTGTGCATAAATATCTTCTCTATATTGGAAATGGGGAAAAGGAATAAAAAAGACAAGGTATAATAGTATACAGTAACAGAATGTAGCCACAACAATTGAACATCGCATTGCAGAATTGAACCAAGCAGTTAACTAAACACCACAACAAATGAACCAACCATTAACTGAGCACCACATTGCACAAATATAACATACTCCTAATAGAAGATCAGACAGTTAACCAAACCAAGCATGCTTAACAACTTGGAAATATAGCAATTGTATTTGTTTCTCATGTATTTAGTACAACCAAATTCGATTTATTTCTCACATGGTATACAATAACAGAATGCACACACAACAATTGAACATCGCATTGTAGAATTGAACCAACCAGCTAACTAAACACCACAACAAATGAACTAAATGTTAACTGAGCACCACATTGCACAATATAACATACTCCTAATAGAAGATCAGACAGCTAACCAAACAAGGCATGCTTGACAACTTGGAAAATTGCACCCTAAAGAATTGAACATCACATTTGCAGAATTGAACCAAACAGTTAGCTGAACACCACATTGCACGACATATAGAACATATACACTAGAACAGAAGATTGCATGGTAAAAGTAGATAACACAATTCACTAAAATTTGTGAAGGAAAGGCAGTAGCTAGCAAACTGAACATGGGTCCTTATAGTGAGCTAATAAGACAAGCTACTCATTGTCGGAGATATCGATAACGATTGGCTCCTTGGACATGGAAGAGGGCGAGGCCTCCACATCGTGGGTGCCCTCATTGTAGTGGTGAGTTTCTTGAGCCGCTCTAGGCACCAACCTGCTGGCTCTCGAGATGTGGTAAGCACGTGCACAGTGAGAAAACACCTCACAGTCTTTGTCGAAGGCACTGACGGTGGCCTCAAGAAAACACCATGAACTGTCGTTTAAAGCAGCCAACCGCGCGGCGATGTCGACGCGCGAGGCACCGATGGTGGCCTAGACGTCGAGGTGCTCCTCCAAGATATGGGGGTCGGCACGAATGGCAGCCATCGCGACCTCATCCACGCGTGTAGCCGCAATTTGCTTCTCCGCTGCCAAATGCTCCTTGAGATCCTGGCTATACTGCATGTACCATGGCTTAGGACGGCGCTTATTTTGTGGAGGGGTCGGCGATTTGGGTGGAAGGTGTCGCGCTCGGGCCGGCGGTCGGGGCATGTGGGATGTGGAAGGAGGAGGAGGACGGGGTTCGGGTGTGGATTACCTGCCTGGATAGGCGACGCCGAGCAGCATGGAGGAGGGTCACCGGCGAGGAGGCGGCGCTGCAAGCAAGGAATGAAGGTTTCAACTTGGAAAGGAAGGCGTAAATAGGGGAAATGTGGCTTTTGGTAAGGGGGAGGGGGTGGGGAGGTAGACATTTCCACGAAAGCCGAAAATTTGGAAGCGCTTCAGCGAAAAAACTGGCGCGCAAAGTGTCAGCAGACACGGTCCCTTATTCAGAGCGGGTTGTGGACTGTAGCCGACGAACCTTCTCGAGTAAGGCATAGGCATACTATACACCGACGGTGCTCCCGGATATTTTGTACTGCATCTCACACGGTTGGTGATAATAAACTGTGTGGGATCTACTTGATTTTTCATCTTGATTTGAATTACATAATGGGGTCACAGCTGCAAAGGATGGTGTTTGAATTGCTAGAACTTCTATCTGTAGTGAACATGCAACTATAGGTGTGTCGTCAAAAAAATTGGAATTATTCAGGGTTCGTTTGGACATTTTTATACGGTAACTTGGTTTTCTAGGAATTTCGGGTGCACAATTGAAAATTAAACCACATGCACATGCTTCGGTGCACCAAAATGGGTTGTAAAATGATATATGTGTCCATGGATTGATGATTACGTCCCATTCAAGAAATGGGGATGAATTTCAAACACCATGGCACCGTGGCTCTCCAGCAAATGTTGAGGTGCTTGCTTTTGTAACGGCATCAAGATGCTGGGGTAAAAAATGTTGTCCCATTTGGTCCAGGTTATGGTATAAGCTTCTCGCAAACCAGAGCTTCTCTCACAACAAGCATGATGGTTTCGGTAGGGAATGTTTCACCTTTCTGGACGAAACGATATTCGTTGCATCTTCTCAATTTCAATTTTTTCCTAGTGTCAACATAGAACAAAAGGGGTGTTGTGTCAATTTTTTGGATTTTTCGGGGTTCACTTTGACATTTTTATATATTAACTGAGTTTTCTATGCATTCATGTGCATAATTCAAATTGAACTACATGCACATGCTCTAATGCATATAAATTAGTTGAAAAATTCAAATATGTGTCCTTGGTTGCATGCTTAATTAGGTCCCATGCAAGAAATGAGAATGAATGTCAAACACCTTGCCACCGTCACTCGGCCGCAAACATTAATATATATACCTGGTTTTTAAATTCTAGTAAATCCAAAGCTCATCTGAAATTCATGAAACTTGGCATGTTGTCATGGAGCGACATCACATGTTGTGGTAAATTTTTTGTCCCATTTGGGGCAGGTTTGGGGATATGCTTCTCACAAACCAGAGCTTCTCACAACAAGCCCGATGGTTTCGGTATGGAACGTTTCACCTTTGGATGAAACGATATGCATTGCCTCTTCTTGATTTCAATTTTTTTCCTAGTGTCAACATAGATCAATAGGGGTGTTCTGTCAATTTTTGGGATTTTGGGGGTTAGCTTGGACATTATTATACATTAGCTGAGTTTTCTATGCATTCATGTGCATAATTCAAATTTGAACTACATGCACACATATGCTCTAATGCATATAAATTGGTTGAAAATTCAAATATGTGTCCTTGGTTGCATGCTTAATTAGGTCCCATGCAAGAAATGGGAATGAATGTCAAACACCCTGCTACCGTCACTCGGCCACAAACATTGAGATATATACCTGGTTTTTAAATTCTAGTAAATCCAAAGCTCATCTGAAATTCATGAAACTTGGCATGCTACCATGGAGCGGCATCAACATGCCGTGGTAAATTTTTTGTCCCATTTGGGGCAGGTTTGGGGATATGCTTCTCACAAACCAGAGCTTCTAACAACAAGCCCGATGGTTTCGGTAGGGAACGTTTCATCTTTCTGGACGAAATGAGATGCATTGCCTCTTCTTGATTTCAATTTTTTCCTAGTGTCAGCATAGAACAACAGGGGTGTTGTGTCAATTTTTGGGATTTTTGGGGGTTCGCTTGGACATTTTTATACATTAACTGAGTTTTCTATGCATTCGTGTGCATAATTCAAATTTGAACTACATGCACACATATGCTCTAATGCATATAAATTGGTTGAAAATTCAAATACGTGTCCTTGGTTGCATGCTTAATTAGGTCCCATGAAATAAATGAGAATAAATGTCAAACACCCTGCCATCGTCACTCGGCCGCAAACATTGAGATATATATACCTGGTTTTTAAATTCTAGTAAATCCAAAGCTCGTCTGAAATTCATGATAATTGGATGCTGTCATGGAGCGGCATCAACATGCCGTGGTAAATTTTTTGTCCCATTTGGGGCAGGTTTGGGAATATGCTTCTCACTAACCAGAGCTTCTCATAACAAGTCTGATGGTTTTGGTAGGGAACGTTTCACTTTTCTGGACGAAACGATATGCATTGCCTCTTCTCAATTTCAATTTTTTTCCTAGTGTCAACATAGAACAACATGGGTGTTGTGTCAATTTTTGGGATTTTTTGGGGTTCGCTTGGACATTTTATACATTAACTGAGTTTTCTATGCATTCATGTGCATAATTCAAATTTGAACTATACATGCACACATATGCTCTAATGCATATTAATTGGTTGAAAATTCAAATATGTGTCCTTGGTTGCATGCTTAATTAGGTCCCATGCAAGAAATGAGAATGAATGTCGTCAAAGACCCTGCCACCGTCACTCGGCCGCAAACATTGAGATACCTGGTTTTAAAATTCTAGTATAAATCCAAAGCTCATCTGAAATTTATGAAACTTGGCATGCATGCTATCATGGAGCGGCATCAACATGCCATGGTAAATTTTTTGTCCCATTTGGGGTAGGTTTGGGGATATGATTCTCACAAACCAGAGCTTCTCACAACAAGCCTGATGGTTTCGGTAGGGAACGTCCCACCTTTTTGGACAAAACAATATCCATTGCCTCTTATTGCTTTGAAAAAATTTCTCGTGTCAAGTAGAACAACAGGAGCGTTATGTCAATTTTGGGATTTTTCGGGGTTCGTTTGGACATTTTTATGCATTAATTGAGTTTTTCAATGCATTTATGTGTATAATTCAAATTTTAACCATTCACATGACGCCACGTGTCTTGGTTTTAATGGCTCTTGATCGCAAACGTTTTAGAAAGAACACCCGTATGCAAAGTAAGAGCAGGATTTGTGCCTCTCTTCAACACAAACGGTTGTTTTGGATGACCCATGTGCAACCACTTTACAAACAATTTGGTAAGATTTGCATCTGTCATATTGGGTATGTTGCCATTTGTCAAACTGGAAATATTGTCATTTGTTGATCTAGTAACATTGCCATTTGTCAACCTTGTCACACTGCGATTTGTCAAATATGAACCTAAAAATTACTAGCAGTATCTAATTTTTGCAACTAAAATTCAGTAATTAAGCATATATGGAGGTGAGGAGGCGTGTTTAGCCGGGCGTGCAGTGGGCGGTGCAGTTCCCGATACGGCTTTAATGCAGACAAGGGAGAGGTTAGCGGTTCCCGAAGTGTTGAATGGCCAATGATGCATCCTCCTTCAATTAGCATCATGAATGCATGAGGGAAGTAATGGGAGGAGGACCGGGAAAAGAGGCAGCACGAGGTGAATGCAACGCAGTTTGCACTCATATAAAGGCACCCCTCCATTCGAATCATCTACCACATCATACGCACCTAAGCATTTGCCTAAGAACCTACACTAAGCGCAAAAGTGCTCACTCCAGACCCATGGCAGTGATGCGTGCGAGCGTCCAGCGGCTGTGCCAGACGGTCCACGACACCGGCCTGCGGCATGGCACCAAGGATCGTCTCCAGGCGGTGTTGGCGACCGGCTGGTGGATGGCCGCCGTCGACGCCAGCTACGACTCTCAGTTGGACCAGATGATCGTTGCCACCACCAACAAGTTCGCCGTCGTCAAGAAGCTTGTGTATGACATCGCCATACTCCTCCAGCCCGCACGGCCGGGCTCCTCATTGCCTGCCACCCTAATCGGCCTCATGGTCGGAACCTCTTTCAAGCATTGGTGGCCCTGCGACTGCCCGCCGACGCCACGAAGAATGTCCACCTAGAGATCGCGCTCGCTGCGAGGCGCCTCGCCCTGCAAGAATTCGTCGACCTATACATCCATGTGTACGAGCAAATCGTGTACATAGGTATCTACAAGGCCAGTGAGGATGCTACAATGTTGGCCTTCTTCAACCGACTGGAAGCCTTGGATGCCTTTGTTGAGAAGCACCTTGACCTCGCCACAAAAGCCGTCGAGCCTTAGCCGTCGGTCGGTGGCCTGATGCACTAAGTTGAGGAGGAGGAGGTCGTACGTTGATGGATGAATCTTTCTTCTTGCCTCCTTAATTCTTATTATGCTGTTGCATTCTCGTTCCAGTCAATACAGACATGTGTGATCCCTTTGCTTAATTATATGCATCACTGTAACTAGTGCTCCATCCTATCAATTTGTAAGTTGTGCTGCCAGTGTTTGGGGCCGGCGCACGACACAATAAGCACACCCACGACGACACATACAGAGAGGACATCCAGCGGTTCCAATGGCGATTTGGCAAAATATGCAGCTAAAAATCACTAGCACTATCTATTTTTTGCAACTAAAATTCAGTAATTAAGCATATATTTCATTCATAGATTAAGCAGTCGTGCTTAATCTATACAAACAGTTCAACCGTTAGGCGCCGCGGCGCGCTCTGCTCGCGCCCGTCAGCGTGCTCTGCTCGTGCCCGTCGGCGCGCTTAGGTTGTGGACAACTTTTCCTTGCATGTTCAACTCCTATATGCATATATATATATATGGTTGCTCGCCGTTGAGGCGACCGCGGAGCGCTCTGCTCGCGTCCCTCTATGCGCGCTCTGCCAGCGGTTGGGCCTGCGCACGATCATGTCGGGGGCCCCATATGCATGCGGTTGCGCCGCGCGCGTTGCCACGCGATGCAGTTACGTGCGACACTATGGAGTTACGCGCTGCGAATTAGAACTGCCATCAGGACGTGCCGTCCGGCCTCCCCTTTAATTCCCACGGCCATTGTAGCCTTAGTCTCTTCAACCTTTCGATTGCGCCCCACAACACAAAAGCACACCCACGACAACACATAGAGAAGGGATGTCTAGTGGCACTCCCATGGAGTTCGGCGAGCATAAAGTGGAGACCCACGCGAGGGAGACGGATCTCTCGGTGGTGTACACCATCGACCCGGCCGTGGTGGACGACTACATCAACACCGTTGAGCAGTTGCATGCTGGAGGAAAGTACAAGGTGGTCGGCATCGACCTCCAGTACAACGACGGTAGTCCCGACATAGATCAGAAGGTTGTCGTTGCCCAGTTGTGTGTGCGCCATCATGTCCTCATCTACCACTACTACAAGGCCAAAGAGCCTTGCGACCGTTTCAACAGGTTTGTCAACAGCACCGACTACAAGTTCGCCACGGTGGAAACCACCGACGATGCAAAAGCGCTCAGTGTTACGGGCTTGGCCTACGAGAACCTTGTCGAAATCCGTGACCACTACACGGTCTGGGGCAGCACGAACAAGGACTCCCTGGTCGAACTCGCTGAGGGAGTTCCGGACTAGGGGGTGTCCGGATAGCCGAACTATCATCATCGGCCGGACTCCAAGACTATGAAGATACAAGATTGAAGACTTCGTCCCGTGTCCGGATGGGACTTTCCTTGGCGTGGAAGGCAAGCTTGGCGATACGGATATGTAGATCTCCTACCATTGTAACCGACTCTGTGTAACCCTAGCCCTCTCCGGTGTCTATATAAACCGGATGGCTTTAGTCCATAGGACGAACAACAATCATACCATAGGCTAGCTTCTAGGGTTTAGCCTCCTTGATCTCGTGGTAGATCTACTCTTGTAACCCACATCATCAATATTAATCAAGCAGGACGTAGGGTTTTACCTCCATCAAGAGGGCCCGAACCTGGGTAAAAACATCGTGTCCCTCGTCTCATGTTACCATCCGCCTAGACGCACAGTTCGGGACCCCCTACCCGAGATCCGCCGGTTTTGACACCGACATTGGTGCTTTCATTGAGAGTTCCTCTGTCTCGTCACCGATAGGCTCGATGGCTTCTTCGATCATCATCAACGACGCAGTCCAGGGTGAGACCTTCCTCCCCAGACAGATCTTCGTATTCGGCGGCTTTGCACTACGGGCCAATTCGCTTGGCCATCTAGAGCAGATCGAAAGTTACGGCCCTGGCCGTCAGGTCAGATTTGGAAGTTTGAACTTCACGGCTGACATCCGCGTGGACTTGATCTTCGACGGATTCGAGCCACAGCCGAGCATGCCGTACTATCACGTCGGGCATGATTTAGCTCTGCCGCCGGACAGTACCCTGGGGGCCGCACTCGAGCCCGCTTCGATCCTCAATTCGGAGCCGGCCACGCAGATCGAGGATGGATGCCTAGACACCGCCTCGGGGGCTGCAACCTCTACGGTGATAGAGCCGAACACTGACTTTGACCCTCATAAAGCTCGTGACTCCAAGGTGCCGGACTCCTCGCCGGACTCCGAGCCTCCCGCGCCCGCCCTGATCGAATACGATTGGGCGCCGATCATGGAGTTCACCGCAGCGGACGTCTTTCAACACTCACCTTTCGGCGACATCTTGAGTTCGCTAAAATATCTCTCGTTATCAGGAGAGCCCTGGCCAGACTGCGGTCAGGACGGTTGGGATGCGGACGACGAAGAAATTCAAAGCCCACCCACCACCCACTTGTTAGCTGCTGTCGATGATTTAACCGACATGCTAGACTACGACTCCGAGGACATCGACGGTATGGACGACGATGCCGGAGACGACCAAGAACCAGCGCCTAACGGGCGCAGGAAAGCAAACCCAGCCCACAACGTATACATGGTGGACACACCAAAAGGAAGCGACAATGAGGAAAAACGGGACGTGGCGAAGGACAACTCCCCCAACAAACAAACAAAGCGGCGACGCAAGCGCCGCCCGAAGACCGGCATCGACAAAAACGGCACCCATATGGACCCGGCCGTAGAGCAGGGCGAAGCAGTGGACGACGCACACGTCAACAAGCAGCCAGCCGGACATGAACCGGACAAGCAACCCATCCCCGGCGAAGATGATCTCACATCGCCAGAGCATATGAATCTTCATAAAAGGCTCGTCGCCACCGCAAGAAGTTTGAAGAAGCAAAAGCGGAAGCTCAAAACAGCGGAAGACGCACTCCAAATGAGATGGAGCAAAGTACTCAACACCGCAGATAAATATGACACTAGTCACCAGACAAAGAGCTACCCGAAGCGCAAGCTGTTGCCCGAACTTGACGAGGAGGCCTTCGAGCCCCCACAGTCAAAAAAAAAAGGCCGCCTGGCCGGATAGACGACCAGATGACAGGCCAAGAGCAACAAGGGGCGCCACACACAAGCCGGCACATGATCAGCATAAAGATCCTCAGAAAAAGGATAACCCGGCCAGGTCTATCTATGGGCCAAAAAAGAAGACTCCAGGAAGTAACACAACCAGGCGAGCATTTGAAGACAACGGCACACCCAAATACAGGGCGCCGCACAGCCACTATGTTTTACCGACGAGGTACTGGATCATGATTTCCAGCGGATTTAAACCCATAAACATAGAGGCATACGACGGAACAACAGACCCCGGAGTTTGGATTGAGGATTATATCCTACATATACATATGGCGAGAGGAGACGATCTACATGCCATAAAATACCTACCCCTCAAGCTCAAAGGGCCGGCTCGGCATTGGCTTAAAAGCCTCCCAGAAAATACGATTGGAAGTTGGGAAGAGCTTGAGGATGCGTTTCGAGCAAATTTCCAGGGGACTTATGTCCGGCCTCCGGATGCAGATGATTTAAAGTCACATAACTCAACAGCCCGGAGAATCAACACGCAAATTCTGGAGCAGGTTCCTCACTAAAAAGAACCAAATAGTCGACTGTCCGGACGCTGAAGCCTTAGCAGCCTTTAAGCACAACGTCCGAGACGAATGGCTCGCCAGACACCTTGGCCAGGAAAAACCAAGAACAATGGCCGCACTAACAAGTCTCATGACCCGCTTTTGTGCGGGGGAAGACAGCTGGTTGGCTAGATGCAGCACCAGCGACCCGAGTACATCCAAAATCAGGGATGGAAATGGGAAATCACGATGCAAAAAAGATCAGCGCCGGAATAAGGAAAATGGCCCAAATAGTACGGCGGTCAACGCCGGATTCAAAAGCTCTCGGCCGAACAACAAAACACTGCCCCTAAAGGATAACGGTGACGAGCTATCCAACCTAAACAAGATTCTGGATAGACTGTGTCAAATACACGGTACCTCCGGGAGGCCTACAAACCATACCCACAGAGATTGTTGGGTCTTCAAGCAGTCCGGCCGACTTAACGCCGAACACAAAGGGCTCGACACACCAAGTGAAAGTGACGAAACCCAAAAGCAGCGCTCCGGAAACCAAAAGACTTTCCCCTTAGAAGTCAAAACAGTGAACTCACTTCACATGATAACACGCAGCGCGGCCCCTGCTATACCAGGACACCGTTCGTAGACTGGGGATAGAACCCACCAAAATTCGCTATAGCAGCACTTCCTTCAAAGGAGTGATGCCAGGCCTTCTTAGCCAATTTTACAGGCTCTATACCACTAGAGGTCGTGTTCGGTTCATCCAACAACCTCCGTCGCAAAAAGCTCACTTTCCATCGCCCCATTTAGCAGTAGCCCTTAAGCACTACTGGGGCGTGCAGCTTTGGCCCGCTTTAATGCAATACCACATTACGCGTCTCTTATGCTTAAAAATGCCCGGTCCACGTGGCATATTCTTAAAACTCTAGGTGTCTCTCGACCACGGAGAACGTGCGGCTGCCTCGACAGCCACACATTATTCTGACCTTGCAGGTCAAAGCCCCTAAAAAAAGGTCATTTAGACCTCGGACATGGTTAGACGAGTCCGCATACCCTTTTTTTAGGGGGCCGCGCGCATAAATGATGAAAGCCAATAAAGCTCAACTTTCTTCATCTTCCAAATTATACTTTATTTTGATACACTTTTTGCACGATATTTCTTAGAAACTAAGTCCTTCTCTTTTACAGATGAAGCACGTGCTACACCCGTCCAGGATACAGCACAACAGAGACACAGGCGCAGACGTGCAGTAGGGACCCGTTGCAAGGATTCTTTTCAGATTAAGACCCTGCGTAAACCTTTCTCACTGTCTCTTGTTGATACACATCCCCCGGTTTCCTACCAGAGCCGAGGAGGAGGCTGGCGTTTTGGCATCGGCCGCGTCAGAAGTTCCCGCTTGTACCTGGACACTAGGGGCTTAGGGCTTTCTTTTGCCCGATATCATAAAGACCGAACACCTCAGGGAGTGTTCGGCGTCTCGAGTTAGGCCTTATATGCATCAGCTCCGAATCATGTCTTTGGTAAAATGTTGGGTTTGCCCGGCTCCTGTGTTTTGCTACCTTACGTTCCATATCATCGGCTAACACGGCACCAGGAGAACTACTGCGATTGTGCCCCGGTTCGGCCGGGAGAGCACCTCAGTAGAGAAAGCCGAAAACTGACTGTCATGATATAGCGAGAGACTGGTCAACCACTCGATCGACCATTGGAATGTTTAGAATTCCTCCGCTTTGACGAAGGACCGCTTCCCGGTCAGGCACATACGCGCCCCGAGTTCGGAGAAGCGCGGTGCCATCAGGGGCTATATAGTAGCCCCACATTTGAGCTCCTATGGCTAAGTGAAAGTGATAAAGCATTATAGTCTGGTTGCCTAGTTTGCTATGCTATCACCTCCTTAAAAGGACCAAGACGTTGGATTAAGTGTGAAAAAGCATTCTTCTTTTTGCAAACACCCCCGCACCATGTGCGTGGGGGCTGAAGCCAAAGACTGCCATCTTTCAGATTATACATACATGTACGGCCGCACAGGAGATAGTTCAATACTTGAACACACAAGTATAAAAAGTCATCGGATTATAAACATGATCTTAGAAATCATACGTGTCATTCAAACATAACATCTTTCGAGCACTGCGACTCTATTATACGAGCGCCCTGCAGGACTTCCTCAAAGTAATGCTCGGTGGGGAATCGGCTTTTTTCCGAACCCTGGGATGCAACAGCGGTGGGATCCATCTCCGCCCAGTATGTTTTACCACGGGCGAGAGCCATCTGCGCACCTTCTATGCATGCCGACCGCTTCATCGCCTTAATATGCGGCACTGCCCCAAGGAATTGCTGCAACAAGCCAAAATAACTCTTCGGCTTGGGCCTTTTCGGCCATAGATGAGTGACCACATCTGTCATGGCCAGTCCGGACAATCTATTCAGCTCAACCCACTCAACCAGCCGATCACTCAACGGAAGTGGACGCTCCGGACTATGGAATTGAGACCAGAAAAGCTCTTCCATTTCATGATCCTCCTGGCTTCGAAAGTGCACAACTGCGTCAGCCGCACTCGCCGCAAAGTCCAGATAAGGATCCTCCACATCGTACAATCGGCCCAGCTGAGTATACTTCGGATCCGTGAACTTCCTACGCAGCATAAAGGGCTTTCCAGCCACAATGTCTCCGACCTGACGCAGTTCCTCCTTCATAGCCCGCATCGCACTACGGGCATCCTTGGCCTCGGCATCGGCCTTCTTCAGGTCCTCTTGCTCCGCTCGGCGTTCTCCTTCAAGAACCTCCAGGCGGTCGGTAGCAACTCTTAATTTCATGGCCATTCGAGCCATCTCCTCCCTGCTTCGGCAGTGAGCAGCCTTCTCGGCTTCTAGCCCTTCCGCTGCCTTCAAGGCAGCCGCCTCGCTTTTTCTGGCTTGCTCCTTGGCCCGAGCAAGTTCTGCTCAAAGGTCTTCCACAGCAGCAGCACCATCTGCATCTAAGCATACAATTTGTAAGGAATGGGCGTCAGCTCCCTTACTAACCAACCGCGGGGCAACCACATACCTTGTGACTCATCAAGTCGTCTATTGACCACCGAGATGTCTGCATCTGCAGTGTCGAGTTGCTTCTTCAGCTCGGCAAATTCATCAGTTCGGCTGGCCACCGAACGTTCCGCCACCTGCATGGGAAAGGCGACAGTTAATAACTGAGATTACGATCCTAGGCACGCTGTCGTTTCCGACAGCATACCAAGTCTCGGGGGCTACTATCTATACAGGGCGCACTTCATGTGCAAAACTGTCAACAGGTATGTCATTTTGGCGTACCTCAAATCCCGTCAGTAAACTTCCGACAGCCTCGTATAACCCGGTTTCGGTGGACGAGATCCTCTCAATCACATCACCCATTAATGTGCGGTGATCTTCTGAGATGGACGCCCTCTTAAGCAAATCCTGCAGCTCCACCGGCCGTACTCCAATGGGCGCCGAACTCTCTGGTCCCGCCGGACTCGGGGAGACCCTCCGCGACGACACCTCAGGGTCGTCCGCCCCGCACGATGGGGGGCAGATGAAGGCGTTTCGCTTTCCATCATCTCCGGACGAAGGTCTCTCGAAGATGAGCTGTGCTGAGATCCGAACTACAAGGTAAAAACTTTGTTATCTTTAGTCATTAAGCAGGGGTGTCTGATAATTATAAAATCCCCCTTTTTCACTTACGGCTCGTTAGAGGGCTGATTCCTCCGAGGAGACAGTACGGCCGGGGCGCTTTCTGGCGCAGGACCTTCCGGTACAGATTTCTTTCCCCGCTTTGAGGCCTTGGCCTCCGGGTCTTCGGAAGCGTTCCTCTTCTCCCCCTGGAAGGAGGGATTCTCGATTCCTCCCTTACTAAACGCCTCCTTGGCAGAGGTGACAGTTTCCCGTGCCCCCCTTCGCCCTCATTCGAAGGTGCAACCTCCAACATTTTGATTAACACGGGATCCTGCGTGGTCTCAGGGAGGGGGGCCGGACACCGTATCAATTTTGCTTGCTCTATCCACTCCTGTCCAGGGATAGCTGGTTAAAAGGCAAGCTCATGATAAATGAATGGACAGTGTGTCCGGACACAGGGTTACTTACTTGAGTATCCGGGCGGTTGCAGCTTAGGCCAGCGTCCTCGGTCAATTCCGGATGCATCTCTTGCAATCCGAAGAACAGTTTATACATCTCCATGGGAGTCAAACCCATGAAGTGTTGAAGAGCTCGTGGCCCCTCCGGATTAAATTCCCACAGGCGGAGGGGGCGACGTTTGCAGGGCAGTAGGCGCCGGATCAACATGACATGCACCACTGCGACCAGATTGATCTCCCTTTCTTGGAGGCCTCGAATCCGGTCCTGCAACAGGGGGGCGTCTTTGGGCGTCCCCCAGTCACGCCCCTTGTTGACCCATAACGTCAGCTGCTGTGGAGGGCCCGAGCGAAAGACGGGCGGCGGCTTCTGCCTGCTGCCCCGGGGAGCGGTGATATAAAACCACTCCTGTTGCCACAAGCCGAGCTCGTCTTGGAAAGAGCCCTTGGGCCATGGAGCTTCGACCCTCTTGCTTATAACCGCCCCTCCGCACTCTGCCTGACGCCCCTCAATCATCTTCGGCTCCACGTTGAAGGTTTTGAGCCATAAGCCGAAGTGAGGGGTAGTGCGAAGGAAGGCTTCACAGACGACAATGAATGATGAGATATGGAGGATGGACTCCGGAGCCAGGTCGTGGAATTCCAGCCCATAGTAAAACATGAGCCCCCTCATGAAGTGATCCGTCGGGAAGCCTAAACCCCGACGGAAGTGAGACACGAACACGACAATCTCACCAGGCTCGGGAGTTGGGATAACTTGCCCTCGGGCAGGCAGCCTATGCAAAATTCCGTAGGTTAAGTACCTTGCATCTCTCAGCTTTAGCACGTCCTCCTCCGTGACGGAGGAGGGCATCCACCGGCCTCGTAGGTCAGGACCAGACATTGTCGAAGATCGAAGGTACCTGAATTTGGAGCCCTGGGTGTTGGAACTCGGGGAGAGGGGCGATTCGATAGAGGATTGAATAAAAAGAACGGGCCTTGGTCTCATTATAAAGAGGAAGAATACCAAGAGCCGTCCCCATGACCGTTTGGAACCCGCCTTCGATGGAGGGGGCGTGGCAGTGGGCGCGGTTGGGTTACCCACGTCCGTATTGATGGGAATCCCGGAATAAGGGGAACACGATCTCTGCTTCGACAAGACGTGCCAAGGAAACCGCCTCGCTAAACGCGCTGAGGTGGAACAATAAAAACAATTCGAGTAAAGGCTTGGAAGTGGTGTGACGTAACGCCACAGAATACGTCAGCAGATTGATCTTGTGTAATATTATTCTCTCTATGGTGGTATGTGGAATTTATTTTTGCAGAGCCGGACACTATCTTGGTGTTCACAATCTTCTATAAATTATTCGGAGGAGGAACCCGCCTTGCAATGCCGAAGACAATATGCGCGCCGGACTCGTCGTCATTGAAGCCTGGTTCAGGGGCTACTGAGGGAGTTCCGGACTAGGGGGTGTCCGGATAGCCGAACTATCATCATCGGCCGGACTCCAAGACTATGAAGATACAAGATTGAAGACTTCGTCCCGTGTCCGTATGGGACTTTCCTTGGCGTGGAAGGCAAGCTTGGCGATACGGATATGTAGATCTCCAACCATTGTAACCGACTCTGTGTAACCCTAGCTCTCTCCGGTGTCTATATAAACCGGATGGCTTTAGTCCATAGGACGAACAACAATCATACCATAGGCTAGCTTCTAGGGTTTAGCCTCCTTGATCTCGTGGTAGATCTACTCTTGTAACCCACATCATCAATATTAATCAAGCAGGACGTAGGGTTTTACCTCCATCAAGAGGGCCCAAACCTGGGTAAAAACAACGTGTCCCTCGTCTCCTGTTACCATCCGCCTAGACGCACAGTTCGGGACCCCCTACCCGAGATCCGCCGGTTTTGACACCGACACTCGCCTCGGCCATCATCGACCCCTACTACGAAAAGATGAAGCAGGATGCCCAGAGAACAAGTGCCGTATCTGGCACAGGGCCTGGGTGCGGCGACTGGATGAACCTCACCTCAGGTTCGCGGCCAAGAGCGTGTACACATGCTTCGAGATGTACAAGCGGATCGTTGACATGAGGAAGTGCCTCGTTACCCAAATCGACAAGCCCGGATCGAGTCACAAGCAGAGCAATCATCACAAGAAGTAGATGATGATCAAATGATCATTTATGTTAGTTAATCATGCATGTAATATATATTTTACTTTATTGATGTGTGGAAGTGTCATGTGTGTAGTAGCCACCTATGAAATTATGCATGTAATAGTTTACTTTGGTGTGTGCAAATGCCATGGTTGTAGTAGCCACCTATGTAATTGGATGTTTAATTTGGTTAATCATGCATGTAATATATATGTTGTTGTTCTGTATGCAATCCCATCGCACAACACACACGTCTTATTAGAAGCAATCGTCTGTGTTATTATCGGTTTTCGCACACATTTCTGATTACATACATGTTTCCCGTGTATCACACACATCTTGTTATATTGAACCGTTTATGTTCTCTTGTCTCAACACAAACAGTTCATCCGCGTGAACCGCATGTCGTATATCGCACACACCTTGATTTGACTGACCGTTTCTTTTGTGTTACCTAATCACAAACAGTTCATCCTAGTGAACCATATGATGTTTATCACACACACCTTCATCTGGCTGCCTGGTTCTTTTGTTGCTCCTCATCGCAAACGGTTAATTAAACTGAACCGTGTGCCCTACATCACACATGGAACTAAAATCTGAACCGAGTTTTATGCATCCGTCATCGCAAACGTTTTGAACCCTTTTTGACGGTTTTTTACACCACCATTTGCGATTAATACATCGCACACAGTTTCGTCAAAGGGTCTCTTATCGTAGTGTCGCATTAGCACCATCCTGCAGTAGTGCTAGGTTAGGTGTTTCTGTTGACCCCTAGTGATGTAGGGCGGAACCCTATGTGGATGATCTTTCATGTTTGGAGGGGATCCTACGGGGATTCACGAAGAACACACGGAAGCACAAAGGGGAAACATGGGGAAAACGAGAGAGATAAACACTAAACCGACAGAGAATCAATCACACGAGTGCTAGATCACCGAACATAAAGAGATACACGAAATCCAAAGTCAACAAAGGTAAGGATACATAGGTAACCGATCTTCTCCGTGAGGAGGTCTTGAATCCGCGATGGGATCTTCTCGTAAAGGGGTCTTGAATCCGATTGGATCTTCTCCGAGGAGGTCGCGGTCTCTCACGAAGAGGGGATCCGATGGATGAGCGAAGCTCTATCTCTAATCTGAGCTAAATCAACGCTAACCCCAACTAGGAGGAGGTGGTGGAGTATATATAGGCCTTGGCCACGAAAGGGTAAATGAGAGGGATACATGGGCCCTTGGCCCGTTCACTATGCGCAGACAGGCGCCGGATGTCCAGGCTGGGGGCCGGATGTCCGGGGCTTCGCGAGGGGCCGGGTGTCCGGGCTGGCCTGGGTCTTCCAGATGCACTCGGTGATGGAAGGGACGGATTTCCGGGAGGAGCGGCCGGATGTCCGGTGGCTCGTGAGGGGGCGGATGTCCGGGCCTGGGGGCCGGATGTCCGGGCTGGCTTGGGCGATTCTGGCGCTCTCTGAATAGAAGGGGGCCAGATTTCCGGTCATTGGGTCGGATGTCCGGGCCTGGCCGGATGTCCGGGCTGTGGCCGGATGTCCGGGATGTGGCCGGATGTCCGAGGCCTGTAGCAGCTGCCTCTTCTTCCTTCTCCTCTTCCATGCTTCCGCGCACGCTCGGCCTTGGTCCTTGGGTTCTCCATGGTCTCCTCGGGTGTACCTGAGTATGCACAAGGTCTGCGCTTGAAGTAGCAACCATGTCTCACGTGTGGAAAGTGAAGGTTTAGAAAGGAGCGAGTTCACCTTGTGTCCAATGGCGTATGCTCGAGGTCTCATCATATGTCCTCTTGGGGCTCGGAGAGTAGTCGGAGTGTACATGGGGATGAATGTGGGATGCTCCGCATCATCTCCCCCCTTGGGAAAGATCCGACCTCGGATCGTGATCCTCATCACCATGGAAACGGTTGTCGTGGACGGACTTGTAGTTGGACGAAGTTGAAGGCATGGTGCAATCCAAGTATTCCAAGGTGTCGCCGGAGTGGCATACATGCAAAAGGATCAAACACAAACAACACTCTGAAATACAATGGTTAGCGCACACAAAGTGTCCATCATGTAAGAATGAGTCCGTGTGGCAAGATAGTGTGTGACCAAGCGCATGAAGCTTATCAAGATGATCTAGAATGATATGTAAATCATTCATGGGAGGAAAAGCAATCATTGTGTACACAAATGTGTTATGAATATGAGCAATGCAACCACGGTGCAAAATGATGTCATAATGGGATGTTTTATCAAATGCATGAATATGGCAATGGATGCTCAATATGTGAATATTATCATGCAATTGATGGTCGACAATGTGATCATTGTGTATGAATATGCCATCAAGGAATATCACAACAAATTTGCTAAGGAAGTGAACAAGCTCATATATCATGGATGACATGGGAATACAAGATGCAACAAGGCAATCATAATGTGAGTCAATCCATGCATAGGGTGAAAACTTGTGGTGAGTATGATATGTCCATCAAGCATGACATGAGGAAGCACAATCAACAAATATGGAGGTGGTGGTATACCAATGCTCGATGTCGTGGCAAGAGTGGAAGTCCGAAGGTGCATCCAATAAGTCCGAGCTCTCCTCAATGTGAAGGTCCATAGAGCCAATCTCCAATGTCGCTCCTCCGCTCGCGAGATGTATCATGTAGATAACAAGAAGGTAACAACAATGAAAGAATGACCCATCCAATATGCAGATTTGAGGATGGCTCAAAGAGAAGGAATTCACCTTTATGAGGATGTCGAAAATATTGGTGTTGTGCATCATGTATGCCTTCAAATAGCCAATATGTCTCATGACGGTTATGCCTCGTGAATCCTTCAAAACAAAAGAACATGACAAACACTCGGAAAAACAAATGAGGTTAGCGAAAGTGCAAAACCTATCATTCATGTGGTAAAATACCCAAGAAGTGTATGCATCATGCTCATCATAAGAAAGGACAAGGGAGCATTTAATAGTATGGAGGCATATGATGAGAGAACAACCAAATGCAATAGGCTCAAGTAAGCAAGCATGCATCACAAGTAAGGTGTCAAAGTCTCCAAGATCAATAAGCATAGTATGGTTGCACTCAATACAAGTGTATATGAGAGAGGCAACTAATGGGCACATGAGACAATGATCAAGATATAGCATGTCAGAGGCATGAACATATATGTCATCAACCCAAAAAAGCAAGTAATAGTGGAACATGGGTGATGCAATATAGCAAACAATCATAGCGATCAAGTCAAGCAAGCTAGTAGTGCAAAGATGCAACATACTAGAAGGAATCATGGCAAGCATGTCATGTGTGCGAATGGTGTGCATGAATAATGGACATGACATATCACAAGCATGAAAGCAAGATATGAGAAAAATATCATCAATGTATTGGTGAGAAGCCATATGTAAATCGCAATGGGTCATCATGACTCTCCCAACACAACAAGCGTCGATAGCATGGGGCACATGATAAATATGGCAATATCAACAAGGATCTCCACCAAGCATGCAAATACACATAGGGTCAATCATGGGTAGATGCAAGCAAGGGTCACAACTGCATGGCAAAGGCATAGAAGCAAGTATAACATGCAAAGTGAACACGGTAAAATGAGCATAAGGGGACAAATGGTATATAGCCCATAGCCGTGTGAGAGCCAAGAAGAAGAGATGCGCATACTCCTTGCGCAAAGGGAACGGTGGTAAGGATATTCCACGGGATCCCAAATCATTGTTGCTCTCAAGAGCTCGTTTCGTCAACTCATGGGATTGTGAGGTTGACGAGTGTTCATAAGTATCTACACAAAACAAAGACAAAGAGAAAATTGTGTGTGCATGGTATACGTACACATCATCCATCATGATGCGCACATGCATGTGTCAGTTAGCACAAAATATCCAATGCTCAAATAAATGAGATGCGTGATATAGAAACATGTCATCCATCATGATAGGTTTGTTATTATGTATGGCATAATGGAGACTCAAATTGTGTAATGCATCACGAGCAATATCTAGAGCATTGTTATTCATGGAATGCATATGGTGCACGCAATCATGGGAATCATGCAAAGTACGGAATGCATCAAGATCTCCTAATATGTATGAGGAAACTATGGGGGTCTCCACATGAGCAACAGTAGAAATATCATGTGGAGAATATTGACAACATCCAAAACAAAGCATATTTGGAACAATGTGATCATGGCATGACATAGTAGATGAATTGCGCAAATCATGTAAAGGAAGCATGGCAATTTCATCACATGAAAAGCAAAAGCCAATGACCATCGTCTCGTCATCTATGCCATAAGTGAAAATGGGATTGATTTTAATGGGGCATGCATAGTTACTATGTTGAGATTGAAATGATGTAATATGGGATATCTCACTCATAGCATATGACAAGTTCAATGGATTGTCAAACATGAAGTGACAAAAAGAATTTTCACATGATATCCTATGGAGCATAGCATCACAACTAGGCAACTCAACATGCTCATCATCATATTCATCATAAATAGGTAAGTCAAGGCATGAGGAAGTCGCACTAGCATGAAGCATGGGAATAGGTGGATCAACATCATGCAAGCAATCATTGTCAAGAGCGTCCACTAGTGGGACAAGAGAAGCACCATCACCTATGTTACCTTTGGAGCATCGCTCACGTGTTGTAGGTGAGGTGTCGAAGATCCACTCGTTGTCATCTTCATCTTGATGGAACCATGTGGGGGTGCATCATCGTCCACCATGGTCATCGTCGTCTCCAATGGAGGAATAGACTCATCAATGATAGGCATGTCGCCATGTAGGAGACCTAGCACCAAAGAAGAAAACACACTAGGAGTAGAGGTTAAGTCGTTAGAAATCATAGTGGCCTCACGTGCCGTCTCAACTACCTCACTCTCTAAGTGTTGTGGCTCACTCACTCCCTCAAAGATGCTCTCACTCATATTATTGGTGGAGTCACTCAAATGGCGCTCAACCTCACACAGGATGTGTGGCCTGCTCTCATGTGTTGGGCTAGTGGTGGTCACACTCATCCTCTCATGGGAAATACTCTCAATTTCACGTATGGTGGAGTCACTCATGTCACTCATGTGGTAGTGGCTCTCCTCACATGACAAATGGGGCATCTCAACATATGTGGGTGTCGGAGAGGTGCAGGTGCAAATGTCTCCATGCGCGGTCGCGTAGCTTGACTCGGAGTATGAGTCCAATATGGGCGCCGTCTTCATGTTGTTGAAGAGGTTCGCGCTCGTCGCCGTAGTCGAAGGGGATGGCCCTTGCTCGACCGTCTTGTCGCCGTCTTGGTGTTGGAGGCCCATATGATGTGGCACCTCGTAGCTCGTCTCCATGACCGAAGGGAGTTTCCCATGCTTGGCCATCTTCCTTGAGGGGCTTCCGAAGATGGAAGTGTCGCCCTCACTTGTAGGTGGTCGCCTTGGACTTGATGAAGTCGTTGTAGGCGTACTCGTGGGAAGTAGGCGAAGATGCCTTGAGAACACTTGGCGAAGATGCCGAAGTGGTTGTTGTAGTCGTAGCACCGTCTTGGTAGTGGTCGTCTCGCGGTCTTGTTTTGTGCTCATGAAGCATCGACTTGGCGTGAAGTAGGGCTTGTTGGGACTTGTGCATTTGCGCTTGTGGGGCATCTTCATGATGATGGTGTCGTTGTCGCGCTTGAGCTCGGAGGCGTTCGTCGTCGTCGTGCACAGGATGCTTGGAGGTGACTTGCCCTTCATGACGATGGTGATCACGAACGTGATGGTGGTCGCCATGTAGATGTGGACGTGGACGATTTGCACTTGCATCTTTTTCGCGCTCCGAAGACTTGTGGCTTGAATGTCGCCGCCTTGAAGATGACGAAGGGGAAGAAGACTTGATCAAGGCTCTAATCTCCTCCATCCTTGCATCTTGCTCCTCTTTATGTGTGGAAAGCTTCTTCTCAATGTGCTCTCGCAATCTTGATTGTGCGCCTTGTATTTGTTGTTGTAGATCGAAGAGTGACGCTTTGGTGATGTAGTTGTTCACGCCGTCGTTGTTGTCATAGACCGGAGAGGAAATGCCTTGCCTATCCATCACAAGACTCGAGCAAATATGAGTGGGAGAAAGAGAAGAACTTATACCAATGTACCTTGACCGATGTTGACAATGAATCAAGTTCACTCAAATGCGGACAATGAAATATCACTATTGGTACCAATCCTTGTCGGTTCTCACACCTACACAAGTAAAGCTTATGGTGGAGCCCGGTGAGGATAGTGGCACAAAAATTTAATGCAAAATGTTAGCAAGGGTCAATAATGTTGAAAGAGATTCACAAATTCGCAAGCGAAACAAATGGACCACTAGCAATATGTGGCACGTGGAAACACACACACGGATAGATAAATGGGGTCGTGCAACCAAGGAATGAGCACAAAATGTGGAATCCACGGAAAACGCTCGTGTTGCACAACTCAAGAGAGACGCTAGCACGATTGCTCAATAGGCGGATACGACACTTGTGCACAACCTATAAGATGCAATACTTTCTATCCCAAATATGCTATGTATGTATGGTTCCCGGTGTTTCTCTCAAGATGATCCAAGATGATCGGATATGACAATCTTATATGCAATGTGGTATGATGCTATGGCACTTGCTTACAAGCTTCTTTGCTCTCTTTTTTTCTTAAAAGCTTTATTTTTTTTTGTATGGCCACTTTTGCACAATGCACAAACCAAGATAGCAATTGTGTATATGCGGGAACAAACTTGTGACACAAGATATGATACCAATATATGCACCACGATGATATGGTATGTATGCTATGGGAAGTATGATCACTAATGTGCACAAGTAACATTGCCAGCAATACTCAAATGGCTAGTCTCAATAGGCAAGTAACGCAAAATGGGCTAGGGGTTAACAATGCAATGGCAAGGGGATATACAATGGAGGGATACCACGATACCAAGATGATATGGAGGTTACCGTCCTTGGTGATGATCAGTGGCGGTGTTCTTGATGTAGAAACCAAGATGATGGAGACTCGTCCCTAAGTAGTCGAAACACCTTAGGAAACGGAAAAACCACGAACTCAAAATCTCACACGTCAAATGTCAAAATGGTGGTAGTGGAAAGCGGTGGTGGTTTGCACTAGGCAATGCGGAAGTGGAGTGATGGCTATACACGTGTCAGAGTTGAAGTTGTCGTCCCTAAGTAGCCGAACACCTTAGGAGACACAAGCCACAACTCAAACAAGCTCAAACAACAATTGGGTTAAGTTCGGTTGGCGAAATGTATGGAGGGCAATGTTATACGGAAATGGTGGTGGTGGTTGATGAAGAAGCAATTGTCCCTAAGTAGCCGAAATACCTTAGGAGACTCAAATCACTACTCAAGCAACCACTAATGCTATGGCAAGCAAAATGGGTTAGGTTGCAGAAGTCGGTGGTGGCTATGCGGATGATATGGTGGAGGGCCTAGGCAAACTTGCCAAATTTTCTAACATTTGAATGAGTCAAATGGTGTCGGTGGTATTTTTGTGGGAAGGGGGATGTCAAGAGCTTCAAAACGAGCTAAAGAACGTCAAAATCGGAGTTTGGATGTATTAGTTATGGCCGAAATGGTGAAACGGTGGAGGCTGAAATGCCAGGGACCGGATACCCGGGGGTTTGGCCGGATTTCCGGGGGCTGTATGTCCAGAACCGTGCGCGAAATGCGCTCTAGGGGCCGGATGTCCGGGCCAATGGCCAGATGTCCGGACAGGCCGGATGTCCGCTGGTCGGGCCGGATGTCCGGGCTCCCAATCCGAGGATGAACTCAAGGAACTCGATTTTGGGGGCGGAAATTGATGATTTCGAGGGAAAAAATGCGGAGATTTCGTGGATGGAAAATGGGGAAACTTGGGGAGATGCTAGATCCTCTTGAAACCAAGCAAATCCATGGATCAAAATCAACAAAACATCATCAAACAAACAAATCACAAAAAAAATTGGGGGCTATTTTTGGTGGGGATTTTCGTATTTAGGACGAAATCAACAAAATCAAGCTAGAAAACATGGGGTAGGGGCTCCAAAAACGTGATCAACGTGGCTCATGATACCAAGATGATGTAGGGCGGAATCCTATGTGGACGATATTTCACGTTTGGAGGGGATCCTACAGGGATTCACGAAGAACACACGGAAGCACAAAGGGGAAACACGGGGAAAACGAGAGAGAGAAACACTAAACCGACAGAGAATCAATCACACGAGTGCTAGATCACCGAACACAAAGATATACACGAGATCCAAAGTCAACAAAGGTAAGGATACATAGGTAACCGATCTTCTCCGTGAGGAGGTCTTGAATCCGCGATGGGATCTTCCCGTAAAGGGGTCTTGAATCCGATTGGATCTTCTCCGAGGAGGCCGCGGTCTCTCATGAAGAGGAGATCCGATGGATGAACGAAGCTCTATCTCTAATCTGAGCTAAATCAACGCTAACCCCAACTAGGAGGAGGTGGTGGAGTATATATAGGCCTTGGCCACGAAGGGGTAAGTGAGAGGGATACATGGGCCCTTGGCCCGTTCACTGTGCGCAAACAGGCGCCGGATGTCCAGGCTGGGGGCCAGATGTCTAGGGCTTCGTGAGGGGCCAGATTTCCGGGCTGGGAGGACGGATGTCCGGGGCTGGCCTGGGTCTTCCAGATGCATTCGGTGATGGAGGGTCCGGATTTCCGGGAGGAGCGGCCGGATGTCCGGTGGCTCGCGAGGGACCAGATGTCCGGGCCTGGGGGCCGGATGTCCGGGCTTCTGGCGCTCTCTGGATAGAAGGGGGCTAGATTTCTGGGCATTGGGCCGGATGTGGGGGCCTGGCCGGATGTCCGGGCTGTGGCCGGATGTCCGAGGCCTATAGCAGCTGCCTCTTCTTCCTTCTCCTCTTCCATGCTTCCGCGCACGCTCGACCTTGGTCCTTGGGTTCTCCATGGTCTCCTCGGGTGTACCTGAGTATGCACAAGGTCCGCGCTTGAAGTAACAACCATGTCTCACGTGTGGAAAGTGAAGGTTTAGAAAGGAGCGAGTTCACCTTGTGTCCAATGGCGTATGCTCGAGGTCTCGTCATATGTCCTCTTGGGGCTTGGAGAGTAATCGGAGTGTACATGGGGATGAATGTAGGATGCTCTGCATCACCTAGCCACCCTAAACCTAAAGACTAGTATTAGCTTGGTTCCGTCAGCCCCGAGCCACCATAAACCCTACACACTAGGTTAGGTGTTTCCGTCGACCCCTAGCCACCCTAAACCTAAAGACTAGGTTTAGCTTGGTTTCATCGACCCCGAACCACCATAAACCCTAAATCCTAGGTTTAGGTGGTTCTGTCGACTCCGAGCCACCATAAACCCTAAAGGCTAGGTTTAGGTGGTTTCGTCGACCCTGAGCCACCATAAACCCTAAAGGCTGGGTTTAGGTGGTTCCGTCGACCCCTGATGCGGCTTGAACTACGTCAGTATTTCCCCAAAGAGGAAGGGATGATGCAGCATAGCTACGTTATGTATTTCCCTCAGTGATGAGACCAAGGTTATCGAACCAGTCGGAGAACCACACAACACCACGTAAACAGCTCATGCACACAAAGAACAAATACTCGCAATCTGACGTAAGAGAGGGGTTGTCAATCCCTCACGGGTAAAAAGATAGGTAAAAATGTAGTAGATCGGATAAATAGATCTCACGAGAACACAAAATAAAATAAATAATAATAAATTGCAGCAAGGTATTTTTGTATTTTTGGATTAATAGATCTGAAAATAAAAGCAAATAAAGATAGATCTTGAAGGCAAATATGATAAAGAAGAGACCCGTGTGCTGTAGATTTCACTAGTGGCTTCTCTCGAGAAAAATAGCATACGGTGGGTAAACAAATTACTGTTGGGCAATTGATAGAACTTCAAATAATCCTGACGATATCCAGGCAATGATCACTATATAGGCATCACAGCCAAGATTAGTAGACCGACTCCTGCCTGCATCTACTATTATTACTCCACAAATCGACCGCTATCCAACATGCATCTAGTGTATTAAGTTCATGGAGAAACGGAGTAATGCAATAAGAACGATGATATGATGTAGACAAGATCTATTTACGTAGAAATATACCCCATCTTGTTATCCTTAATAGCAATGATACATATGTGTCGGTTCCCCTTCTATCACTAGGATCAAGCACCGTAAGATCGAACCCATCACAAAGCACCTCTTCCCATGGCAAGAAAAATCGATCTAGTTGGCCTAACTAAACCAAAGATTCGAAGAAGAATACGAGGCTATAAGTAATCATGCATATAAGAGATCAAAAGACTCAAATAACTTTCATGGATAAAAACATAGATCTGATCATAAACTCAAAGTTCATCGGATCCTAACAAACACACCGCAAAAAGAGTTACATCAAATAGATCTTTAAGAGACAATTGTATTGAGAATCAAAAGAGAGAGAGAGGAATCCATCTAGCTACTAACTACAGACTCATAGGTCTACAATGAACTACTCACGCATCAGCGGAGAGGCACCAATGAGGATGATGAACCTCTCCGTGATGGTGTCTAGATTGGCTATGTGGTTTCTCAAACTTGCGGCGGCTGGAATTGATTTTCGTCGACTCCCCTAGGGTTTCTGGAATATTGGCGTATTTATAGAGCAAAGAGGCGGTGCGGGAGGCAACCGAGGTGGGCACAACCCGCCTGGGCGCGCCTGGGCCCCCTGGCGTGCCCTGGTGGGTTGTGCATCCCTTGGAGCCCCCCTTTGGTACTTCTTTCACCCAACATGTGTCTTCTGGTCCAGAAAAAATCTCCAAAAAGTTTTGTTGCGTTTGGATTCTATTTGGTATTGATTTTCTGCGAAGTAAAGAAACAAGAAAAAAACTGGCACTGGGCACTATGTCAATAGGTTAGTCCCAAAAAATTATATAAAGTTGCTATAAAATAATTGTAAAACATCCAAGAATGATAATATAACAACATGGACCAATCAAATATATAGATACATTGGAGACGTATCAACCCGACCCACCATAAACCCTAAAGGTTAGGTTTAGGAGGTTCCGTCGACCCCGAGCCACCATAAACCCTAAAGGCTAGGTTTAGGTGGTTCTGTCGACCCCTAGCCACCATAAACCCTAAAAGTTAGGTTTAGGTGGTTCCGTCGACCCTGAGCCACCCTAAACCTAAAGGCTAGGTTTAGCTTGGTTCCATCGATCCCGAGCCACCATAAACCCCAAAGGCTAGGTTTAGCTTGGTTCTGTCGACCCCGAGCCACCGTAAACCCTAAAGGCTAGGTTAGGTTGGTTCATCCACATGAGGAAATAGCAAAACAATGATATTAAAGTATAAACATAAACCATCAAGTTATCCACCCCAATGCCATCAATTCATGAACAGAATCCCAACATAACCATCAGAACTAAACCCTGTGCATTTGCAGGACATCAAGCTTTTTTCGGCGCTCTTTCCAGGAAGCTAAGCGCATTTTGGTCTTCGTTTAAAGTTTTGGTGTGTACTAAGTTATTTTGTAGGTTCTAAGCAACCATGGCTGAGTTTGAAATTTTTTATCAACTCGCCGCATTAAAGATCTCGAGACTGCCTATTAAAGATATATTCACATGTGTAGGTCCGAGACCCAAAGGTGAAACTTAAGAAATTACTCTAAGTTTACTTGGGATGTTGCAGAATAAGCAATTCATAGGTGACAATATAGAGGATCTGTATCAACTCACACAACTTTTCAATGAAATATGCGGGACATTTAAACTAAATGATTTTGCTTATGATGTAATGAAATTAAAACTATTTGGTCAGGTACTGGCCGCCAAAGTGAAAGCATGGTTTTAATCCTGCAAAAAACTTTGACACATAGGAGATAAATCTGATGCGTTCTTTGGTCATTTTTGTTGAGAGAAGAATTGTTAACAACAAAAATTGTGCCCTTTTTGCGTCCCTCCAAGCGTCGAAAGAACACTTACTGGGTCATCATCTACATGTGGAGCCATTCGACAACCGATGCATCTTGAAACCGAAACTTTCTAAAGAAAGAACAATAATGTATAAGATATTTTCATCTATATTTTGTACAACTCTCATCAAGGAAATGAACAATGAACAAAGCCATACATAAACACAAAATCTAGCATTTTCATGATGTTGCTTTTGTTAATCTTAAGTATGTTGTTGTTTGTACTTATCTTAGGAATATATCATTTTCTTTATTTCTATCTCTTCTTGGGACGGTAACAAGCGTGAAATACCTGAGCACTATTGGCTTTTTTGAGGATCTTACTATTGGCGTTTAGTTGTAAAGTTCTGAGTTGCTTATTTTCCCATGGTGGACTTTGTAGATAGTGGTGGTTTTGTGGATGCATCAGGTTACCTTTTTTACATACATGTGTTTTTTTCTTCACAAAGATGGTCGATATAAAGCCTATTGAAACCACATTTTTCTGTTATACACCCGTGTTAAGCACACTCATGAAATTTCCTTTTATATTCACGAATATTCATGTCATACCACTATCAAGTAAGCGATGAGTTGAAGGCGACCTTGGTTTCATAGTATGCACGTGTAGCATCACCCTAAGGAGTGGGTTTCTCTGTAGACCCTTTCCTGAATAGGATCCTTACCTTCGGCATTACCCAAGTAATAAGATAGATTTCACGACTAAGTTTGTCACAACTTCCAGTTCCTCCATCCCATGACAATGTGTATAGATGTTTTTCCATGCAAACTTGAGATAGTATATCAACGATGCTACATGAATCAGCAAAATCCTCACAGAAGCATCTCTAATATCCAAAGTTATGTCGCATCTTGCGTCTGTATCGGCTTCCAAAGAACACTTGCCACATCAGCAAGCACATGTCGCGACTTCCTAAAGAGCGCTTTCGGCGAGGAAGTTCTCTCTGAATAAGGTCCCCACCTTCCGTATATTTCTTACACACTTGTGTACCATATGTTATCCACAATGACAGTGTGCCATAGATTTTAGTTTCATCAGTTAAAATAATGACAACCTTTATACACTAGTGACACAATTCATGTCGAAGTATCTCTAGCATCAACTAAAAATAGTATCTCTAACATTCAAATTATACCCTTTTTTTGTGTCCTGCACACACGAAAAAACAATAAATGGACCTGCTCCTAAGTGTGGTGCCATCTGACAAGCGAGAAGGAAGGATAATACTACATCCGCCTGGGTTTATTAGCCCCTTTGTATTTTTTGTTGAATTTTGACCTTATATTTGATTATCAAAATATAAGTATATGCCAATAAAATTAAATTTATAGATTCATATTTGAAAGAACTTTCCAAAGCTATTATCTTTGTTACATATAATTACTAGTAGAACACCCGTGCGTTGCTACGGGCAAACAAATGATTAAGACTTTCTCCAAGATCGAAAATGATTTCTCCCTCGTACGCGTGGGCTTGTTCGCACATCAAACGGACATCCAACGGGTTCCCCAAAATCCAACCGTCTGAAAAGTTTAGTCTCCATGTTATCTTGAACATGCGGTTCCGCAAAAACACCCACTAACGACACACATTTCCACAAAAACACCCACTAATGACACACATTTCCCTTTTCCTGCTAGTCCCTCCCCTTCCCGCTCGTTTTTTGCCATAGCGGGACACTTCTCGCTGGATCCCTCTCCTTTAAAACCGGATGACACCCATCTCAGCTTCGCCATGACGCCCTCCCTCCTTCACACTGTACTTCCCCACGGACCGCGAAGTAGAAGTCCCCCGCCAACCGTCCTGCTCTCTGCCCTGATCCCCTCTTCACGTGTTCATGCCAATCCGCCGCCGCCATCAAGGGGGGACACGATGTGCACCACCCGAGACGCCCCTCGGCCAAGAAGACAGATTCATTGTCTCCTCCACCATTGCTACATTGTAACATACAATTACATCCCGTGCATTATCAAAAAAATATGATGTCCATCGTTTGGCACGCAACTAACACGCCAATGTGTCTGTTATTGACTCTTGAAGCAAGCAACCAATGCATTTACCCTTCTATCCTAACAAAAAAAATGTACGACTTGATAAAAGAAAATATGAACCGCTCGCTCATGCAATTTGTTGTAAAGCCACCTCCGATGAAACATAATTTCCCACATTTTCTAAAGTAGGGAAATTATATTTGTAGATTCATATTTGAAAGAAGTTTCCAATGCTATTGTCCTTGTTACTCCCTCCATTTATTTTTGTATGACTTTTTAGACATTTAAGACAACACCTGAAACAGATTAATTTTAGCTGTCCTAAACGACTTACAAAAGCGAACAGAGGGAATACATATAATTATATTTTGCTAGTTAAATGTATGGCAGACTTTGATGCGAAATACGAGGCGACTAATAAACCTGGACAAAGTATTAATCTAAAATATTTGGATCTATTTTGTGCATAGTTCGTCAAGGAGCAAATAGATAATGAACAAAGCGGAAATTGCAATGCTTATCATAGAACTCTTTTTCAGCCAAAAGAAATAATTTACATTTTCTTTAAAAACAAAAATCTGGCCTTCGACTGTCCGCCTCTCCTCCCGCGCCCCATGTGCGGGAAACGTCCCCACCTCTTTCCTCCCAGCTTTAAATAACCAGCACCCCCACTCTCTTCCCTTCCCCACCACCGCTTCACCCCCTCCCCTCCTCTCCCCTCCCCCAAAACGCCAAAACCCAAACCCCACCCGGCGAGGAAGCGGCGCAATGCTGGAGGCGGCGATCCCCGCGCTGTGGAGCACCGTCCACGGCTGGTTCACCCCGTGGGTGCTCTTCCTCGTGCTCAACATCGTCATCGGCACCATCGCCGTCACCTCCAAGGCCTCGCCCCCGGCGGGGAGCGGAGAAGGGGGTGCGGCCCCGGCCGGCGGCGAGAGGAGGAGCCTGTCCCGCGTGCCTTCAATGGCGCTGGACCGGCTGCGGTCGTTCAACATGTCCCGCTTCACCGCCCCCGCTCCGGAGGCCCCGGTGGCCGGAGTGCTGGATCTGGGGTCTGACGACCAGCCGCCGCCGCTCGAGATGGAGCCGGAGGCTCAGGGCGAGCCCGAGACCGAGCACACGCACATGGAGAGGAGCATGTCGGAGGCGGCGGCCGAGGCCGAGCTGCCGCGGCTCCCCGCGCGGCTGCGCAAGTCGGCCAGCGACAAGTCGGCGTTCGCGCACTTCGTGGCCCAGGAGGACACCGAGGTGGTGGAGGCGCGCAGGCCCGCGACGACGAGGGACGGGGACCGCCGCCGCCGCCCCCTCGCGGCGGAGCCGGAGGAGCCGGTGTCGGAGGAGGAGATCGAGGAGGCCGGCGGCGAGGTGGACGCGCGCGCGGACGACTTCATCAACAACTTCCGCCACCAGCTGAAGCTACAGCGCATCGACTCCTTAATGCGCTACCGGGATACGCTCCGCCGTGGGCAGGCGACGGCCGTGGCGGGCGCCGAGCAGTAGAGCGATTCCGGAGGGGGAGATCCAGGGGCCTAGATGCAAGAATGAGACGAGATGCGGGGAGAATGAGAAGAGATGCGGGGAGGAGGAAGAGGAGACGGTAGTTTCTTCCTTCCTTCGTTCCCCTTCTGTTTCGTTTTTTTTTTACTTTCTTTCCCCTGCTTGGATGCTAGTAATATATTCTAGTTTTGGATAAAAAAGTCTGTGCAATGTGGAACCATACCATCCTGTGGATTGCAACAGCTAGTTAATCTCATCATGAGTATGTAAATCTCTTGCCATTTCTGCACATTCTGGTTTGGTTCTGCAACCTTGGCCAGATGAACTAACCCATTTCTGCAGGATTCTGGCTGAGAGTATGTGAATAGCACGCACGATTGCAGTCATTAGTTCGCAGCAATGGCAATAATCATCACTGGCACCGCAACATCACCACCGAATTCCTCCGTGCTGCCAGGTGCTTAGTAGTCACCGAAGAACTCTTGTGCAGGTGGCTGCGACAGTTTTTAACTATTTCTTATCATTGCATACGACATGTGTTGCTCGTCATCTAATCATGGCGCTGTGATGCAAAAAGTTTATCTGAATATACATTGTACTTGTACACGATCATGATCCCTCTGGAAGGTACGGTCAGGGTTAACTCCCTAATCACACATAGAGTATTAGTACTAACCATCTCCGTCGTCAGTCACCACCTGCGCCACACGTCTGGAGCTTAGGGGGGAGGTGTCCCCTGCAACGACCGGTCTACTAACCCTACGCCGTCGTGTTCGGTCGCTTTCTCTTTATTTAACACGGCGGTACAGTCTGGGGGTTTCACATGGCTGGCGCTCAGGTCGGCTTAATCTACTGTCCATAGGTGACACCTGCTGCTCGGTTACGCTTAGCTTAATGCGCTCCTAGCAGCGCCCGGTCGGCGCCTGATGCGGACTGCGGCGGTATCGTAATACGGTTTGGTGATGGCGTTAATCTTGATTGTTGATTGGGATACGTGTGGCTGTGATGCTTCGGTTAGTGGCAGCTGTTCGTAGAGTGAACGGGACCCTCACCCCCAAGCCCACCACCCTCGGTGCGATGTCGACGGCGTCCAGATGCGTGCGTGCTGTACTGCTTGCTGCTTGGAACTAGCAGGAACTCTGCTGGGAAACAGTACATCCTGCTTGCAGCTGAGCGTCTCCCTTCATATGAATCTCCGAAGTTCAAAGTGCACGTTCCATCACGAAATACGTACAAAGATTCGCACTTACATTGCACTACTCTACTTTAGACACTAGAGCTGGGCTGTTGAGCCTAGCTCAGTCCGGTCATTTCTGCTTTTGTTTTCCCGCCTCTTCAAATTTTTTTTAACCAAGCATAACCCCTTTCCATTACCTTGACATATGGAAATACAACGGTTCCGAACTGAAACTATCAAGGAAACTAGAAAGGGGAAAGCGAGTTCAACGCATCCGTGGGAAACCCGCCTCTTCAATTACCAGTCACTTCTACAAGTTCTTTCAGTCTTTTCTTTTCTCATGTAGCAACACAATTTATTGAACTTTAAACCACATGTTCGTCAAGTCACAAGGGCTACCACAAACTATGCTATGGATGGCTGGCTGTCTATGCGTGTCTGTTGTTTGTTTCCCTACCTAGTGTAGTGTAGTTTGTGGTGCACATGCGAGCTATAAACATCGGATACCCTGGGCCTCTGGGCGCAACAAAACCAAATGGGATGAAGGGTGGTGTCTTTTGATTAGCAGATGCTGCTTTCTGGCAAAATGTCGTTTAGCGGCTGCTGCTGAATGATTGGGTTGCATGGTGCATCTCTGCTCATGTTCTTCCCCTCCTAGGTTCGGAAGATCGTGAGAGGAAAATACCTGGACGCCAATCATCTTACAAACTAGAGGATGACCTCATTGTTGTAGAAACGAAGCTACACACACGACATATGCAGCCGACACTCTATCAAACGGTGGAGCAGTGCTGCCACCGTGTATCGGATGGCGCCATCTTCAGAGTCGTCCACAAATCGTGTGTGTTCATCAAAAGTACTCCCCCTGTCTTATGATATAAGAACGTTTTTGACAGTAGTGTAGTATGAAGAATGTTCTTATATTATGGGACGGAGGGAGTAGTATACATGTTCATTGTGAGCTTCTAATCCCTTGGTCTTTTAGTCTGGAAAACTTACCCTGATAATGATGCTATTCGGTATACTCTGGTGAACAATTTAATAAAACGAAAAATGTCGAAGCAAGGCGTACCAGGTACCACAATGTTCAGCTTTGGTTGCCTCGCACTTCTGAAAGAGGAGGTATTAAGAGGGTGCTTAGATACATTTTAGTCCCATGACTAAAAGTAATGGGATTAAAACTTCCTAGCCTCACTCATGCTTGGATACAAATACTAAATAGACTAAAATAGAGTTAATGAGCATTTATTATCCTCCAAACCCTCCAATCCAGAACTCGCATGTGTTAAAGGAGGGGAGTTAAATGATGAGAGAGAGGACTAATCCACATTTTAGTAGGGTTCCCCTGACTAAATTTTTTTAGTCTTAAGACTAGTTCTAGCCTCTCTTTAGTCAGGGGTGATTGGAACTTTAGCCTCTAAAAGAGACTAGTTTTAGTCAGACTAAAAATAGTCCCTTGGATCTAAGCATGCCCTAAAAATGTGCATTGTGGATCTATGGTCGTGCACCATCATCGCTCTGATCCAGATTGTTGTGAATCCAGTCGAAGAGTGGCGCCCGCATTGAATCCAGTCCCGCCCGCGTTGCATCTCTAACCGTCCCCTATAACAGGTTAGTGCAGTATATTTAGCTTTTTACTTCACTAAAAGGCACCTAGTGGATCCCCAATCCGGTCTAACGGAGTATAATTTTACTCAACTCCTTATTTTTTTCTATATTTATACTCACTCTCTCTTCCACCGAGTAAAATGGCGCGGCTCTCCTCTGTTGCTTCTCCCTCCCCTCCCGCGCCGCGTCTTCACCCTCGCCGCCCCTCCTAACCCCCACCCTCCCCGCCGGCATCGGCCCGCCGTCGGGGAAGCCTCCTCCACCACCTCCTCATCTCGCCGTCGACCAAAAACCGAGGGGATCTGTGGTTGCTGTTGCCGCCGCCGGATTTGGCATTTCCGACCGTCGGCAGCTGCGCCTTGCCATGGATTGGACGCGAAGCGACCCACACAGCCCGGGCAAAGCCTCGGCGCCACATGCAGGTACCGGCTCTTCCTCTAGCCACTCTAATCGCTCCCGTCATCGGTTCGCCGACAAATACATGGCCGGCCGTCGCTCGGGCTTGGCGCTCACGCAGCGCCTCGCCGGCTCGCAGCTGCCAGTTATATAGTGCGATGATTGCACAAGGCAAGTGGTGCCCCGAGTTTCTACCATGCCGCAACATCCTGGTGGGTGTTCTTCAAATTCACAAACGATGGGGTATGTGCTTGTCTTGATTCGGTTTTTCACCGGATTCGGTTCAATTTCGGTAGCTTGTTGATGCTCATCTATGTGTGTAGGATTATGGATGCTCGTTTTGGTATTGGGCAGAAGAATATATCGATCTATTGATAGCACGAAAATTAATAGATGTTCTTGTACTTGTTGCTAGAATTGAGGCTAAAGATTTGACTAAATGTGAGATTTGAGAAGAAATTAGAGAGGAAGCAACGTCTACTTCTTTAGAATCAAATAAGAAGAATGAAGTATGCAAGATCGAGAATCCACAGATCAATAATGAACGCATCGAGAAGATATTAATCCAACTAGTGGGCGTAGTTATGAAAGTTGGATATCTTCTAAAATGTCTAACTGTGGTTCTTGTTTTCTTTGTCTTGCTCTTCTAGCAAAGAATTGGTGAATTATTAGGTAATCCAATGTCGTTGAATGAAATAAAGAAGCAAAGAAATGTGTTTCGGTGGTCGAAATTTAAATGCAAATGATTTTTTTACTCCGGTAAGTTTAGGGGATCAGCTAGGTCAGGCCAAAACTTACTGGAGTATATATATACTCCACTAAGCCTTTTACTCCCTTAACTTATTGGGGATCAGTTAGAGTTGCCCTAACTTGTGTGAATGGTCAAAACCACCATCGCTCTATATTGATAATCCCAAAGCCCACCAAATGACCATGAGTTGCAGCACAAATTTTCAAAAACACAATCCGTCCTCTAGTTGTTTTTTCTTCGAGAAACATCTCATCCATTCATCAAACATCATGTTAGTACAAAGAACACCTTAAGTAACAAAAATTACCTCAATGTCCATAGACCACCTAGTGACTACAAGAGCCGGAGCCGAGGAAACCTTGTTGTAGAAGACAGACATGAAGTCATCGTGAAAAGGCCCAAAAAGACCACTGCACCAGAATAGCAACCGCCGCTGATGAAAAGAAGCATAGATCGGAAGGATCCAACCTGTAGACACACGAACACGAACGAATGAAGACCGAATCAAAATAGATCCATCGAAGCCAGGCACCCGACCGAATCCTTGCGAGATATGCCGAGGACATACCTCCACACGCCCTTCGACGACACAAGACACGGGGCCTATGCAGGGAGAATCTTATTCCATATTTAGGGAGTCGTCGTAATCTCTCCTTCATGAGTAGGGCACAAGCCCTAAACTAACTCAAACAACGCCTAAAAATGAAGCATAAGCCCTCTCGCCGACAAAGGCATCCACCACGCCTCCATAGCCCTAAGGCCATAGGAGATGAGGCTGATCGGTGGTGGCATGGCAGGGGGCGGTGAGAGAGTCCTGGATTAAGGGGTCCTCGGGTTGTCGGCCCATTGCTTATAGGTCAGGCTGATGGGCTGCTGTGGAGCCAAGCTAGAGCCCGGACCCGTGGCTGGATAGAAGAACTTCGGAGCCGTGGTGTGCCCTCCAAGTATTTAGGGCTAGAGAAACATCCAACACCCCAGCAACCAAGGGTTTAGCTCGCCTGATCTCGAGGTAGATCGACTCTGTAACCATACCATACACATCGACCTCAACCTCTCGGCCGGCCTCGAGCTTGGACGGCTCCAGCCTGTCCCGAGGCCAGGAACCCCCTTCGACCACGTCAGTGATGCCCGCCGAAGACCCAACCTCGATCCTCAACGCAGATGCTGGTGTTCGGACGCCAAGAGTCACTGTCGGCCGAACCCTTTCCTCATGTCACGGGTCGGAACTGGAGTCCCAATGACGGGTCAACGACCAGAAATCAGTAATCATCCCCGACCGAACTCCCCCTCACCCCCTCGGCTCCAAGCCCCAACATGGAAGTAACATCCGAGAACCAGGTCTTACCCTCACTCCCTCCTTCATATTGATGACCCACAAGTATAGGGGATCAACCGTAGTCATTTCGATAAGTAAGAGCGTCGAACCCAACAAGGGGCAGAAGGGAATGACAAGTGGTTTTCAGCAAGGTTATGTCTGCAAGCACTAAAATTGTCGGTAACAAGTTGTTTGATAGCAAGATAATTTGTAACAAGCAAGTAACGGTAACGGTAAATAAAGTGTAACAAGGTAGCCCAATCCTTTTGGGGCAAAGGACATGCCAGAACAATCTCTTATGATAAGCGTTCTTGAGGGTACATGGGAATTTCACCATATCACTTTCATCATGTTGGCTTGATTCGTGTTCACTACTTTGATAATTTGATATGTGGGTGGATCGGTGCTTAGGTGGTGTTCTTACTTGAACAAACCTCCTACTTATTATTAACCTGCTCGCAAGCATCCACGACTACGAGAAAAGTATTAAGATAAAATCTAACCATAGCATTAAACTTTTGGATCCAAATCAGTCCCTTACGAAGTAGCGCATAAACTAGGGTTTAAGCTTTTGTCACTCTAGCAACCCATCATCTAATAACTACTCCACAATGCCTTCTCTTAGGCCCAAATATGGTGAAGTGCCATGTAGTCAACATTCACATGACACCACTAAGGGAATCACAACATACATATCATCAAAATATCGAACAAATATGAAGTTCACATGATTACTTGCAACATGATTTCTCCCGTGACCTCAAGAACAAAAGCAACTACTCACAAATAATAATCATGCTCAAGATCAGAGGGGTATTAAATAGCATAATGGATCTGAACATATAATCTGCCACCAAATAAACCATATAGTAATCAACTACAAGATCTAATCAACACTACTAGTCACCCACCAGTACAAATCTAAGGTTCTGGTACAAAGATTGAAGACAAGAGATGAACTAGGGTTAGAGAGGAGATGATGTTGTTGAAGATGGCCCTCCCAAAGATGGGAGAGTTGTTGGTGATGACAATGATGATGATTTCCCCTCTAGGAGGGAAGTTCCCCCAGTAGCTCCACCGAAGGGCAAAAGTGCTCCTGCCCAAGTTCCGCATCGAGAGGGTGACACTTCGTCTCGAAAGTCCTCTATTTCTTTTTTCTTGGTCAAAATGACTTATATACGAGAAGAGGGGTACCGGAGGTGGGTCGAGGAGGGCACAACCCACCAGGGCGCGCCAAGGCTCCATGGTGCGCCCAGGTGGGCCCCCTCTGGTAGTTGTTTGCTCCTGTATTTTTCATATATTGCAAAATAATTCTCCGTAAAGTTTCAACTCATTTGGACTTGTGCAGAATAGGTAACTGTGGCGTAGCTTTTTAGTGTCCAGAATTCCAGCTGCCGGCATTCTCCCTCTTTGTATAAACCTTGCATATTATGAGAGAAAAGGCATTAGAATCACTCCGAAAAGCATTATTATGCATAAAAACATTATAAATAACAGTAGGAAAACATGATGCAAAATGGACGTATCAACTCCCCCAAGCTTAGATCTCGCTTCTCCTCAAGCGAAGATCGAAATTGAAAAACATGTCCACATGCTTAGAGAGAGAGGTGTCGATAAAAACAAAATGTGGACATAGAAGCATCATGCATATTATTATAACAACAAGAAACTTTAACGCAAAACTTCATTTAACAACTTTTATCATATATCTTCTCATGAACAAGTCACAATTCATCACAGCATTGAAGTATAAGGCATAAATCTTATTGAAAACCAACAAACTATGTTCTCAGTCAACTTTATAACTACAATTCATCATATTTTCAGGAAGGGTCATGTACGGAGCCTTTTGGCAAGTCCACATACACAACCATCATTTAATCTTCTATGATTGCTAACACTCACATCATAACCATGAACAAAAAGTTTCAACCAAACACATAGAAAGATAGGGGCTTATAGTTTTGCTTCCCAACGTATTCACCTCAAGGGTGATGTCAACAATAATAACTCATGCCTACTCACATCCAACTGGATATATGTGCCTAGATCTTTCCTCATCACATGATGGTTGCAAAAAGAGAAAATAAAAAGAAATAGGGAAGAAAACTTTTGGCTCTTACATAAAAGTAAATGCATAAAAGTAAAAGATAGGCCCTTTGCAGAGCGAAGCAGAGGTTGTCATGCGCTTATTTATTTGTATGTCAAATCCCTTAATGCAAAAGAATGTCACGTTATATTTCCCCTTATGATGGCAACCTTTATTATGTAGTGTGTTGATTTATTATTTTGCCATCACAAGTTCATACAACACTTAATTTTCTCTTACACTAAATGATCCAACACATTTAGAAGCAATTTTTATTGCCTTATTGCACCGATGACAACTTACTTGAAGGATCTTACTCAATCCATAGGTAGGTATGGTGGACTCTCAAGGCATGAATTTGGGTTTAAGGTTTTTGGATGCACAAATAGTATCTCTACTTAGTGCGGAATTTTTGGCTAGCAAAGATATTAGGCAAGCACCGCATGTTGAAGGATCTATGACAATATAACTTCTATGTGAATATGAACAAGCATAAATCATTACATTGTCTTCCTTGTCCAACATTAATAAATTTGACACAAAATATTTAATGGGGGCTCACAATCATAAAAGATGTCGAAGATAGTGTATTTGCATGTGAATCTTCTCTTCCCTTATTAATTATTTCATGAATTGCATCATTGACCAATGCTATGTTTGTCAACCTCCAATAAATTTACCACTTATACTTTTCCTTATGTGATGTCATTACTTACCATAAGATTAGCATATGATCTTCTTCATTTATTTTCCTTTCTTTTTATTAAAACATAAAAGTAAAGAGACAAAACTCAAACTACTATTTGTTATATATCTCGCATACGATTACATCGATAGATAGATCACTAAGCACACACTCAAAAAGAAAGGATCGAATTAAGCTCTTATTCAACTAGATCATAAGATAACTAAAGACCGAACTAAAATAGATAAAGGAAAAGATAGTGGTGGTGATACGATACCGGGACACCTCCCCCAAGCTTGGCACTAGCCAAGGGAAGTGTCCATACCATGAACTCAAGTCTCCTTTGGTGATGAAGATGGAGGTGGTGGCAATGAGGTAGTAGCAGGCTTATCCTCCAGTTTCCATGGCAATGGCTCACCATCATAAGAGGAAGAACGAGTCTCGTGAGTCCTGCAACTGGCAGCCAAACTCATACCTTTAAACCTTGCCTCATATTCAAAGACTTGGTTTTTGAGATCATAGATTTGGCCTTGCAGAAAATTGATTTGCTCATAGAGGGTGAAGACGACGTCCTTCATGGACCGGCCATCCACCTTGAGATCACGGGTAAAATCCATAATCATGAGGTGATTGGCATTGAGTCCGTGCTCCACCATCTCCTTGCACTTGAAGACCTCTTGCTCCATAGCTTCAAGCCTAGCATCCACTGTTCCTGTTCTCTTGGGCCCCTGGACGTCCCGGATGTGGAGCACCCCCTCACACATCTCAATGGCTTGAGGATGCTGCATCACCCCCCGCAGAAATGGGTTGATGACATTCTCGAAGAACTTGTCCTTGGAGGAGCTTGAAGCGGCCATGGCGAATCTAGATCTTTTAAAAACAACAAGAAAGAAGAACAGAGGATTTCTCTATGATACGACGGCCAATACGTTCGGGGGGTATATAAAGATTTTTTTTGTTTTGGGAAACAAGCAAACATGAGAAAAACCGAGTCTGGGAGGTACCCGAGGTGGGCACAACCCACTTGGGCGCACCTGGCTATCTTGTGCCCACCAAGGTTGCCTTCCTAGTTGTTTCTTATTTCCCTAAATTTTTAATATTCCAAAACTGACAGAAAATATTTTTTGTGGATTTTTTGGAGTCCGTTTACTTACCGTATCACGTACCTCCTCTTTTTTCATGATTCTAGAGTGCTCCTGAAGGTTTCTTTTATGTGTTTCTCCGGTATCATGGTTTGAATAATATTGCTTTCAACATTGATGGGCGTACCTGAGATATAGTGTTTAATTCTTTGCCTAGCGATGAGCCGCCGAAGCGCCGCAGACAATGCCGCCGCTCTAAGGCGCGTCGAAGCCATGTGAGCAACACGGAGACCGCAGAGAATGGTACTGTAGACAATGCTGACAACCTCGACGACCCCGGTGCCGATGAACAACCACAATACGATCACGAGGAGCATGAGGACCCGCTCAATCTCGAAGGCCTCAATGACTCCAAAGACAGTAATTACCTCCCCCTTTCCGAGGAGAAGGTCAGTTTGGGTGACATGATTTCATCGTCCTTGAAGACCCGCTAGATCAAGAGCGGTTCAAACAACAGTTAATTGTCACCGCACTAAGCTTGAAGAAACATCGGCAAAAAATAAAGTCCGAACAGGATACCCTTAATGACATATGGACTAAGGTCCTAGCTGCGGAAGAGGAGTACAGTCATGAGCGACCGACTAAAAGCTACCCGAAGCGACAATTACTATCATAATTCGATGATGAGGCCATAGAGCAAGCACCTCCAAGGCACACTCTGGCGGAACAGCCGGGCCGACCCCCTCGAGGACAGGACAGGACGACTGATAGAGCCAAATAGCCTCCCGCTCCACCACGCCGTCAAGGCAAGGAGCCATCACGACCAGTTTACGAGTATGATCTACGCCGTGACTTGGATGCTCAGGCAGGATTGACGAGGTCCATTTATGGACCCAAAATAAATCCCCCCGTTAGACGGGACGGATACCAAGCCTGGCTAGCCCGAAATGACAGAGCTCAGGAGCTGCAACGAGCCCGGATGACAGACGATCTCCGTCGCGACTTAGATCGAGTCAGGGGTGCTGCTCACCTTATGTGCTTCACAGATAGGGTCATCCAGCCCCAATTCCTGGAAGGATTCAAACCTGTGAATATCAAACCGCACGACGGGACAACAGACCTGGGCATACAGATTGAAGATTTCCTGTTACACATTCATATGGCACGTGGAGACGTCCTCCACGCCAATAAGTACCTACCATTAAAGCTCAAGGTTCCAGCTCGACACTGGTTAAATAGCCTCCCCGAAGACTCCATAGGATGTTGGGAGGAGCTCGAGGACACCTTCCGAGCTAACTTTCAGGGCACTTATGTCCGGCCCCCGAACGCTGATGACCTGAGCCATGTAATCAAGTAGTCGGGCGAGTCAGCCTGACAATTTTGGAACTGGTTTTTGACTAAGAAGAACCAGATCGTTGACTGTCCGGACACCGAAGCTATAGCCACCTTTAAGCTTAGTATTCGAGATGAATGGCTAGCACATTAGCTCGGCCAGGACAAGCCGAGAACGATGTCAGTGCTCACCTCCCTGATGACCCGCTTCTGTGCCGGAGAGGATAGTTGGCTGGCTCATAGAAGCACCAACCCCGAAACCCCTGACACCTTGAAAGTCCAGGATGGAAATGGGAAGCCACGACGGAACAAGAACAAGCATCGCCACAATGATGGCGAAGTTGACGAGACGACAGTAAATGCCGGATTCTGTAATACAAAGGCCGGATCACGGAAAAAGCCTCTAAAGGCAACCAGGACGGCCCAACCAAGTTGGATGCAATCTTGGATAGGCCCTACCAGATCCATGGCACACTTGAGAAGCCCGCTAACCACACCAATCATAATTGTTGGGTGATAAAACAGGCCGGCAAGCTCACAACCGAGGACTCTGGCAAAAGCCCCCGAAGCGAGGACGATGAGGAGCCTCGCAGGACGAACAGTGGAGGCCAAAAACCCTTCCTGTCGGTGTCAAAACCGGCGGATCTCGGGTAGGGGTCCCGAACTATGCGTCTAGGCGGATGGTAACAGGAGACAAGGGACACGATGTTTTTACCCAGGTTCGGGCCCTCTCGATGGAGGTAAAACCCTACTCCTGCTTGATTAATATTGATGATATGGGTAGTACAAGAGTAGATCTACCACGAGATCAGAGAGGCTAAACCCTAGAAGCTAGCCTATGGTATGATTGTTGTTCGTCCTACAGACTAAAACCCTCCGGTTTATATAGACACCGGAGAGGGCTAGGGTTACACAGAGTAGGTTACAATGGGAGGAGATCTACATATCCGTATCGCCAAGCTTGCCTTCCACGCCAAGGAAAGTCCCATCCGGACACGGGACGAAGTCTTCAATCTTGTATCTTCATAGTCCAGGAGTCCGGCCAAAGGTCATAGTCCGCCTATCCGGAAACCCCCTAATCCAGGACTCCCTCAGTAGCCCCTGAACCAGGCTTCAATGACGACGAATCTGGCGCGCAAATTGTCTTCGGCATTGCAAGGCGGGTTCCTCCTCCGAATACTTCATAGAAGATGTTGAACACAAGGATAGTGTCCGGCTCTGCAAAATAAGTTCCACATACCACCGTAGAGAGAATAATATTCGTACAAATCTAATCTGCTGACGTATTCCACAGTGTGACATCATGCCATGACCAAGCCTTTATTCGAATCGTTTTACTGTCCCACCTCAGCGCGTTTAGCGAGGTGGTTTCCTTGGCACATCTTGTCAAAGCAGAGATCGTGTCCCCTTATTCCGGGATTCTCATCAATACGGGCGTGGGTAACCCAACCGTGCCATTAATCACGACGCTTGGGAGATAAGCGAGTTTTACCAGGCTACCTTATGTACGCGTGGTACTGGTTTCACAATCTCGCGAGGGCTGGGGTTGGGGCCGCACTGCTATTCTTGCTCAGAACGTGCCAGACGGTCTTGTTGTAGGTTACTCCGGGTGCACTTGACGGTGTCCGGACGTTTAACAGCCAGACTGGAGAATTGCCTTGAGAGGCTACTTTGTACTTCCGCCGCGAGGGCCGCCGTGTGCTCCTCTATTCAGAGAGAGCGTTCGGTGTTTCCATTGACCGTAATGAGTCCTCGAGGTCCTTGCATCTTGAGCTTGAGGTATGCGTAGTGCGGCACCGCATTGAACTTTGCAAATGAGGTTCGCCCGAGCAGGGCGTGATAGCCACTGCGGAACGGGACTATGTCGAAGATTAACTCCTCGCTTCAGAAATTATCCGGGGATCCGAAGACTACTTCGAGTGTAACTGAGCCTGTACAGCTGACCTCTACACCTGGTATGACGCCTTTAAAGGTCGTCTTTGTGGGTTTAATACTTGAGGGATCTATGCCCATTTTTTGCACTGTATCCTGATAAAGCAGGTTCAGGCTGCTGCCGCCATCCATGAGGACTCTAGTGAGGTGAAATCCGTCAATGATTGGGTCTAGAACCAATGCCGCGAATCCGTCGTGATGGATGCTAGTGGGGTGGTCCCTTCGATCAAAAGTGATCGGGCAGGAGGACCATGGGTTGAACTTTGGGGCGACTGGCTCCAACGCATATACGTCCCTGAGTGCATGCTTCCGCTCCCTTTTGGGGATGTGGGTTGCGTATATCATGTTTACCGTCCGCACTTGTGGGGGAAAACCCTTCTGTCCTCTGTTGTTCGGTGGCCGGGGCTCCTCCTCGTCATCGCTATGCAGCCCCTTGTCTCTGTTTTCGGCGCTTAACTTGCATGCCTGCTTGAACACCCAACAATCCCTGTTGGTGTGATTGGCTGGTGTTTCGGGGGTGCCGTGTATCTGGCACGAGCGATCGAGTATTCGGTCCAAGCTGGACGGGCCCGGAGTATTTCTTTTGAATGGATTTTTCCGCTGACCGGGTTTAGAGCCTCTGAATCCGGCATTAACTGCCGTATCCTCAGCATTGTCGCCATTAATGCGGCGTTTGTGCTTGTTGCGACACGACCTGCCATTGTTGTCCTTGGTATCCGAATTACCCGGGCTCTTGGTCATGTTATTACTGTGAGCGAGCCAGCTGTCTTCTCCCGCGCAAAAGCGGGTCATGAGTGTTGTGAGGGCTGCCATGGATTTCGGCTTTTCCTGTCCTAGGTGCCGGGCAAGCCATTCGTCTTGGATGTTATGCTTGAAGGCTGCGAGGGCCTCTGCGTCCGGACAGTCGACTATTTGATTTTTCTTGGTTAGGAACCGTGTCCAGAATTGTCTGGCCGATTCCTCTAGCTGCTGAATTATGTGGCTTAGGTCATCGGCGTCCGGTGGTCGCACATAGGTTCCCTGGAAATTGTCAAGGAATGCGGCTTCCAGGTCCTCCCAGCAACCGATTGACTCTGCTGGCAAGTTGTTAAGCCAATGCCGAGCTGGTCCTTTAAGCTTGAGTGGGAGGTATTTTATAGCGTGTAGATCATCACCGCGGGCCATGTGGATATGAAGGAGATAATCCTCGATCCATATTGCAGGATCTGTTGTGCCATCGTATGGTTCGATGTTTACGGGTTTAAACCCCTCGGGGATTTGATGATCCATTACTTCATCTGCGAAGCATAGTGGGTGTGCGGCGCCTCTATACTGGGCTATATCATGACGTAGCCCAGATGAGCTTTGTCTGATGTGTTCGGCCTGGCCGTATTTGCCATATCCGGCGCGACGGTTATCGTCACGTGTCGTGGGGCGTCCACACGATCCGTAGATCGATCTTGTTTGCCTTGCCTTGTCCTGCAATATGTCTTGCAGGTCTGGTGTGTTTCCCCGTGCCTTGGTACTTTTTGAGCGGTGCCGGGGTGCAGCTTGAATTGATGGCCAAGAGGCCTCTCTGTTGCGGCCACGAGGTGGCCGGTCGGCCGCGTCATACGCTGGTGATGTAGGTTTAGTTGCTTCCTCCTCTAATCAGGGTAGCAGCCTGCGCTTTGGGTAGCTCTTGGAGGGGCGTTCGAGTTCGTACTCTTCGGCCGCGAGGACTTCAGTCCATCTGTCGGCTAGTAGGTCTTGGTCAGCTCTAAGCTGCTGCTGTTTTTTCTTGAGGCTGCTTGCCGTGACCATAAACCTGTGTTTGAAATGCTCTTGTTCGACGGGATCCTCAGGCACGATAAATTCGTCGTCATCGAGGCTTGCCTCGTCTTCGGAGGGAGGCATGTAGTTATGATCCTCGACCTCTTTGTCTGCCCCTCTCTCAGGAGGGCTGGCTTCTCCATCCTCCTGTGCTAAATCCTGCTGGAGGGGGTTGGCTTCGGCACTGTCCGGGGTGTTATTATCTCCCGTGCCGGAATCGCCGTTTTTGCTTTGGTGGGATTTAGAGTGGCGCCGCTGACGCATGCGCTTAGGCTGCTTCTTGGAGGGGTCATCCTCCGTTGTTCCATCGCCATTCCCTTTTTTTGGGGTGTCCACCATGTATATGTCATATGACGAGGTGGCGTTCCAATGCCCTGTAGGCGCTGGTTCTTGGTCGTCTCCTGCATCGTCGTCCATACCGTCGATGTCTTCGGAGTCAAAGTCGAGCATGTCGGTTAAATCATCGACAGTGGCTACGAAGTGGGTGGTGGGTGGGCTTCGAATTTCTTCGTCGTCCGCATCCCAACCTTGCTAACCGTAGTCCGGCCAGGGCTCTCCTGATAAGGAGAGAGACTATAGTGAATTCAGGCCGTCGCCAAAGGGAGAGTGCTGAAAGATGTCCACGGCGGTGATCCCCATGATCGGTGCACAATCGGGTTCGATCGGCAGGGGTGCGGAAGGCTCGGAGTCCGGAAAGGTGTCCGGCACCTTGGAGCCACGGGCTTCGCAAAAGACAGGGCTGGTATTCGGCTTGATCGCCGTAGAGATTGCAGCCCCCGAGGCGGTGTCCAGCCACCCGTCCTCGATTGGCGCAGTCAGCTCCGAGCTAAGGGTCGGAGCGGACACTGAGGCGGCCTCCTGGGCACTGTCCGGCGGCAGAGCTAGATCATGCCCATCGTGACAGTGCGGCGCGCTCGGCTGTGGCTCGAACCCGTCGAAGATCAAGTCTCCGCGGATGTCAGCCGTGTAGTTCAAACTTCCAAACCTGACCTGATGGCCAGGGGCGTAGCTTTCGATCTGCTCCAGATGGCCAAGTGAATTGGCCCGCAGTGCAAAGCCGCCGAATACGAAGATCTGTCCGGGGAGAAAAGTCTCACCCTGGACCGCATCGTTGTTGATGATCGGAGGAGCCATCGGGCCTAAAGGTGACGACACAGAGGAACTCTCAATGAAAGCACCAATGTCAGTGTCAAAACCGGCGGATCTCGGGTAGGGGGTCCCGAACTGTGCGTCTAGGCGGATGGTAACAGGAGACAAGGGACACGATGTTTTTACCCAGGTTCGGCCCTCTCGATGGAGGTAAAACCCTACTCTTGCTTGATTAATATTGATGATATGGGCAGTACAAGAGTAGATCTACCACGAGATCAGAGAGGCTAAACCCTAGAAGCTAGCCTATGGTATGATTGTTGTTCGTCCTACGGACTAAAACCCTCCGGTTTATATAGACACCGGAGAGGGCTAGGGTTACACAGAGTCGGTTACAATGGGAGGAGATCTACATATCCGTATCGCCAAGCTTGCCTTCCACGCCAAGGAAAGTCCCATCCGGACATGGGATGAAGTCTTCAATCTTGTATCTTCATAGTCCAGGAGTCCGGCCAAAGGTCATAGTCCGGCTATCCAGACACCCCCTAATCCAGGACTCCCTCACTTCCCTTCTAAGGACAAGACAATGAACATGATCTAAGCCACCCTATACCAAGAAAGGAGAGGAAGCACGTGCTACGAGATGTTTACGCTGTCGAGCCCGTAGTACGAAAGTTCAGCCCATGGTCGGCTTGCCCGACCACCTTCGACCGCAGGGACCATCCGACCAGTATCCTTCATGGAGGATCGACGACCCTGGTACTCGGCCCCATTGTCGTTGAGTACCACCTCACAAGAGTTCTCATGGACAGAGGCACCAGATTCATTTTGATCTATGCAGACAATATGAGGAAGATGGGGATCGATCCGTCAAGGATCAAACCCAGCAACACCACTTTTAAGGGGGTTATTCCGGGCATAGAGGCCCGCTGCCCAGGCACGGTGACTCTGGAAGTAGTATTTGGCTCACCAGACAACTTCCACAGTGAAGACTTGATCTTTGATATTGCCCCTTTTCGCAACGGCTATGATACCCTCCTCGGACGAATGGCATTTGCTAAATTCAATGCCGTCTCGCATTATGCATACCTCAAGCTAAAGATGCCTGGCCCTTCGGCTGTCATAACAATCAACGGCAATACGGAGCGCTCACTCCGGACCAAGGAACAAACCGCGGCCCTAGTAGCCAAAGACCAAGCTATCGCCAATGGGCCTAGGTATCAGCCCACCATAAAGACTAGAGATATAATTAAATGGGCTTGAGCCCGATCTCCATCATGGGAGCCCACCTGCATTCGTCGCAAATAGGGCCACGCACCCCATGAAACTCCCTACATAGATGCCTCTACGTGCCTCTTCAACACAACTTCGCACTCAAGATACCATGGGTAGCCGTGAGGCCTATATCAAACAAACAAACACCGTATGTTTAGCTTAACCAAACTAAGCAATTACTACGTCTTCGGGCGACAAGGGGGACGACTCTGGACTCACCCAACATCAAGCTATGTCGACATGGCCACCCATCAGGGTTCCTATTCAAGCCCCCCTAGTCGGCATGCGTTTTTCTACATGGACGAGTCCCTTACTCAGCAAAAGCAAAGGCGGAGACGTGTAGTAGGGCACAGTAGAGGCTTCGACCCACGCATCAAGTCCCTTTGTAAACCTTTCTCTGTCAAATTACCTTTTCTTACTTATCATAAATGCCTTGATAGTTTGAACTGTCCAGATAGACGTCTAGAGCTTATGGTAAATAAAAACATCTTTTACGGTGTTCGGGCATCCACATTATCTCTTTTTTTCTCTTTCCATCTTTTCCGCTCTTCGAACACTGGGCACGCGCACATTGTGTAACAAATACAAATTGGTTAACTGACGAGGAGCTTGACCTCTTGATCGGCTCCACGTACCATGTCCGACACCGCTTCCCACTATGTGTTTGACGTCTCGTGTGTTTGGCGTCTCGGATATTGCAGTATGTGCATCAGCCCGAAACTATGTCTTGGGTCAATAGTTTGGTTGCCCGGCTCCTGTGCTTACCTTCTTACATTCTACACGTTTGGCTAAGAAGGTGAAGGGAGAACCCCTGCAATTGTACTTATGGCTAGCCTAGCTAAGCACCTCAGGGGAGAAAGCCAAAAATTGACTGTCATAGTAAGTGTTGACCGGTCAGCGATCCAATGACAAGTGTTAAACTTAAAAAATCGTTGGCAATTGATCTGTGTCATATGCAGGGTTCATCCTAGAACAAACCACGTGATTGCAAAGGCATGCCTGGCTACCCAGTACATTACAAAGCATTGGGGGCTAGTCCTTAGCCCCCGCAGTCAAGATCCTATGGCCAAGTGAAAGTAATACAACCGCATAGTCCGATTGCCTAGTCTCTCTCACGACTACCACCTTCGGGCACTGAGACGTCGGCTAAGGATAACAGTGCGGAGACGAAACACACCTCATAATATTCACTTCGGGGCTGAAGCCGACGACTAGTAACTTTCAGATAATAACGGCCGCACATGAGTCAAAATAAAAACACCATAGTATATATAACATACAAACGGGCCACATTATAAAGCAAAAGGCCCAGTTGACACCTTAATACAATCACTCAATGTTTACATCTTTGGAACACTGGCCCTCTATCGCCCGAGCACCATCCATAACTTGTGCGAAGTACTATTCAGAGCGGCGATGCTCCTTTCCAACAAGCGGGGGACCATTGGCCATGTCCATTGGATTGATCTTAGGCCAATGAACCATGGTCTTTGCAAAGGCCAGCCTAGCTCCTTCAAGGGACGTAAAACACTTCACAGTATTAATCTGGGGCGACGCATCACACAACTTCTGCACCTGGCCAAAGTAGCTGTCCGAAATAGGCTCTGTGGGCCACAGCCGGACACAAAGATCCTTCAGGGCTAGCTCGGCCATCCGATGCAGGTCCATCAGCTGCTTCATTTGGTGGCTGAGGAGCGGAGGTTGCTCGGGCGCCTGGAACTGCGACCAGGAAAGCCGATGTTCAGAGTCCCCCTCCCGCTTGGCGTAGTGCTCCGCTGTAGCCGCCGTACTCTTCGGAAGCTCGGCGAAAATGCCTGCGAAGCACCAGACCTGCATCAGCAAGGCAAACCTATTGCACCAAAAACACTCAGCAGTAAGTATTTCTTACCATCTGCGATTTGCTTCACTTGGCGGAGCTCCTCCCGGGCACCCCACACTTTCGTTCTGGCCTCCCGGAGCTCTTTGTCCGCCTTGGATAGCTCGGAGGACTGCTCTTCTGCTTCTGCTCAAGGGCCTCACATTTCATCATGGCATCCTGAAGCTCCACCTGCACTTCGGCCACTCGAGCCTCGTGCTTCTCGCCGGCGGTCTTCACCGTCTCAAGTTTGGCCATCGCCTTTTTGGCAGCCGCTTTCTTTTCAGCTGTCTCGGCCTCGGCCGTCTTCAACACAACCTTGAGGCCCTCGACCTTCATGGTGGCAGCTGCAGCCACCAAACACCATGTGCTCAGCATATAATCTGGAACGTTGGTGTCCAACGGTGTTCACTATGCATTTCGATAGGGGCTTACTATGCGCCTCATCAAGCCGTTTGTTGACGAGGTGAAGCTCTTCATCGGAGTGTTTAAGCTTCCGATTCATCTCCTCCAAGGCAGTGGCATTAGCAGCCGCATCCAAGGATGGTGCCTGCAATATCAAATCAATCATGACACTTTGAATAATGGCCTACGGATATTCGATCCTCTGTAAGGTTTTTGCAATCCTTACAAAGTCTCGGGGGCTCTTATACATGTGGCGTGTTTAAGCTTTGGCTAAAAAAGTTAAATCCGCTTTGAGGGGAAAAGGGAATTACTTGACTCACCTCAAAGCCAGTCAAAAGGCCCTGGACGACATCGTTCAATCTGGTACGGACGGACCGAACACCCCGTAGAACCGCACTGATAAGGGCACGGTGCTCGTCGAGATAATGGAGCTGTTCACCAACTCCTCCATCGCGTCTGGCCAGCCCGCCGCCATCTGGCTGTTGCTGTTCAGCACGGGCAGAAGGACCTCAACCCCCCTCCGTCAGAAAGTGGGACCGACACCTATGAGGGCCTTAGGGGCTTAGGTGCGGCTGGCTGGGAGGGCCCGGACGGTCCGGACTCTCCTCCCATATTCGCCAGGAGGGACACACCCTCCTTGTCTTTGGTGACTAAGGCATCAACCTCAGCCATGGTTGTGTCGCCTCTCCCTTGTGTTTGGATGGGGAGGGGTCCTTCGGGACAACACCTCCCCGGCCTCTTCGGGGACCAGGGGAGGCATGGAGCGCGACACCGATCCATTATCCGCCAATTTGGCAGGCGGAGAGGTCCCTTCCAAGGTCTGCTCGGCAGGGTGGCACGCGGTAGGCTGTGATATCACATAACCAGTTTCCATGAGTAAGGGACTAGTAAAATGAAGTAAGCAAGCAATGTTGAGGTGCTCACCTCATGGCGGGGGGCTTGACCCTGAGTTCCTTCTCCGGGACCTCTTCGGACACCACGAACTCCTCATCGGAGTCCGAACTATCGGGCAGGACCAGCTTGGGCTCTGCACTGCCTCTTCTGAGCTCGGGGAGGTTGCTCCTCCTCGAAGTCCTCGGCCGCCGCCCTCTTATTGGAGTGGGAGGAGGCGCTTTCCTCCTTGTCTTCTTCCTCCTTCCCATCTTGGGCAGATGGGGCTGCAGCGTCTCTGAACTTGGTGTCTGGACGACCTCTCAAGCGGAGGCCTTCCCTGGCTTCGGCAGATCCTTTGTCTTCTTCCCTTTCTTCTCAGGTGCCTTGTAGGGCGCCATGACCAGCAGCTCCACCAGTTGAGTTGACCGAGGCTCTTCGGGCAGCGGAGCCAGACTGCTGATCTTCTTGGCCTTCTCAAGCCAGCCTTGTGAAGGCAGCAAAAAGAGACTTATAGCAAACTTTGTGCAGTCTGAATAGAAATCAAGCAAAGATCGATTACCTCATTCGGGGGATTTGCAGCGTCGAGACCGATGTCTTCTTCCTCGGCCGGCCACTCCTTCTGGGGCTTGAACAATAGCTTCCACACCTTGTCGTGGGTGGTGCCGAAGAAGTATTGTACGGTGGTCAGGTCTTCAGGCTCTTAGGACCACATTGGAGCGGCCCTCTGCTGGCAAGTAAGGATACAACGATGGAGCATTATCTGTACCACATTGGTCAGCTTGGCGCCGATCTCCATCACGTTGACAATGATGCAACATCTTCACCTTGTTAGCGGACCTCCAGCCGAGACCTTTGTTGGTCCATGAGCTCAAGCTCGCTGGGGTCCGGATCTGAATTCAGGAGCCGCCGTCCAGGCCGCATCTCATGGTTCCGTTATGTAGAATCATTCCTTATGCGACACCTTGACAATGTCGATGAATGTGCCCTATGGCCATTGAACTTGGGTGAGCTTGCTGATCATCGCTCCACCGTAGTCCACCTGGGTACCACCGACCACCTTCGGCTTGATGTTGAATACTTCCAGCCACACGCCGAAATGCAGCTGAACTCGCAAGAGGGCCTCACACACGATGATGAAGGCTGAAATGTGGAGGAGGGAGTTGGGGCTAGATCATGGAAATCGAGCGCATAAAATAACATTAACCCCCTCATGAAGGGGTGCAGAGGAAAACCTAGCCCGAGATAAAGTGAGGGGAGGAAGACCACCCTCTCACCTCACAAGTATAAAATAGGGCTTTGGTCGAGGCCAGGATAAGGGCATTAATCCCGGTTCACTTACGAACCGGGACCAAAGGGTGCATCAGTCTCGGTTTGTGAGGCCAGGGAGCCGGCCGGGCCTCGGGGGCCATTGGTCCTGGTTCCAGACATGAACCGGGACCAATGGGACTCACTCTTGGCCCAACACCTTTACTCCTGGTTGGTGGCTGGAACCGGGACCAAAGGTCAGCCTTCTGTCTAGGTTCTAGCCACCAATCGGGACTAAAGATATGCCTATATATGCCCCCGCCCCTGCCCGCTCACTCCTCTGTTTTTTGGCCGGCCGACATGTGTAGGTGTGTGTTGCTCTGCTCTCACCTCCTATGCACATGAGATCTTCAATGAAATGCCTGAGCCACACTTAAGCTTTCTCCTCTCCAAGCTCGACCTCCAAGCTCCATTTTCCTCAAGATTTGTCTAGGTTTGTCAGTCCCGTCCCCGTCCTCGTCGTCGTTGATAGCCCGCGCCGATCTCGTCGCCGGCACCACTGTGGTGAGCCTCTTGTTCTTATCTTCTTTCTAAAAGAAAAACTTCTTATTTGTATGATTTAGATAGATACTTGTATAATTTTCTTACTTTTATTATTGCTTGTTATTATATAGCGCCATGGTTTTGGTATCCGCCCCCATCGGCCCTCGTCCTGTCTTTGATTCGGATGTGGTATGTTATCTTTTATAACTATTTGTTTCATTTAGCGTTTATGACAATTATGCCGACCAACGTGACATAGATGTTTTTATCTAGGAGGTATGTGAACCAGAAATTCCAATCGACCCTCTTGTCGAGAGGTTAAATTTACTTGTAAAAGAAAACAATTACTTGAAGAAAAAAATTAAAAGAACTGAGGAAGATAAGATGGAATTGGAGTTGTATGTTGCGGATGTCGTCGATCATCACAAGATCAAGATGTATGCAATGCACTTGAAGATTAGAAAGATTAGAAAATATGCCATTCATGCTGAGGCTTGGTATCATTATGCCGTTGGATCAATTGTTACCTTAGTTGTGATTATGATCGCATTTGTTGTTACATTGAAATGTTATACATAGTTTCAATGTATGTTTTAATTAGATGCTCTAGGGAGCTATATGTTGTTCAATGAGAACTATGTATGAACTTTATGTATTTATTTTTTCAGTAATAACATTTGATCACTACTATACTTTGGATTTAATGTGATGATGAACTTCTATTAATTTGGTCACTTCTCTATTCATGATGTTCTGTAATGGTTTTTGATACACTTAATTATATAATGCACGCAGATGAACCGGCAATGGATGTACGATGACAGACGCACCTTCGAGTACATTAAGGGCCTGCATAATTTTCTCGAAGTGGCTGAGGAAAACAAGCAGAATGGTTTTATGTATTGTCCATGCCCTATTTGTGGGAATACGAAGGATTACTCTGATTCGAAAACCCTTCACGTCCACCTGCTTGAGAAGGGTTTCATGCCACACTATAATGTTTGGACCAAGCACAGAGAAAGAGGGGTTATGATGGAAGACAATGAAGAAGAAGAGGATGATGACAACTATCCGCCCCCTGAATGCGGTGATACTACAATGGGGGAAGCTGGAGATCAAGAGGAACCAGATGATGTGCCCGATGATGATCTTCGCCGGGTCATTGTTGATGCAAAGAGACAATGTCAAAGTCAAAGGGAGAAGTTGAAGTTTGATTGCATGTTAGAGCATCACAAAAAAGGTTGTACCCAAATTGCGAAGATGACAACACAAAGCTCGGTAACACACTGGAATTGCTGCAATGTAAGGCACACAATGGTGTATCTGACCGTAAACATGCCCTAGAGGCAATAATAAAATGGTTATTATTATATTGCCTTGTTCATGATAATTGTCTATTGTTCATGCTATAATTTGATTGACCGAAAACTGTAATACATGTGTGAATACATAGACCACAACATGTCCCTGGTGAGCCTCTAGTTGACTAGCTCGTTGATCAATAGATGTTCATGGTTTCCTGACTATGGACATTGGATGTCATTGATAATAGGATCACATCATTAGGAGAATGATGTGATGGAAAAGACCCAATCCTAAGCACATCACAAGGTCGTGTAGTTCGTTGCTAAGGCTTTTCTAATGTCAAGTATCATTTCCTTAGACCATGAGATTGCGTAACTCCCAGATACCGTAGGAATGCTTTGGGTGTACCAAATGTCACAACGTAACTGGGTGGCTATAAAGGTGCACTATAGGTATCTCTGAAAGTGTCTGTTGGGTTGGCATGAATCGAGACTGGGATTTGTCACTCCGTATGACGGAGAGGTATCTCTGGGCCCTCTCGGTAATGCATCATCATAATGAGCTCAATGTGACTAAGTAGTTGGTCATGGGATCATGCATTACGGAATGAGTAAAGTGACTTGCTGGTAATGCGATTGAACAAGGTATTGGGATACCGACGATCGAATCTCGGGCAAGTAACGTACCGATTGACAAAGGGAATTGTATATGGGATTGCTTGAATCCTAGACATCATGGTTCATCCTATGAGATCATCATGGAACATGTGGGAGCCAACATGGGTATCTAGATCCCCCTGTTGGTCATTGGCCGGAGAGTTGTCTCGGTCATGTCTGCATGATTCCCGAACCCGTAGGGTCTACACACTTAAGGTTCGGTGACACTAGAGTTGTTATGGGAAATAGTATGTGGTTACCAAATGTTGTTCGGAGTCCTGGATGAGATCCCAGACGTCACAAGGAGTTCCGGAATGGTCCGGAGGTGAAGATTTATATATGGGAAGTCATCATACGATCATTGGAAGTATTCGGGGGTTTGCCGGTATTGTACCGGGACAATCGAAGGGGTTCCGGGGGTCCACCGGGAGGGTCCACCTGCCCCGGAGGGCCATATGGGCTGTATGTGGAAGGGAACCAGCCCCTAAGTGGGCTGGGCGCCACCCCCCTAGGGCCCATGTGCCTAGGGTTTGGGGGAAACCCTAAAGGGGGCGCCCCCTTGGCTTGGGGGGAAAGCCCCCTCCCCTTGGCCGCCGTCCCCCCTCTAGATCTCATCTAGAGGGGCCGGCCCCCTTCCCCCTTTGCCCTATAAATGGAGGGGAGGAGGGAGGGCAGCCGAACCTCATCCAGGGCGCAGCCCTCCCCCTCTCCACCCCCCTCCTCTGTTGAGCTTGGCGAAGCCTTGCTGGAGAACCGCTGCTCCTCTACCACCACGCCGTCGTGCTGCCGGAGTTATTCCCCAACTTATCCTTCCCCCTTGCTGGATCAAGAAGGAGGAGACGTCCCCGTGCTGCACGTGTGGTGAATGCGAGGCGCCATTGTTCGGCGCTTAGATCGGAACCTACCGCGATCTGAATTGCTGCGATTACGCCTCCTTCATTCATGTTCTTGCAACACTTCTATCTTGTGATCTTCAAGGGTATGAAGATGCACTCCCCTCTCTCTTGTTGCTAGTCTCTCCATAGATTGATCTTGGTGATGCATAGAAATTTTTAATTTCTGCAATGATCCCCAATAGTGGCATCATGAGCTAGGTCTATCCGTACTTTCTATGCATAAGTAGAACACAAGTTGTTGTGGGCGTCGATTTTGTCAATTTACTTGCCGTTACTAGTATTATCTTGATTCGGCGGCATCATGGGATGAAGCGGCCCGGACCGACCTTACACGTACGCTTACGTGAGACAGCTTCCACCGACTGACATGCACTAGTTGCATAAGGTGGCTAGCAGGTGTCTTTCTTTCCCACTTTAGTCGGATCAGATTCGTTGAAAAGGGTCCTTATGAAGGGTAAATAGCAATTGGCATATCACGTTGTGGTTTTGGCGTAGGTAAGAAACGTTCTTGCTAGAAACCTATAGCAGCCACATAAAAAACTTGCAACAACAATTAGAGGTCGTCTAACTTGTTTTTGCAGCATATGCCGTGTGATGTGATATGGCCAAAAGGATGTGATGAATGATATATGTGATGTATGAGATTGATCATGTTCTTGTAATAGGAATCACGACTTGTATGTCGATGAGTATGACAATCGGCAGGAGCCATAGGAGTTGTCTTAATTTATTGTATGACCTGCGTGTCACTGAAAATGCCATGTAATTACTTCTCTTTATTGCTAACCGTTAGCCATAGTAGTAGAAGTAACAGTTGGTGAGACAACTTCATGAAGACACGATGATGGAGATCATGATGATGGAGATCATGGTGTCATGCCGGTGACGATGATGATCATGGCGCCCCGAAGATGGAGATCAAAAGGAGCAAAATGATATTGGCCATATCATGTCACCATTTTATTGCATGTGATGTTTATCATGTTTTTGCATCTTAGTTGCTTAGAACGACAATAGCATAAATAAGATGATCCCTCATAAAATTTCAAGAAAGTGTTCCCCCTAACTGTGCCCCGCTGCGAAAGTTCGTTGTTTCGAAGCACCACGTGATGATCGGGTGTGATAGATTCTAACGTTCGCATACAACGGGTGTGAGCCATATTTACACATGCAAAACACTTAGGTTGACTTGATGAGCCTAGCATGTACAGACATGGCCTCGGAACACAAGAGACCGAAAGGTCGAACATGAATCGTATAGTAGATACGATCAACATGAAGATGTTCACCGATGATGACTAGTCCGTCTCACGTGATGATCGGACATGGCCTAGTTGACTCGGATCATGTATCACTTAGATGACTAGAGGGATGTCTATCTGAGTGGGAGTTCATTAAATAATTTGATTAGATGAACTTAATTATCATGAACCTAGTCTAAAAATCTTTGCAATATGTCTTGTAGATCAAATGGCCCACGCTAATGTTGCCCTCAACTTCAACGCGTTCCTAGAGAAAACCAAGCTGAAAGACGATGGTAGCAACTATACGGACTGGGTTCGTAACTTGAGGATCATCCACATAGCTACCAAGAGAGCATATGTCCTTGATGCACCGCTAGGTGAAGCACCTGTTTTCCCCACAACTCAAGACGTTATGAATGCCTGGCAGTAGCATAGTGATAATTACTCCCTGGTTCAGTGCAGCATGCTTTACAGCTTAGAATCGGGGCTCCAAAAGCGTTTTGAGCAGCACGAAGCATATGAGATGTTCCAAGAGCTGAAAATGGTTTTCCAAGTTCATGCTCGAGTCAAGAGATATGAAGTCTCCGACAAGTTCTACAGTTGTAAGATGGAGGAGAATAGTTCTGTCAGCGAGCACATACTCAAAATGTCTGGGTTGCACAACCGCTTGTCTCAGCTGGGAGTTAATCTCCCGGATGACGCGGTCGTTGACAGAATCCTTCAGTCGCTTCCACCTAGCTACAAGAGCTTTGTGATGAATTTCAATATGCAGGGGATCGTGAAAACCATTCCTAAGGTATTTCAATGCTGAAATCAACGGAGGAGGAGACCAAAAAGGAACATCAAGTGTTGATGGTCAATAAAACCACTAGTTTCAAGAAAGGCAAGGGAAAGAAGAACTTCAAGAAGGAAGGCAAGGGAGTTGCCGCACCCGGTAAGCCAGTTGCCGGGAAGAAGCCAAAGCATGGACCTGAACCTGAGACTGTGTGCTTTTATTGCAAGGGAAACAGTCACTGGAAGCGGAACTGCCCCAAGTACTTAGCAGAAAAGAAGGCCGGCAACACCAAAGGTATATGTGATATACATGTTATTGATGTGTACCTTACCAATACTCGTAGTAGCTCCTCGGTATTTGATACCGGTGCGGTTGCTCATATTTGTAACTCTAAACAGGAGCTACGGAATAAGCGGAGACTGGGGAAGGATGAGGTGACGATGCGCGTCGGGAATGGTTCCAAAGTCGATGTGATCGCCGTCAGCACGCTACCTCTACATTTACCTACGGGATTAGTTTTAAACCTCAATAATTGTTATTTAGTGCCAAAATGAACATTGCATATGGATCTCGTTTAATGCGAGATGGCTACTCATTTAAATCCGAGAATAATGGTTGTTCTATTTATATGAGAGATATGTTTTATGGTCATGCCCCGCTGGTCAATGGTTTATTCTTATTGAATATCGAACGTGATGTTACACATATTCATAGTGTGAATACCAAAAGATGTAAGGTTAATAATGATAGTCCAACATACTTGTGGCACTGCCGCCTTGGTCACATTGGTGTCAAATGCATGAAGAAGCTCCACGCAAATGGACTTTTGGAGTCTCTTGATTATGAATCATTTGACACATGCGAACCATGCCTCATGGGCAAGATGACCAAGACTCCGTTCTCCGGAACAATGGAGCGAGCAACCAACTTGTTGGAAATCATACATACTGATGTGTGCGGTCCAATGAGCGTTGAGGCTCGCGGTGGCTATCATTATGTTCTCACCCTCACCAACAGGGCACCGTCTAAATCCGTTGAGACGACACCGTATGAATTATGGTTTGGGAAGAAACCTAAGCTGTCGTTTCTAAAAGTTTGGGGACGTGATGCTTATGTCAAGAAACTTCAACCTGAAAAGCTCGAACCCAAGTCGGAAAAATGTGTCTTCATAGGATACCCTAAGGAAACCATTGGGTATACCTTCTACCTCAGATCCGAAGGCAAGATCTTTGTTGCCAAGAATGGTCCCTTTCTGGAGAAAGAGTTTCTCTCGAAAGAAGTAGGTGGGAGGAAAGTAGAACTTGATGAAGTACTGCCTCTTGAACCGGAAAATAGCGCAGCTCAGGTAGATGTTTCTGTGGTGCCTGCACCGACTAGAGAGGAAGTTAATGATGATGATCAAGGTACTTTGGATCAAGTTGCTACTGAACTTCGTAGGTCCACAAGGACACGTTCCACACCAGAATGGTATGGCAACCCTGTCTGGGAAATCATGTTGTTAGACAACGGTGAACCTTCGAACTATGAAGAAGCGATGGCGGGCCTAGATTCCAACAAATGGCTTGAAGCCATGCAATTTGAGATAGGATCCATGTATGAAAAAAAGTATGGACTTTGACAAACTTTCTCGATGATCGGCGAGCGATAGAAAATAAATGGATCTTCAAGAAAAAGACGGACGCGGATGGTAATGTTACCATCTATAAAGCGCGGCTTGTCGCTAAGGGTTATCGACAAGTTCAAGGGGTTGACTATGATGAGACCTTATCACCCGTAGCGAAGCTGAAGTCCGTCTGAATCATGTTAGCAATTGCTGCATTCTGTGATTATGAAATATGGCAAATGGACGTGAAAACGACATTCCTTAAGGAAGAATTGTATATGATGCATCAAGAAGGTTTTGTCGATCCTAAGAATGCTAATAAGGTATGCAAGCTACAACGCTCCATCTATGGGCTGGTGCAAGCATCTCGGAGTTGGAACATTCGTTTTGATGAAATGATCAAAGCATTTGGGTTTATGCAGAATTATGGAGAAGCCTGCGTTTACAAGAAAGTGAGTGGGAGCTCTATAGCATTTCTCATATTATATGTGGATGACATACTATTGATGGGAAATGGTATAGAACTTTTGGAAAGCATAAAGGCCTACTCGAGTAAGTGTTTTTCAATGAAGGACCTTGGAGAAGCTGCTTACATATTAGGCATCAAGATCTATAGAGATAGATCGAGACGCCTCAGAGGTCTTTCACAAAGCACATACCTTGATAAGATATTGAAGAAGTTCAATATGGATCAGTCCAAGAAGGGGTTCTTGCCTGTATTGCAAGGTGTGAAATTGAGCTCGGCTCAAAGCCCGACCACGGCAGAAGATAGAGAAAAGATGAGTGTCATCCCCTATGCCTCAGCCATAGGGTCTATTATGTATGCCATGTTGTGTACCAGACCTGATGTAAACCTTGCCCTAAGTTTTGTAGGGAGGTACCAAAGTAATCCCGGCATGGAACACTGGACATCAGTCAAGAATATCCGAAAGTACATGAAAAGGATTGAGGATATGTTTCTCATTTATGGAGGTGATGAAGAGCTCGTCGTAAAAGGTTACGTCGATGCTAGCTTCGACACAGATCTGGATGACTCCAAGTCACAAACCGGATACATGTATATTTTGAATGGTGGGGCAGTAAGCTCGTGAAGTTGCAAGCAAAGCGTCATGGCGGGATCTACATGTGAAGCGGAGTACATGGCAGCCTCGGAGGCAGCGCATGAAGCAATCTGGATGAAGGAGTTCATTACCGACCTAGGAGTTATTCCCAATGTGTCGGGCCCGATAACTCTCTTCTATGACAACACTAGAGCTATTGCCCTTGCCAAGGAGCCCAGGTTTCACAAGAGGACCAGGCACATCAAGCGTTGCTTCAACTCCATTCGTGAAAATGTTCAAGATGGAGACATAGATATTTGTAAAGTGCATACGGATATGAATGTCGCAGATCCGTTGACTAAACCTCTTCCACGAGCAAAACATGATCAACACCAGAACTCTATGGGTGTTCTATTCATCACAATGTAACTAGATTATTGACTCTAGTGCGAGTGGGAGACTGTTGGAAATATGCCCTAGAGGCAATAATAAAATGGTTATTATTAAATTTCCTTGTTCATGATAACTGTCTATTGTTCATGCTATAATTCTATTGACCGGAAACTGTAATACATGTGTGAATAAATAGACCACAAGATGTCCCTAGTGAGCCTCTAGTTGACTAGCTCGTTGATCAATAGATGGTCATGGTTTCCTGACTATGGACATTGGATGTCATTGATAATGGGATCACATCATTAGGAGAATGATGTGATGGACAAGACCCAATCCTAAGCATAGCACAAGATCATGCAGTTCGTTTGCTAAAAGCTTTTCTAATGTCAAGTATCATTTCCTTAGACCATGAGATTGTGCAACTCCCGGATACCGTAGGAATGCTTTGGGTGTACCAAACGTCACAACGTAACTAGGTGGCTATAAAGGTACACTACAGGTATCTCCAAAAGTCTGTGTTGGGTTGGCACGAATCGAGACTGGGATTTGTCACTCCCTATGATGGAGAGGTATCTCTGGGCCCACTCGGTAATGCATCATCATAATGAGCTCAATGTGAATAAGTAGTTGGTCACGGGATCATGCATTACAGAACAAGTAAAGTGACTTGCCGGTAACGAGATTGAACGAGGTATTGGGATACTGACGATCGAATCTCGGGCAAGTAACATACCAAATTGACAAAGGGAATAGTATACGGGATTACTTGAATCCCCGACATCGTGGTTTATCTGATAAGATCATCATGGAACATGTGGGAGCCAACATGGGTATCCAGATCCCGTTGTTGGTTCTTAACTGGAGAGATGTCTCGGTCATGTCTACATGCCTCCCGAACCCCTGGGGTCTACACACTTAAGGTTCGATGACGCTAGGGTTGTAGGGAAAGTTTGTATGTGGTTACCGAATGTTGTTCGAAGTCCTGAATGAGATCCCGGACGTCAAGAGGAGTTCCGGAATGGTCCCGAGGTATAGAATAATATATAGGAAGTGAGATTTTGGCCACCAGAAGTATTTCGGGCATCACCGGTAATGTACCGGGACCACCGGAAGGGTTCCGCCGGGAGGGGCCACCAGCCCCGGAGGCTTGCATGGGCCAAGAGTGGGAAGGGACCAGCCCCTGAGTGGGCTGGTGCGCCTCCCACCAAGGCCCAAGGCGCAGCTAGGAGGAGAAAGGGGAAACCATAGCCGCAGATTGGCCTAAAGGCCCACCCTAGGGCGCGCCTATCAGTGTCAAAACCGGCGGATCTCGGGTAGGGGGTCCCAAACTGTGTGTCTAAGGCTAATGGTAACAGGAGGCGGGGGACACGGTGTTCACCTAGGTTCGGGCCCTCTCAATGGAGGTAATACCCTACTTCCTACTTGATTGATCTTGATGATATGAGTATTACAAGAGTTGATCTACCACGAGATCGTAGAGGCTAAATCCTAGAAGCTAGCCTATGATTATGATTGTTCTTGTCCTACAGACCAAACCCTCCGGTTTATATAGACACCGGCGGGGGGCTAGGGTTACACAGAGTCGGTTATAGATTAGGAGATCTACATATCCGAATTGCCAAGCTTGCCTTCCACGCAAAGGAGAGTCCCACCTAGACATGGGCCGAAGTCTTCAATCTTGTATCTTCACAGTTCAATAGTCCGGCCAAAGTATATAGTCCGGCTGTCCGAGGACCCCCTAATCCAGGACTACCTCAGTAGCCCCTGAACCAGGCTTCAACAACGATGAGTCCGGCACGTAGATTGTCTTTGGCATTGCAAGGCGGGTTCCTTCTTCGAATACTCCATAGAAGATCTTGACTATGAGGATCGTGTCTGGCTCTGCAAAATAATTTCCACGTACCACCGTAGAGAGCACAGTATCCCACAAATCTAATCTGTTGACAAATTTTAATAGCGTGACATCACTCCGCATCCCGGTTATTACGAACCATTTTTCCCAGCCTGCCAATGCACGTGTCGCGAGGCAGTTTTATTGGCACGTCTAGTCGAAGCAGAGATCGTGTTCCCCTTATCACGAGATTCTCTTCAATACGGGTGTGGGTAACCCAACCGTCCTTGTTAGTATGACTCCTCGATTTTAGGCAAGTTCCAAACGGCCACGCGGAGGACGCTTGATATTCACCCTCTTTATAAATGGGTCAAGGCTTGTCCTTTTCTCCCCACGCTCGATCCTTCCCTTCCCCCACCTCGAGTTCCAACACCCAAGGCTGAGGCTAAGCGCTTCGGACCTTCAACCATGTCCGGATCTAACCTTCAAGGCCGGTGGATGGCCTCCTCTATCATATAGGAGGACATCAAGAAGCTTAGGGAGGCCAGGTATATCACCGCCGAAATCCCGCACAGGCGCCTGCTCAAGGGCAGGTCATCCCCACTCCCAAACCCAACGGGACTGTCATATTTGTTTCCCACTTCCTCCGAGGGCTAGGTTTTAGTCTTGATCCCTTTGTGAGAGGGCTCATGTTCTATTACCGGCTAGATTTCCATGATCTAGCTCCAGGTTCCATCCTTCACATCTCGTCGTTTATCATCGTGTGTGAGGCCTTCCTCCGCATCACCCCACACTTCGGCTTGTGGCTCAAGACCTTCAGTGTGAAGCCAAATATGATCGACGGGCGACACGCGAAGTGCGAAGGCGCTGTAATAAGCAAAGGCGCCGGCACCCTGTGGCAAAAGGGTTCCTTCCCAGAGGTGTCCGACTTATGGCAATGGGAGTGGTTTTATATCATAGCTCCTCAAGGTACAAAGCGGGCGGCCCCCCTGTCTTCCGCCCGGGCCCTCCACCTCAACTGGCGTCATGGGTCAACAAGGGGCTGGACTGGGGGCCAGTTGATAAAGTGCTGACATTGCCAATCCGCATCCGAGATCTCCTAGAGAGGGATGTCAGTCTTGTTAAGGTAATGCAAGTAATGCTAGTTCGTCGGGTCCTGCCATGCCAACGACGATCTCTCCGTATGTGGGAGTTCAACCCAGAAGGACCGCGAACTATTCAACAATTCTTCGGCATGACGCTCGAAGGGATGTATGGTTTGTTATTTGGATTACGAATAAAGTGTCCGGACACCACCGAGGATGTTGGTCTTAATTGCAACCGTCCGTATACCCAAGTAAGTAATTCCGCGACCAAACATGCCGTATTTTATATTTGTTACAACGTCATTCTAAAAAATTGCTCTTGGCCAGGGCTGGATAAGAAAGGCGGAGAGGATCAGGTGTTCGGCCCCCCTTCCCGAAGGCTCACCGGATCCTGTTCTAACCAGGATGCTCGAGCACGCACCTTATCAAGTGCCATCAGGAGAAGATGGAGGGAGGAATCAATAATCCAAGAGCGGGCTTCACATATTACACATCCAAACCGGGGGAATTAGTGTTTCCGTGGAGGGTAGTCGGAGAGGTGAGTCTAGAATCCCCTCTCCTCAAGGAAAGAAAAGGGCCGCCCCTGGAGACTTAGAAACAAAGGCTTCAAAACGAGGGAAGAGATCTTCGCCAGGGGGGCCTGCCCCGGAGGGCGTCCTTACCGCACAGTGCCCACAAGGGAGCCAGCCCTGAACCGAGCTGTAAGTGGATCAAAAAGTACTTTGGTAAATATATCCTGCTTCATCTCTGAGAATAATAACCGAGACGTATAATTTGCAGTCCGGCTCGTAGCCCTTCTCCACAAAGTTCGTCTTTGGGGGATCTTCTTCCGGAGATGATGGAGAGCGAAACACCTCCTCCTGCCTCCCCTCCACATGGGGCAGACGACCCCGAGGTGTCGTCCCGGAGGATTTCTCCTGATCCGCCAAGGCCAGAAATTAACACTTCGTCCGCGCAAAGTCCGGAGTATTCGGCTCCCAAGGAGAGCAACAGAAAGAGTCCAGGGTTGTGCGGCACACAACCGGACACACTGATGGGTCTTCTGGAGCAAGCGGCTATCTCAGAGGCACATCTTACCTTAATGGGTACGGTGGTTGAGAGGATTTCATCCGCCAAAAGCGGGTTGAATGAAGCTTTTACGAGCCTGCTAAGAGTCTTTGAGTTACGCAAAGTAATATATGTATTTTTATGGTACCACATACGCTAGGTGTGCTCTGTATAGATAGTAGCCCTTGAGACTCTGGTTGCCGTCCCGAGACGGCAAAACAAAGGATCATAGTCCCAGGTAATAATCGCGTTGCTTTCATGTGCAGGCGGCTGAGGGTCCGGCGGCTGACCGGACTGCTGATATTGCCGAATTGAGGCGGCAACTTGATGTGGCGGATGCCGACATCGCGCTGGTGAACAAGTGGCTTGACGAGGCACAGGGTATGTATTTTCGGGTGGTCAGCAAATATTAAGAGGAGCATGATGCTAGTATCGATAATATGCTGTGACTGTAGATGGAGCTGCTGCCATGGAGATCCTTCGGGCGGAACTTGCCCGAGCCAAGGAACAAGCCAGGATAAGTGATGTGGCCGCCCTAAAGGCGACCGAAGAGTTAAGAGCCGAACAGGCTGCTCATCGCTAGAGCGATGATAAAATAGCCAAGATGGCTGTTGAGTTGAAAGATGCCGCAGGCCGATATGAGCTCCTTGAAAAGGAAAGACAAGCGAAAGCGGGTGACCTGAAGAAGGCCTTGGAAGCAGCCAAGGAAACTCACTCTGAAATTAGAGCGGTAAGGGAGGAGCTTCGTGAAGCCGGAGATATCGCGGCTGGGAGGCCCTTTTTGTTGCGGATGAAGTTCGGAGATCCGAAGTATGCCCCTCTAGATAAATTATGGAGTGCTGCAGACGCGTATTCGGACTTGGCAAAGAGTGCTGCTAATGCGGCTGAGTTTTTCGAAGATCAGAAAGATCATGAGGTGGAAAGGTTGTTCTGGTCGCAGTTCAGTGCTCCGACGCATCCGCTGTCATTGAATCAACAGATGGCCGAGTGGGCCGAGCTCCATAGGTTGTCCGGGCTGGCTATGAGGTCTATCGTGGATCATCTTTGGCCAAACGGACCTAGGCCGGGCAATTATTTTGGTTTAGTGCAACGATTCCTTGGTGCTGTGTCGCATATCGACGCTGTGAAGAGATCGGCGTGCATAGAGGGTGCGCGTATGGCTCTTGCCCATGTTAACACATATTGGGCAGGGATGGAGGCCACCACTATTGCAACCCGGGGTCCGGCGGGAGGCCAGGACCCGGCCGAGCACTATTTTGAAGAAGTCCTAGAAGGCGCCCGTTTGATAGAGGCTCAGTGCTCGAAGAGTACCATGTTCGAGTGACATGTATCTGAATTGTAAAAACAATGCTATTTTGATTATAAAGGTTCTGTTTATACTTTTTCTCAAAAGTATTATAGTGCCTCCTGTGCGGCCGTTTATGTATATATATATATATAATAACCTAAAAGTTTACAGTCGTCGGCTTTAGCCCCCACGCATGTAATGCGGGGGTGTTCAGAAAAGCGCGTACTCACACTTGATCCAACGTCTTGGTCCATTAAGGAGGTGATAGCGTGGCGAACAAGGCAATCAGACTATATAGCTTTAACACTTTCTCTTAGCCATAGGAGTTTGACGGTGGGGCTACTATATAGCCCCTAGTACTTCCGTGTTCATCCGAATACGGTGCGCGTATGTACATGACCGAGAAACCGATCCTTCATTAATGCGGAGGAATCGCGAAGATTCCGCTGAGTCATCGAGTGGTTGACCAGTCTAGTGCTATATCATGACAGTCAATTTTCGGCTTTCTCTACTGAGGTGCTCATCCAGATGAACCAGGGCACAATCGCAGTAGTTCTCCCGGTACCACCTTAGCCGATAGAGCGGAACGTAAGGTAGCAAAACACGGGTGCCGGGAAAACCCAACTATTGACCAAAGACATGATTCGAAGCTGATGCATATAAGGCCAAACTCGCGACGCCGAACACTCCCTAAGGTATTCGGACTTTACAACATATACTGGGCTGAGTAACACCCTCGATAATGAGCCCTGAGTTTCCAGGTACATGCATTAGTCTGGCGTGACAAAATGCCAATAACGCCAATATCCCTCCTGGTTGTGTTAAGTGTCCGGAGGGTATGAAGCAACAAGAGACATTAAACAAAGGTTTACGCAGGGTCTTAATCTAAAAAGAAACCTTTGAGCGGGCCCCTACTGCACGTCTGCGCCTTTGTCTCCGTTGTGCCGTATCCTGGAAGGGTGTAGCACGATGATCATCTATAAAAAGGAAAAAACCCAGGTGAAAGACTTCGTGCGAAAAGTTGGTTATTCTGAACGAACTATGAAAATGCAATCTGTTATTGTATTAATAGGGTCAAGCCGAGCTATGGGCTTTTTTACATGCGGGCAGCCCGTAGAACCACCTATGGGGGTATATCCATCGACCCAAGCTCTGGTTTATCTGGGATGTTACAACTGGTGGTGCACCGGGCTCGTCTAACCATGTCCCTGGTCTTGACGACCGATCATTTATTCTGGTTGGAGAGGCCGTTCAGTGTTCGGCTGCTAGAGCCGCCACATATTCTTCCACACGTAAGGAACACTTTGTTTCTGCTAACTGTGATGACGCCACGTGGATCGGGCATCTTAAGTTTAAGATAAGCATAGTGCAGTACTGCATTAAAACGAGCGAAGGTCGTTCTTCCGAGTAGTGCGTGATAGCCACTTCGGAATGGGGCGATGTCGAAGATTAATTATTCGCTTCTGAAGTTGTCGGGAGGACCAAATACAACCTCTAGTACTAGAGAGCCCGTGCAGCGGGCCTCGACGCCTGGTATTACTCCTTTAAAGGTAGTATTGCTTTGGCTGATTCTTGACGGGTCTATCCCCATTTTGCAGACAGTGTCCTAAACAAAATTCTAGACAGATTATTTTTCTGCTGCCTTTAAATGGCTTTTTCCGTTGACCGGATCGAGAGCCCCTGAATCCGGCGTTGACCGCCGTGTTGTCTGGGCTGTCTTCATTATTTCGACGCTTATTTTTATTGTGTCGCGGCTTCTCGTTGCCATCCCTGACTTCGGATGTGCCTGGGTCACTGGTGCCGCTGCGGGCCAACTAGCTGTGCTTGCCCATGCAGAAGCGGGTCATAAGGCTTGTTAGGGCTGCCATTGTCCTTGGCTTTTCTTGGCCGAGGTGTCTGGCAAGCCATTCGTCTCGGATACTGTGCTTGAAAGCCGCTAAGGCTTCGGCATCCGGGCAGTCGACGATTTGATTCTTCTTACTGAGAAATATGTTCCAAAGCTTGCGGGCTGACTCACTGGGTTGTTGGATTATGTGACTGAAATCATCTGCATATGGAGGTCAGACATAAGTCCCTTGAAAATTGGCCCTGAAAGCATCCTCAAGTTCCTCCCAACTTCCAATTGAGTTTTCGAGGAGGCTTTTCAACCAATGTTGAGCTGGTCCTTTCAACTTGAGGGGCAGGTATTTGATGGCGTGGAGATCATCTCCGCGAGCCATATGGATGTGAAGGATAAAGTCCTCAATTCAGACCCGAGGGTCTCTTGTTCCGTCATATGCCTCTATATTCACGGGTTTAAATCCTTCTGGAAATTCATGATCCAGCACCTCATTGGTGAAGCATAGGGGGTGCGTGGCACCCCTGTATTTGGATGTGTCGTGGCATGTTGTCGACGGTTGTTGTGTTCGAGCTGGTATTCGATCAATGTGATCGTTTTGATGGCTGTGGTCCTGCGCCGGAGCACGCTTCCTAGATCCATAGATGGACCTGGCCATACCGGCTTTTTTGTCCAGGAGCTCACGGAAATCGTGTGCTGACTTGTGTGCGACATCATTAGCCGCCCTGTCGCAGCCACGGGGTGGTCGGTCCGGCTGATAGGCCGTTTTATTTTTTGGCTGAATGGGCTCTATAGTCTCGTCGTCAAATTCAGGCAGCAGCTTGCGCTTTGGGTAGCTCTTTGTGTGGCGATCACCGCTGTATTTTTCTTGAGTGTCGAGCACTTTGTTCCATCTGCGGTTGAGCGTATCCTGTGTAGTCTTAAGCCTTTGCTTCTGCTTCTTCAAGCTCCTCGCGGTGGCAATAAGCCTTCTATGGAGGTTCTCTTGTTCCAAGTGTTTTTCCGGGATGATGAGTGCATCGTCGTCTGGATTGTTCTCCTCTCCGGAGACAGGTTGATGAGTTTTACCCTCGGGATCGCTGTCATCGGACATCGGCCCCGGACTATGTTCACCGTCCCTGGCTCATCCTGCTCCATTGCTGGGTCCATGGGGTCGTCGTTTCCTTTGGAGTCGACCGGGGTGTTATTCTTTCTTGCGTTGTTATCGCTATTTTTACTGTGGCGGGATTTAAAGCGGCGCCTACGTCATCACTTTGGTTTCTGCTCGAGGGGATTATCCTCCATTGCATCCTTCCGTTCCTCGCTGTTGTTTTCTTTGGGGTGTATCCACCATGTATATATCGTATGATGAGGTGGCTGTCCAGCGCCCTGTGGGCGGTGGTTCCTGTTCATCTCCAGCATCATCGTCCATATCGTCGATGTCTTCGGAGTCGAAGTCCAGCGTGTCGGTTAAGTCATCGATAGTGGCTATTAAGTGGGTCGTGGGTGGGGAACGAATTCCTTCGTCGTCCGCTTCCCACTCGAGCCGGACATAGTTCGGCCAAGAGTCTCCTGACAGAGAGAGAGATTTCAATGAATTTATCACGTCGCCCAAGGGCGAGTGCTGAAAGATATCCGCGTAGGTAAACTCCATGGTCGGTGCCCAATCAGATTCGATAGGCACGGACGCACGCGGTTCGGATCCTATGGCCGGAGACGATTCAGAGGGTCCGATGACACGGATCTCTTGGGAGGTGGAGACTGTGTTCGGCTCTATCGCTGATGGGTGTGCGGCCTCCGTGGTGGGGTCCATCCTCCCGTCCTCGGATGGCACGATTTGCTCCGGATTGAGGGCCGGGGCAGCCGCGGGTGCGATCTCCCGAACACTGTCCGACGACAGATCTAAGTCATGCTCATCGTGACCGTTCGGCGCACCTGACATGGGTTTGAATCCGTCGAAGATCAAGTCTCCGTGGATGTCGGTAATATAGTTCAATCTTCCAAACTTGACCTGATGGCCAGGGGCGTAGCTATCAATCTGCTCCATATGGCCAAGTGAGTTGGCCCATAGTATGAAGCCGCCGAATACGAAGATCTGCCCGGGGAGGAAAACCTCACCCTGGATCGCATCGTTGCAAATGATTGAAGGAGCCATCAAGCCTTATCATGACGACACAGTGGAACTCTCAATGAAAGCACCAATGTCGGTGTCAAAACCAGCGGATCTCGGATAGGGGGTCCCGAACTGTGCGTCTAAGGCTAATGGTAACAGGAGGCGGGGGACACGATGTTTACCCATGTTCGGGCCCTCTCGATGGAGGTAATACCCTACTTCCTGCTTGATTGATCTTGATAATATGAGTATTACAAGAGTTGATCTACCACGAGATCGTAGAGGCTAAATCCTAGAAGCTAGCCTATGATTATGATTGTTCTTGTCCTACAGACTAAACCCTCCAGTTTATATAGACACTGGAGGGGGCTAGGGTTACACAGAGTCGGTTACAGAGAAGGAGATCTACATATCCGAATTGCCAAGCTTGCCTTCCACGCAAAGGAGAGTCCCACCCGGACACGGGACAAAGTCTTCAATCTGTATCTTAACAGTCCAACAGTCTGGCCAAAGTATATAGTCCGGCTGTCCGAGGACCCCCTAATCCAGGACTCCCTCGGTGACGAAGAGCTCGTCGTAAAGGGTTATGTCGATGCTAGCTTCGACATAGATTTGGATGACTCCAAGTCACAAACCGGATACGTGTATATTTTGAATGGTGGGGCAGTAAGCTGGTGCAGTTGCAAGCAAAGCGTCGTGGCGGGATCTACATGTGAAGCGGAGTACATGGCAGCCTCGGAGGCAGCACATGAAGCAATCTGGATGAAGGAGTTCATTACCGACTTAGGAGTTATTCCCAACACGTCGGGCCCGATGACTCTCTTCTGCGACAACACTGGTGCTATTGCCCTTGCTAAGGAGCCCAGGTTTCACAAGAAGACCAGGCATATTAAGCGTCGCTTCAACTCCATTCGTGAAAATGTTCAAGATGGAGACATAGATATGTGTAAAGTGCATACGGATCTGAATGTCGCAGATCCGTTGACTAAACCTCTTCCACGAGCAAAACATGATCAACACCAGAACTCTATGGGTGTTCGATTCATCACAATGTAACTAGATTATTGAATCTAGTGCAAGTGGGAGACTGTTGGAAATATGCCCTAGAGGCAATAATAAAATGGTTATTATTATATTTCCTTGTTCATGATAACTGTCTATTGGTCATGCTATAATTGTATTGACCGGAAACCGTAATACATGTGTGAATAAATAAACCACAACATGTCCCTAGTGAGCCTCTAGTTGACTAGCTCGTTAATCAATAGATGATTATGGTTTCCTGACTATGGACACTGGATGTCATTGATAACGGGATCACATCATTAGGAGAATGATGTGATGGACAAGACCCAATTCTAAGCATAGCACAAGATCATGCAGTTCGTTTGCTAAAAGCTTTTCTAATGTCAAGTATCATTTTCTTATAACATGAGATTGTGCAACTCCCGGATACCGTAGGAATGCTTTGGGTGTACCAAACGTCACAACGTAACTGGGTGCTTATAAAGGTACACTACAGGTATCTCCGAAAGTGACTGTTGGGTTGGCACGAATCGAGACTGGGATTTGTCACTCTGTATGACAGAGAGGTATCTCTGGGCCCACTCGGTAATGCATCATCATAATGAGGTCAATGTGACTAAGTAGTTAGTCACGGGATCATGCATTATGGAATGAGTAAAGTGACTTGCCTGTAATGAGATTGAACGAGGTATTGGGATACCGACGATTGAATCTCGGGCAAGTAACGTACAGATTGACAAAGGAAATAGTATACGGGATTACTTGAATCCCCGACATCGTGGTTCATCCGATAAGATCATCGTGAAACATGTGGGAGCCAACATGGGTATCCAGATCCCGCTGTTGGTTATTGACCAGAGAGATGCCTCGGTCATGTCTACATGCCTCCCGAACCCGTGGGGTCTACACACTTAAGGTTTGATGACGCTAGGGTTTTAGGGAAAGTTTGTATGTGGTTACCGAATGTTGTTCGGAGTCCCGGATGAGATCCTAGACGTCACGAGGAGTTCCAGAATGGTCCGGAGGTAAAGAATAATATATAGGAAGTGAGGTTCTGGCCACCGGAAGTATTTCGGGCGTCACCGGTAATGTACTGGGACCACCGGAAGGGTTCCGGCCGAGGGTCCACCAGCCCCGGAGGCTTACATGGGCCAAGAGTGGGAAGGGACTAGCCCCTGAGTGGGTTGGTGCGCCTCCCACCAAGGCCCAAGGCGCAGCTAGGAGGAGAGAGGGAAAATCCTAGGCACAGATGGGCCTAAAGGCCCACCCTAGGGCGCGCCCCCCCTCTCTCCCCCTCCTGTCCGCCCCCTCCAGTCCCATCTAGGGATGCCACACCCCCTAGGGTGGGAACCCTAGAGGGGGCGCAGCCACCTCCCCTGCTCCTATATATAGTGGGGGTTTGGGTGCTTCCAAAGACACCAGTCTCTCTCTCTCTCTCTCTCTCTCTCTCTCTCTCTCTCTCTCTC
>NC_041393.1:498084290-498092414 GCF_002162155.2 Triticum dicoccoides | reverse complement strand
CTATCACCACCACGTTGTCGTGCTACTACTGGAATTGTCTTCCCCAACCTCTCCCTCCTCCTTGCTGGATCAAGGTGCGGGAGACGTCACCGGGCTGCACATGTGTTGCACACGGAGGCGCCGTAGTTCGGCGCTTAGATCAGAATCGACCGCGATCTGAATCGATGCGTGTACGACTCCTCCAACCGCATTCTTGCAATGCTTCTGTATCATGATCTTCAAGGGTATGAATATGCACTCCCCTCTCTCTTGTTGCTAGTCTCTCCATAGATTGATCTTGGTGTTGCGTAGAATTTTTTTAATTTCTGCAACGATCCCCAACATTCATGCCACACTATAATGTTTGGACCAAGCACGGAGAAAGAGGGGTTATGATGGAAGACAATGAAGAAGATGAAGACGATGGCAACTATTCGCCCCCTGAATGCGGTGATACTGCAATGGGGGAAGCTGGACATCAAGAGGAACCAGACAATGTGCCCGATGATGATCTTCGCCGGGTCATTGTTGATGCAAAGAGACAATGCCAAAGTGAAAGGGAGAAGTTGAAGTTTGATCGCATGTTAGAGGATCACAAAAAAGGGTTGTACCCAAATTGCGAAGATGACAACACAAAGCTCGGTAACATACTGGAATTGCTGCAATGGAAGGCACACAATGGTGTATCTAACAACAGATTTGGGAAGCTACAAAAAATAATGAAGAAGCTTCCATAGGATAACGAATTTCCCGACAGTATGTACGGAGCAAAGAAGTTCTATGCCCTTTAGGATTGCAGGTGCAGAAGACACAAGCATGCCCTAATGACTGCATCCTCTACCGTGATGCGTACGAGGATTTGAACGCATGCCCGGTATGTGGTGCATTGCGGTATAAGATCAGATGAGATGACCCTAGTGTTCTTGAGTGCGAGTGCCCCAGGAAGAGAGTTCCTGACAAGGTGATGTGGTATGCTCCTATAATACCATGGTTGAAACGTCTATTCAAAAACAAAGAGCATGCCAAGTTGATGCGATGGCACAAAGAGGACCGTAAGAAAGACGAGAAGTTGAGAGCACCCGCTGATGGTCGCAGTGGAGAAAAATCGAGAGAAGGTGGGGGAACTTTGCAGGTGACGCAAGGAACGGATGGTTTGGTTTAAGTGCATATGGCATTAATCCTTTTGGGGAGCAGAGCAGCAATCATAGCACCTGGCCCATGACTCTATGTATCTATAACCTTCCTCCTTGGTTGTGCATGAAGTGGAAGTTCATTATGATGCCAGTGCTCATCCAAGGCCCTAAGCAACCCGACAACGACATTGATGTGTACCTAAGGCCATTAGTTGAAGAACTTTTACAGCTATGGAATGGAAAAGGTGTATGTGTGTGGGATGAGCACAAATAGGAGGAATTTGACCTACATGTGTTGTTGTTTGTAACCATCAATGATTGGCCTGCTCTCAGTAACCTTTCAGGACAGACAAAAAAGGGATACCACACATGCAGGAACTGTTTAGATGACACCGAAAGTATATATTTGGAGAAATGCAGGAAGAATGTGTACCTGGGACATCGTTGATTTCTTCCAACCAACCATCAATGTCGAAAGAAAGGCAAGCATTTCAAAGGTGAGGAAGATCACCGGAAGAAGCCCGCCCTCCGTACTGGTGATCACATACTTGCTATTTTCGAGGATTTACAAGTCATCTTGGAAAGGGTCCTGACGGACAATCTGTTTCGAATGACGTTGAGGGACACACACCCATGTGGAAGAAGAAATCTATATTTTTGTACCTACCCTAATGGACAGACCTAGAGGTCCGCTCTGCAATCAACGTGATGCACGTGACGAAGAATCTTTGCATGAGCCTGCTAGGCTTCTTGGGCATGTATGGGAAGACAAAATATACACTGGAGGCACGGGAGGACCAGCAACGTGTGCACGAAAAAGACAGCATGCATCCAAAGTAGTATGAAGGTCCTGCCAGCTATGCTCTTACCAAAGAAGAGAAGGAAATCTTCTTTGAATGCTTGCGCGGTATGAAGGTCCCGTCTACCTTCTTGTCCAATATAAAGGGAATAATAAATATCGCAAAGAAAAAGTTTTAGAACCTAAAGTCTCATGACTGCCACGTGATTATGACGCAACTGCTTCTGGTTGCATTGAGGGGGGCTTCTACCGGAAAATATTTTATTAGCCATTGTGAAGCTATGTGCATTCCTCAACGCATGGTTAAAGAGTGACTTGGTGCAATGTCTTCTCAGTTTCGAGATAGTGTTCCCACCATCCTTCTTCAATATCATGACACACGTCCTAGTTCATCTAGTCGATGAGATTGCCATTCTAGGCACTGTTCTACACAATATGTTCCCCTTTGAGAGGTTCATGGGAGTCTTAAAGAAATATGCTCGTAACCGTGCTAGGCCAGAAGGAAGCATCTTCACGGGCCATCAAACATAGGAGGTCATTGAGTTTGGTATTCACTTCATTCCTGACCTTAAGAATATTGATCTCCCTCAATCACGGTATGAGGGGAGACTGACTGGAAAAGGCATGCTAGGAGCGGACTCAATAATATGTAGGACGAGCGTTCTTGAGCTCAAGCACACTACACAGTTCTACATAATTCTACCTTGGTGACCCCGTATGTCAATGAACACAAGATTATTGTGTGCTCCAAACACCCAGAGCAGTGTGACGATGATACGTCTCCGTCGTATCTACTTTTCCAAACACTTTTGCCCTTGTTTTGGACTCTAACTTGCATGATTTGAATGGAACTAACCCGAACTGACGCTGTTTTAAACAGAACTGCCATGGTGTTATTTTTGTGCAGAAATAAAATTTCTCGGAATGACCTGAAAATCCACGAAGCAACTTTTCAGAATTAGTAAAAAATACTGGCAAAGGAAATAGCGTCAGGGGGCCACAACCTGTCCACGAGGGTGGGGGCGCCCCTGGGCGCCCCCCTGCCTCGTGGGCCCCCTGAACGTCCACCGACCTCAACTACAACTCCATATATTTGCTTTCGCGGAGAAAAAAATTAGAGAGAAAGTTTCATCGCGTTTTACGATATGGAGCCGCAGCCAAGCCCTAATCTCTCTCGGGAGGGCTGACCTGGAGTCCGTTCGCGGCTCCGGAGAGGGGGATTCATCACCGTCATCATCATGAACCATCCTCTATCACCAATTTCATGATGCTCACCGCCGTGCTTGAGTAATTCCATCATAGGATTGCTGGACGGTGATGGGTTGGATGAGATTTACCATGTAATCAAGTTAGTTTTGTTAGGGTTTGATCCCTAGTATCCACTATGTTCTGAGATTGATGTTGCTATTACTTTCCTATGCTTAATGCTTGTCACTAGGGCCCGAGTGCCATGATTTCAGATCTAAACCTATTATGTTTTCATGAATATATGTGAGTTCTTGATCCTATCTTGCAAGTCTATAGTCACCTATTATGTGTTATGATCCGACAACCCCGAAGTGACAATAATCAGGATACTTCTCAGTGATGACCGTAGTTTGAGGAGTTCATGTATTCACTATGTGTTAATGCTTTCATACGGTACTCTATTAAAAGGAGGCCTTAATATCCCTTAGTTTCCATTAGGACCCCGCTGCCATGGGAGGGTAGGACAAAAGATGTCATGCAAGTTCTTTTCCATAAGCACGTATGACTATATTGGGAATACATGCCTACATTACATTGATGAACTGGAGCTAGTTCTGTGTCACCCTATGTTATAACTATTACATGAGGAATCACATCCGACATAATTATCCATCACTGATCCAATGCCTGCGAGCTTTTCACATATTGTGCTTTGCTTATTTACTTTACCGTTGCTACTGTTACAATTACTGCAAAACTGCTACCGTTACCGTTACTTCCATACTACTTTGCTACTAAATACTTTGCTGTAGATACTAAGTTATCCAGGTGTGGTTGAATTGACAACTCAACTGCTAATACTTGAGAATATTCTTTGGCTCCCCTTGTGTTGAATCAATAAATTTGGGTTGAATACTCTACTGAAAACTGTTGCGATCCCCTATACTTGTGGGTTATCAAAACTATTTTCTGGCGCCGTTGCCGGGGAGCATAGCTCTATTCTTTGAGTCACTTGGGATTTATATCTGCTGATCACTATGAGGAACTTGAAAGACGAAAGAACTAAGATTTTTTTCCTCAACTACGAGGGGAGGTAAGGAACTGCCATCTAGCTCTGCACTAGATTCTCCTTCTGTTTTTAGTAAGCTTGCGACACCTAAACCTGCTATTGCTATGAATTCTGATATGTCGCATGTTATTGATGATGCCACTTCTACTATGCATGGTACTTATGATGAAACTACTTCTATGCTTGATACTACTGTGCCATTAGGTGAATATCTTAATGAACAACTTGCTACGGTTAGAGAGAATGAAATTATTGAAAATAAAATTATTGAAGATAGTGATGATGAAGGTTCTCCCCCTAAGTATGAATTGTCTGTTGTTCCAGAGGGTTATGTTATGGATGAAGAAACTACTAGAGCTATTCTTGCTTGCAATGATAGATCCGATCTTAAGAAGTTACTAGCTAAATGGAAATAGAAATCTCTAAATGCTAGAATGAAATATGACCCTGCTTTTGCTACTTCACCTATCTTTGTTATTGATAAGGATTATGAATTCTCTGTCGATCCTGAGATAATTAGTTCGGTTGAATCTGACCCTTTTTATGGCTATGAATTTGAAACTGTTGTGGCACATCTTACTAAATTGAATAATATAGCCACCCTGTTCACTAATGATGAGAAATCTCGCTACTACTATATCCTTAAGATATTTCTGTTCTCATTAAAGGGTGGTGCTAAAACTTGGTTTAATTCTCTTGATCCTGCTTGTGTGCGTAGTCCCCAGGATATGATTTATTACTTCTTTGCTAAATATTTCCTTGCTCATAAGAAACAAGCTGCCTTGGGGGGATATATAATTTTGTGCAAATTGAAGAAGAGAGTCTCCCACAAGCTTGGGGGAGGCTTCTCCGATTACTTAATGCTTTTCCTGATCATCCTCTTAAGAAAACCGAAATACTTGATATCTTTTATAATGGACTAACTGATGCTTCCAAGGACCACTTGGATAGTTGTGCTGGTTTTGTTTTCAGGGAAAGAACAGTCGATCAAGCTGAATTGTTATTGAATAATATGTTGACTAATGAAAATAATTGGACTCTTCCTGAGCCAATTCCTGATCCATCTCCTGAGCCAATTAAGCCAACTCCAAAGAAGAGAGGTGTTCTATTTCTCAGTCCTGAAGATATGCAAGAGGCAAAGAAATCTATGAAAGAAAAATGTATTAAAGCAGAAGATGTTAAGAATTTACCTCCTGTTGAAGAAATACATGGTCTTAATCTACCACCTATTGAAGAAACACATGGTCTTGATAACCCGACAAGGTAGTAAAGGTAAATTCTCTCTATAGATATGATAAAGTTGAAATCCCGTCTACTAAGTTTCCTAGCCAATGTTTAGATGAATTTGATGACTTTATGGCTAGACAAGAAAATTTCAATGCTTATGTTGGTAGAGAATTAAAGAGTAATGCTTACATGATTGGACGCTTGAGTGATTATATGGCTAGAGTTAAAGGTGAACTTAAACTCATTAGCAAATATGCTTCTATGGTTACCACTCAAGCAGAACAAGTACTTAAAGCTCAAAGTGATTTGCTCGATGAATTAAATAATAAACATGATTTTGCTGTTAGAGTGGCTACTAGAACTAGTAAAATGACTCAGGAACCTTTGTATCCTGAAGGCCACCCTAAGAGAATTGAGCAGGATTTTCAGAGAAATAATTTAGATGCACCTAGTCCTTCTAAAAAGAAGAAAAACTAAAATGGTAGGACTTTGCATGCTTCTAGTCAACCTATTGTAGACACACCTGAGAATCCTAATGATATTTCTATTTCTGATGCTGAAACACAATCTGGTGATGAACATGAACCTAGTGATAATGTTAATGATGATGTTCATGTTGATGCTCAACCTAGCAATAATAATGATGTAGAGATTGAACCTGCTATAGATCTTGATAAACCACAATCAAAGAATCAACATTATGATAAGAGAGACTTTGTTGCTAGGAAGCACGGTAAAGAAAGAGAACCATGGGTTCAGAAACCCTTGCCTTTTCCTCCTAAACCATCCAAGAAAAAGGATGATGAGGATTTTGAGCGCTTTGCTGAAATGATTAGACCTATCTTCTTACGTATGCACTTAAAGTAAATCCTTATGCTAAATATATGAAAGATATTATTACAAATAAAACAAATACACCGGAAGCTGAAATTTCCACCATGCTTGCTAATTACACTTTTAAAGGTGGAATACCAAAGAAACTTGGAGACCCAGGAGTACCAACTATACCATGCTCCATTAAAAGAAACTATGTTAAAAATGCTTTATGTGATCTTGGAGCCGGTGTTAGTGTTATGCCTCTCTCTTTATATCGTAGACTTGAATTGAATAAGTTGATGATACGTCCATTTTGCATCATGCTTTTATATCAATATTTATTGCATTATGGGCTGTTATTACACATTATATCTCAATACTTATGGCTATTCTCTCTTATTTTACAAGGTTTACCATGAAGAGGGGGAATGCCGATAGCTGGAATTCTGGCTGGAAAGGAGCAAATATTGGAAACCTATTCTGCACAGCTCCAAAATCCTAAAACTCCACGGAAGTAAGTTTTGGAATTAATAAGAATTGTTGAGCGAAGAAACTTCCAGAGGGGGCCCACACCCAGGCCAGGAGGGTGGGGGGCGCGCCCACCCCTACTAGGCGCACCCCTATCTCTTGGGCCCCCTGGTGGCCCTCCGGTGCCCATCTTCTGCTATATGAAGGCTTTTACCCTAGAAAAAAATTAGAGGTAAGCTTACGGGACGAAACTCCGCCGCCGTGAGGCGGAACCTTGGCGGAACCAATCTAGGGCTCCGGCCAAGCTGTTCTGCCGGGGAAACTTCCCTCCGGGAGGGGGAAATCAGCACCATCGTCATCACCAACGATCCTCTCATCGGGAGGGGGGTCAATCTCCATCAACATCTTCACCAGCACCATCTCCTCTCAAAACCCTAGTTCATCTCTTGTATCCAATCTTGTATCAAAACCACAAATTGGTACCTGTGGGTTGCTAGTAGTGTTGATTACTCCTTGTAGTTGAACCTAATTGGTTTACTTGGTGGAAGATCATATGTTCATATCCTTAATGCATATTATTACTCCTCTGATTATGAACATGAATATGATTTGTGAGTAGTTACGTTTGTTCCTGAGGACATGGGTGAAGTCTTGCTATTAGTAGTCATGTGAATTTGGTATTTGTTCGATATTTTGATGAGATGTATGTTGTCTTTCCTCTGGTGCTGTTATGTGAACGTCGACTACATGAAACTTCACAATTATTTGGGCCTAGAGGAAGGCATTGTGTAACATCCCAAATTTTCAATTTGGAATGTTATACATTAGATCATCAATGCATATCATATTTTATTTGCTTTTGGGTTTTGATCCTAGAAATTCTACACAACTCGAGGACCCACGGAGAGAGTTGGGGATTTCGTTATTTTCATATTTGAGTTTTCTCAAATTTTGGGAATAGGATCATTTGATTTATTTATTTTATCATCAATTATTTCTATTACAAAAATATGAGAGAGGGAATAAAATGACTTTCCCAAAATAAAGAAATATTGAGGATTTAATAATAAAATCAAATAAGATTTTATTTCGGAGTTTCTCGCTATTTTATTTGAATTTAGGAAAAATATGCGTTTTTCAAAATTGCATTTAGGCCCCAAATAAATGTTCATTTTGTCGGGCTTGATTTTAGAAGTGCGGGAAAATTTATTTCGGGATTTTTGGAGTCCGTTTAGTACTTCTTTTTATTTCTTTTCTGAGCGTAATTATTTAAAAAAACGCGAACCGCCTTCGGGCCGTACCCGAGCGGGACACCACCCGGGGGCAGCCTTTAAATAGCGCCGCCCTGAGCCGCCCCAGCCCAGCCCGCGCCAAACCCTAGCCGCGCCGCCTCGAGCCTCGCGCCAGCCACCGCCGTCGCGCCGCCGCCGCCGCCTCGCGGACCC
>NC_041393.1:498048019-498083617 GCF_002162155.2 Triticum dicoccoides | reverse complement strand
GCCCAAGGTGCCTCGATTTCCGTGCCGCCGGTTTTCTTGAAAAACCGTTCGGTTTTTCCGTCGGTTTTTCGCCGGTTTTTTTTAGTTTCCGTTTTTTTAGATCGGTTTTTTTATTTTTGGTTTAGTTTAATTAGCGAGCGTTCACTCGTTCGTTTTAACGAATGTGTTCATCGTTTAGATCTGGGAAACGAACGTTCGTTCGTTAACCCGTTCGTCGTTTTTCTTTTTCTTGGACTTTCCGCGGTTATTTTCTGATCGCGATTTCTGATCCGATTTTAGTTTTAGTATAACTTCTCGCTCGTTTATCGGAATCAGGCGATTCAAGCGCCTGGAGTTTCGTCTCGAAACTCTCTATCCGTTTAATCAACTTGACTTAGATCCAGATTAGTAGAACAAAGTTGTTTTTCTTCGTCGTTCGACTTTCGTATCTTCGTTCGATTTGATTCTTTTTGCAAACCGGAGTTCTTAAGTTGGACTTTCTGGTTAGATCTCTTATTTGAGTTTTACCTGTGCATTAGATGAGTACTTCGGATAGAATACCCGGAGTGCGCCGCCTGTTACTTCGAATCTCTAGGTTTCGCGGATCATCAGCAAGGCAAGTAACACTTTGATCATACCTCTTTTACTACCCAGTTTTATTGCATTAGATCAATCCTCAAACATTGCATGATTAGGATCTAATTAAACTGTGGGATGGGAAGTAGCTGAGGTAGTACCTATTGCCTATTTTAATATCAAACCTTTGGGAGTTACTTCTACGTTTGCTTATTATGCCATGCTTTGCTAGTAGACGTGGATTGGGTGAGTGATATCCATGACAGATGTGAGTTTTGTTAAATTAATGGTTTATCTAAGGTGGCAACTTAAATACACATCTGGGTGGATTGAGGCACCTGGGTTTCCAGGACTTGCCTGTTTCTTTCGGACCGCCACCCAGGCTCAAAGGGATCAAGAGATTATTCATGCTAGAAACTTACGTGTGCAGCCACAATCCATTATGGGCTTTGGCATAGTTGAGTAAGTCGTGCGAACTCTTACAGGGTAGACTAGCAGATGTAGGGGAAAGTAGGTGTACCGGAATATCCATCGTAAGGTGCTACCACTTCTGAAAGACTATGTCTCGGTCATCCGTTTCTCAAACACCATGTAGTGCGAGAAATCCAACGGAGGCGATCGAGTCTTGTGGGGAAAAGTGCGCAAACCTCTGCAGAGTGTACAAACTAATCATGATTAGCCGTGTCCCCGGTTATGGACGTTTTGAGTATCTAGTATTTGGATATCATGTGAATCTCATCATGTTACTCTAAATTAATTTTGTTGGGTTTTTAATGATGATTACTTTAATTGGGATTGAGGATGCTGTCAACCATTCTCAATGTTTAACAATCACCATGATAGTTAAACAAAATTTATTCCTTTGCAGTAGGGAAAAATTGGCTTTTCGCAAAAACATTATAACCATAGAGCTTTTCCACCAGCCATATATGCATGTAGTGATAGCTATTATTCATCATTGCTCTATGGTGTGAATTTGCGAGTACATTCAATGTACTGACCTACATGGCTGCAACGTCTCATGTTGCAGGATTTCTTACGACGAGTAAGTGTTACGTCAGGGTTACGGTTTCTACACTCAACTTTGCCGTTGGTGTTTATGGGAATCCACAACCTTGTTACTTCCGCTATTTGGATTGAGGTAATAGCTTTTACGTTACTTTATACATGTGATTTACCTCTGTTATAAATCCTCGAGTATTGTGTGTGTCAGCATACCGATCCAGGGATGACACTTAAGCACAGAGATTCGATCCATTTGGGTCGGGTCGCTACACATTGGGAAGTAATAGGTAGATGATGGGTTGCTAGAGTGACAGAAGCTTAAACCCTAGTTTATGCGTTGCTTCGTAAGGGGCTGATTTGGATCCATATGTTTAATGATGTGGTTAGGTTTACCTTAATACTTCTTTTGTAGTTGCGGATGCTTGCAATAGGGGTTAATCATAAGTGGGATGCTTGTCCAAGTAAGGGCAGTACCCAAGCACCGGTCCACCCACATATCAAATTATCAAAGTACCGAACGCGAATCATATGAGTGTGATGAAAACTAGCTTGACGATAATTCCCATGTGTCCTTGGGAGCTCTTTTATCATTATAAGAAATTGTCCAGGCTTGTCCTTTTCTACAAAAAGGATTGGGCCACCTTGCTGCACTTTATTTACTTTCCTTGCTTTTTACTCGTTACAATTTATCTTATCACAAAACTATCTGTTACCTACAATTTCAGTGCTTGCGGAGAAAACCTTACTAAAAACCGCTTGTCATTTCCTTCTGCTCCTCGTTGGGTTTGACACTCTTACTTATCGAAAGGACTACGATAGATCCCCTATACTTGTGGGTCATCAAGACTCTTTTCTGGCGCCGTTGCCGGGGAGTGAAGCGCCTTTGGTGAGTGGAACTTGGTAAGGAAACATTTATATAGTGTGTTGAAATTTTCTATCACTTGTTACTATGGAAACTAATCCTTTGAGGGCTTGTTCGGGGTATCTTCACCCCGACCAGAAGGGCAAAGAGTTGCTCCTCAACCTACTGAAAATATTTACTTTGAGATTCCTTTGGGTATGATAGAGAAACTGCTAGCTAATCCCTTTGCAGAAATGGAACATTGCATCCCGATTTACACCTTATCTTTGTGGATGAAGTTTGTGGATTATTTAAGCTTGCAGGTATTCCTGATGATGTTATCAAAAGGAAGGTCTTCCCTTTATCTTTGAAGGTAGATGCATTGACATGGTATAGGCTATGTGATGATACGGGATCTTGGAATTATAGACGATTGAAGTTGGAATTTCACTAGAAGTTCTATCCTATGCATCTTGTTCATCGTGATCGTAATTACATATATAATTTCTGTCCTCGCGAAGGAGAAAGCATCGCTCAAGCTTGGGGGAGGCTTATGTCAATGTTATATTCATGCCCCAATCATGAGCTCTCCAGAGAAATGATTATTCAAAAATTTTATGCTCGTATTTCTCCCAATGATCGCAACATGCTCGATACTTCCCGTGCTGGTTCTTATATGCTGAAGACTATTGAGTTCAAGTGGAACTTATTGGAAAGAATTAAACACAATTCTGAAGATTGGGGTTCCGACGATGGTAAGGAGTCAGGTATAACACCTAAGTTTGATTGTGTTAAATCTTTTATGGATACTGATGCTTTTCGTGGATTTAGCGCTAAATATGGACTTGACTCTGAGATAGTAGCTTCTTTCTGTGCATATTTTGTTGGGGAACGTAGTAATTTCAAAAAAATTCCTACGCACACGCAAGATCATGGTGATTCATAGCAACGAGAGAGGAGAGTGTGTCCACATACCCTCTTAGACCGAAAGCGGAAGCGTTAGCACAACGCGGTTGATGTAGTCGTACGTCTTCACGACCCGACCGATCAAGCACCAAAAGCACGGCACCTCCGAGTTCTTGCACACGTTCAATTCGATGACGTCCCTCGAACTCCGATCCAGCCGAGTGTCGAGGGAGAGTTCCGTCAGCACGACGGTGTGGTGACGATGATGATGTTCTACCGACGCAGGGCTTCGCCTAAGCACTGCTATGATATTATCGAGGAGGACTATGGTGGAGGGGGCACCGTACACGACTAAGAGATCAATGATCAATTGTTGTGTCTATGGGGTGCCCACCTCCCCCGTATATAAAGGAGTGGAGAAGGGGGCCGGCCGAGGGGACGAGGCACGCCCAAGGGGGGAAGTCCTACTCCCACCGGGAGTAGGACTCCTCCCTTTCCTATTTGGAGAGGGAGAGGGAAGGAAGAGGAAGGAGGGAGGAAGGAAAGGGGGGGGGGCGGCCCCCTCCCAATTCGGATTGGGCTTGGGGGGTGCCCCCTCCCTTGCTCCTTTCCCCTCCTTTCCACTAAAGCCCATTAAGGCCCATATACCTCCCGGGGGGTTCTGATAACCTCCCGGAGCTCCGTAATTGTCCCAATCTCACCCGGATCCTTTCCGGTGTCCAAATATAGTCGTCCAATATATCGATCTTCATGTCTCAACCATTTTGAGACTCCTCGTCATGTCCATGATCACATTCGGGACTCCAAACAACCTTCAGTACATCAAAACACATAAACTCATAATATAACTGTCATCTAACTTTAAGCGTGCGGACCCTACGGGTTTGAGAACTATGTAGACATGACCGAGACACGTCTACGGTCAATAACCAATAGCGAAACCTGGATGCTCATATTGGCTCCTACATATTCTACGAAGATCTTTATCGGTCAAACCGCATAACAACATACGTTGTTCCCTTTGTCACCGGTATGTTACTTGCCCGAGATTCGATCGTCGGTATCTCAATACCAAGTTCAATCTCGTTACTGGCAAGTCTCTTTACTCGTTACGTAATGCATCATCCTGTAACTAACTCATTAGCTACATTGCTTGCAAGGCTAATAGTAATGTGCATTACCGAGAGGGCCTGGAGACACCTCTCCGACAATCAGAGTGATAAATCCTAAACTCAAAATAAGTCAACTCAACAAGTACCTTTGGAGACACCTGTAGAGCACCTTTGTAATCACCCAGTTACTTTCTGACGTTTGGTAGCACACAAAGTGTTCCTCCGGTAAGCGGGAGTTACATAATCTCATAGTCATAGGAACATGTATAAGTCATGAAGAAAGCAATTGCAACATACTAAACGATCAAGTGCTAATCTAACGAAATGGGTCAAGTCAATCATATCATTCTCCTAATGATGTGACCCTGTTAATCAAATGACAACTCATGTCTATGGTTAGGAAACTTAACCATCTTTGATTCACGAGCTAGTCAAGTAGAGGCGTAGTAGTGACACTATGTTTGTCTATGTATTCACACATGTATTATGTTTCCGGGTAACATTTATCATGATATGAGGAAATAAATAATAACTTTATTATTGCCTCTAGGGCATATTTCCTTCAGTATCCCACTTGAACTAGAGTCAATAATCTAGATTACACACTAATGATTCTAACACCCATGGAGCCTTGGTGCTGATCATGTTTTGCTCGTGGAAGAGGCTTAGTCAATGGGTCTGCAACATTCAGATCCGTATGTATCTTGCAAATCTCTATGTCTCCCACCTGGACTTGGTCCCAGATGGAATTGAAGCGTCTCTTGATGTGCTTGGTTCTCTTGTGAAATCTAGATTCCTTTGCCAAGGCAATTGCACCAGTATTGTCACAAAAGATTTTCATTGGACCCGATGCACTAGGTATGACACCTAGATCGGATATGAACTGCTTCATCCAGACTCGTTCATTTGCTGCTTCCGAAGCAGCTATGTACTCTGCTTCACATGTAGATCCCGCCACAACGCTTTGTTTAGAACTGCACCAACTGACAGCTCCACCATTCAATATAAACACGTATCCGGTTTGCGATTGGAATCGTCCGGATCAGTGTCAAAGCTTGCATCGACGTAACCATTTATGACTAGCTCTTTGTCACCTCCATAAACGAGAAACATATCCTTAGTCCATTTCAGGTTTTTCAGGATGTTCTTGACCGCTGTCTAGTGATCCACTCCTAGATTACTTTGGTACCTCCCTGCTAAACTAATAGCAAGGCACACATCAGGTCTGGTACACAGCATTGCATACATGATAGAGCCTATGGCTGAAGCATAGGGAACTTCTTTCATTTTCTCTCTATCTTCTGCAGTGGTTGGGCATTGAGTCTGACTCAATTTCACACCTTGTATTACAGGCAAGACCCTTTCTTTGCTTGATCCATTTTGAACTTTTTCAAAACTTTATCAAGGTATGTACTTTGTGGAAGTCCAATTAAGCGTCTTGATCTATCTCTATAGATCTTGATGCCCAATATGTAAGCAGCTTCACCGAGGTCTTTCATTGAAAATCTTTTATTCAAGTATCCTTCTATGCTATCCAGAAATTCTATATCATTTCCAATCAATAATATGTCATCCACATATAATATTAGAAATGCTATAGAGCTCCCACTCACTTTCTTGTAAATACAAGCTTCTCCAAAAGTCTGTATAAAACCATATGCTTTGATCACACTATCAAAGCGTTTATTCCAACTCCGAGAGGCTTGCACCAGTCCACAAATGGATCACTGGAACTTGCACACTTTGTTAGCATCCTTTGGATCGACAAAACCTTATGGTTGCATCATATACAACTCTTCTTCCAGAAATCCATTCAGGAATGCAGTTTTGACATCCATTTGCCAAATTTCATAATCATAAAATGCAACAATTGCTAACATGATCCGGACAGACTTAAGCATCGCTACGGGTGAGAAAGTCTCATCGTAGTCAACACCTTGAACTTGTCGAAAACCTTTCGCAACAAGTCGAGCTTTGTAGATAGTAACATTACCATCAGTGTCAGTCTTCTTCTTGAAGATCCATTTATTCTAGATGGCTTGCCGATCTTCGGGCAAGTCAACCAAAGTCCACACTTTGTTCTCATACATGGATCCCATCTCAGATTTCATGGCCTCAAGCCATTTTGCGGAATTTGGGCTCATCATCGCTTCCTCATAGTTCGTAGGTTCGCCATGGTCAAGTAACATGACCTCCAGAATAGGATTACCGTACCACTTTGGTGCGGATCTTACTCTGGTTGACTTACGAGGTTCTGTAGTAACTTCATCTGAAGTTTCATGATCAACATCATTAGCTTCCTCACTTATTGGTGTAGTTTTCACAGGAACCGGTTTCTGTGATGAACTATTTTCCAATAAAGTAGCAGGTACAGTTACCTCATCAAGTTCTACTTTCCTCCCACTCACTTCTTTCGAGAGAAACTCCTTCTCTAGAAAGGATCCATTCTTGGCAACAAATGTCTTGCCTTCGGATTTGTGATAGAAGGTGTACCCAACAGTTTCCTTTGGGTATCCTATGAAGACACATTTCTCCGATTTGGGTTCAAGCTTATCGGGTTGAAGCTTTTTCACATAAGCATCGCAACCTAAAAACTTTAAGAAACAACAACTTTGGTTTCTTGCCAAACCACAGTTCATAAGGCGTCGTCTCAACGGATTTTGATGGTGCCCTATTTAACGTGAATGCGGCCGTCTCTAAAGCATAACCCCAAAACCATAGCAGCAAATCAGTAAGAGACATCATAGATCGCACAATATCTAGTAAAGTACGATTACGATGTTCGGACACACCATTACGTTGTGGTGTTCCGGGTGGCGTGAGTTGCGAAACTATTCCGCATTGCTTCAAATGTCAACCAAACTCGCAACACGAATATTCTCCTCCATGACCAGATCGTAGAAACTTTATTTTCTTGTTACGATGATTTTCAACTTCACTCTGAAATTCTTTGAACTTTTCAAATGTTTCAGACTTATGTTTCATTAAGTAGATATACCCATATCTGCTCAAATCATCTGTGAAGGTGAGAAAATAACGATATCCGCCGCAAGCCTCAACATTCATTGGACCACATACATCAGTATGTATGATTTCCAACAAATCAGTTGCTCACTCTATAGTTCTGGAGAATGGCATTTTAGTCATCTTGCCCATGAGGCATGGTTCGCAAGTACCAAGTGATTCATAATCAAGTGATTCCAAAAGTCCATCAGTATGGAGTTTATTCATGCGCTTTACACCAATATGACCTAAACGGCAGTGCCACAAATAAGTTGCACTATCATTATCAACTCTGCATCTTTTGGCTTCAACATTATGAATATGTGTATCACTACTATCGAGATTCATCAAAAATAGACCACTCTTTAAGGGTGCATGGCCATAAAAGACATTACTCATATCAATAGAACAACCATTATTCTTAGATTTAAATGAATAACCGTCTCGCATCAAACAAGATCGAGATATAATGTTCATGCTCAATGCTGGCACCAAATAACAATTATTTGGGTCTAAAACTAATCCCGAAGGTAGATGTAGAGGTAGCGTGCCGACGGCGATCACATCGATTTTGGAACCATTTCCGACGCGCATCGTCACCTCATCCTTAGCCAGTGTCCGCTTAATCCATAGTCCCTGTTTCGAGTTGCAAATATTTGCAACAGAACCAATATCAAATACCCAGGTGCTACTGCGAGCTCTGGTAAGGTACACATGAATAACATGTATATCACATATACCTTTGTTCACCTAGCCATCCTTCTTATCCGTCAAATACTTGGGGCAGTTTCGCTTCCAGTGACCAGTCTGTTTGCAGTAGAAGCACTCAGTCTCAGGCTTAGGTCCAGACTTGGGTTTCTTCTCTTGAGCAGCAACTTGTTTGTTGTTCTTCTTGAAGTTCCCCTTCCTTTTCCCTTTGCCCTTTTTCTTGAAACTGGTGGTCTTATTGACCATCAACACTTGATGCTCCTTCTTGATTTCTACCTCTGCAGCCTTTAGCATTGCAAAGAGCTCGGGAATTGTCTTATCCATCCCTTGCATATTATAGTTCATCACGAAGCTCTTGTAGCTTGGTGGCAGTGATTGAAGAATTCTGTCAATGACGCTATCATCCGGAAGATTAACTCCCAGTTGAATCAAGTGATTGTTATACCCAGACATTCTGAGTATATGCTCACTGACAGAACTATTCTCCTCCATCTTGCAGCTGTAGAACTTATTGGAGACTTCATATCTCTCAATCCGGGCATTTGCTTCAAATATTAACTTCAACTTCTGGAACATCTCATATGCTCAATGATGTTCAAAACGTCGTTGAAGTCCCGGTTCTAAGCCGTAAAGCATGGCACACTGAACTATCGAGTAGTCATCAGCTTTGCTCTGCCAGACGTTCATAACATGTGGTGTTGCTCCTGCAGCAGGTTTGGCACCTAGCGGTGCTTCTAGGACGTAATTCTTCTGTGCAGCAATGAGGATAGTCCTCAAGTTAGGGACCGAGTCCGTGTAATTGCTACCATCATCTTTCAACTTTGCTTTCTCAAGGAACGCATTAAAATTCAACGGAACAAAAGCACGGGCCATCTATCTACAACAAACATAGACAAGAAAAATACTATCAGGTACTAAGTTCATGATAAATTTAAGTTCAATTAATCATATTACTTAAGAACTCCCACTCAGATAGACATCCCTCTAATCATCTAAGTGATCACGTGATCCAAATCAACTAAACCATAACCGATCATCACGTGAAATGGATTAGTTTTCAATGGTGAACATCACTATGTTGATCATATCTACTATATGATTCACGCTCGACCTTTCGGTCTCAGTGTTCTGAGGCCATAACTGCATATGCTAGGCTCGTCAAGTTTAACCTGAGTATTCTGCATGTGTAAAACTGGCTTGCACCCGTTGTAGATGGATGTAGAGCTTATCACACCCGATCATCACGTGGTGTCTGGGCACGACGAACTTTGGCAACGGTGCATACTCAGGGAGAACACTTTTATCTTAAGATTTAGTGAGAGATCTTCTTATAATGCTAGCGTAAATCAATGCAAGATACGATGCATAAAAGATAAACATCACATGCAATCAATATAAGTGATATGATATGGCCATCATCATCTTGTGCTTGTGATCTCCATCTCCGAAGCACTGCCATGATCACCATCATCACCGGCGCGACACCTTGATCTCCATCGTAGCATCGTTGTCGTCTTGCCAACTATTGCTTCTACGACTATCGCTACTGCTTAGTGATAAAGTAAAGCAATTACAGGGCGATTGCATTGCATACAATAAAGCGACAACCATATGGCTCCTGCCAGTTGCCGATAACTCGGTTACAAAACATGATCATCTCATACAATAAAATATAGCATCATGTCTTGACCACATCACATCACAACATGCCCTGCAAAAACAAGTTAGACGTCCTCTACTTTCTTGTTGCAAGTTTTACGTGGCTACTACGGGCTGAGCAAGAACCGTTCTTACCTACGCATCAAAACCACAACGATAGTTCGTCAAGTTAGTGTTGTTTTAACATTCTCAAGGACCGGGCGTAGCCACACTCGGTTCAACTAAAGTTGGAGAAACTGACACCTGCCAGCCACCTGTGTGCAAAGCACGTCAGTAGAACCAATCTCGCGTAAGCGTACGCGTAATGTCGGTCTGGGCCGCTTCATCCAACAATACCGCCGAACCAAAGTATGACATGCTGGTAAGCAGTATGACTTGTATCGCCCACAACTCATTTGTGTTCTACTCGTGCATATAACATCAACACATAAAACCTAGCCTCGGATGCCATTGTTGGGGAACGTAGTAATTTCAAAAAAATTCCTACGCACACGCAAGATCATGGTGATGCATAGCAAAGAGAGGGGAGAGTGTGTCCACGTAGCCTCATAGACCGAAAGCAGAAGCGTTGGCACAACGTGGTTGATGTAGTCGTACGTCTTCACGGCCCGACCGATCAAGCAACGAAAGAACGGCACCTCCGAGTTCTTGCACATGGTCAGCTTGATGACGTCCCTCGAACTCCGATCCAGCCGAGTGTCGAGGGAGAGTTCCGTCAGCATGACGGCGTGGTGACGATGATGATGTTCTACCGACGCAGGGCTTTGCCTAAGCACCGCTATGATATTATCGAGGAGGACTATGGTGGAGCGGGGCACCACACACGGCTAAGAGATCAATGATCAGTTGTTGTGTCTATGGGGTGCCCCCTCCCCCGTATATAAAGGAGTGGAGGAGGGGGCCGACCAAGGGGGGCAGGCGCGCCCAAGGGGGGAGTCCTACTCCCACCGGGAGTAGGACACCTCCCTTTCCTATTTGGAGAGTGAGAGGGAAGGAAGAGGAAGGAGGGAGGAAGGAAAGGGGGGGGGGCAGCCCCCTCCCAATTCAGATTGGGCTTGGGGGGCATGCCCCCTCCCTTGCTCCTTTCCCCTCCTTTCCACTAAAGCCCATTAAGGCCCATATACCTCCCGGGGGGTTCCGATAACCTCCTGGAGCTCCGGTATTGTCCCAATCTCACCAGGAACCTTTCCGTTATCCAAATATAGTCGTCCAATATATCGATCTTCATGTCTCGACCATTTCGAGACTCCTCGCCATGTCCGTGATCACATACGGGACTCTGAACAACCTTCGGTACATCAAAACACATAAACTCATAATATAACTGTCATCTAACTTGAAGCGTGCGGACCCTACAGGTTTGAGAACTATGTAGACATGACCAAGACACGTCTCCGGTCAATAACCAATAGCGGAACCTGGATTCTCATATTGTCTCCTACATATTCTACGAAGATCTTTATCGGTCAAACCGCATAACGACGTACGTTGTTCCCTTTGTCATCGGTATGTTACTTGCCCGAGATTCGATCGTCGATATCTCAATACCTAGTTCAATCTCGTTACCGGCAAGTCTCTTTACTCGTTACGTAATGCATCATCCCATAAATAACTCATTAGCTACATTGCTTGCAAGGCTTATAGTGATGTGCATTACCAAGAGGGCCCAGAGATACCTCTCCGACAATCGGAGTGACAAATCCTAAACTCGAAATACGTTAACTCAACAAGTACCTTTGGAGACACTTGTAGAGCACCTTTATAATCACCCAGTTACGTTGTGACGTTTGGTAGCACACAAAGTGTTCCTCCGGTAAGTGGTAGTTACATAATTTCATAGTCATAGGAACATGTATAAGTCATGAAGAAAGCAATAGCAACATACTAAATGATCAAGTGCTAAGCTAACGGAATGGGTCAAGTCAATCACATCATTCTCCTAATGATGTGATCCCATTAATCAAATGACAACTCATGTCTATGGTGAGGAAACTTAACCATCTTTGATTCATGAGCTAGTCAAGTAGAGGCATACTAATGACACTATGTTTGTCTATGTATTCACACATGTATTATGTTTCCGGGTAATACAATTCTAGCATGAATAATAAACATTTATCATGATATGAGGAAATAAATAATAACTTTATTATTTCCTCTTGCCTCTAGGGCATATTTCCTTCATCTTTTGCTACTCACGTTGATCTCCCTAAGGAGAAGTGGTTTAAGTATAATCCTCCCATTGAATTAAAAGTAGTTTCACATATTACAGTTGAAGAAAAGACTGTCACCTATAGTGATCCTATTGTTCCTACTACTTATGTTGAGAAACCTCCTTTTCCTGTTAGGATAAAGGATCATGCTAAAACTTCGACTGTTGTTCGTAAGAGTAATACTAGGACTTATACACCTCCTAAGCAAATCAAAGTTGAACCTAGTATTGCTATGGTTAAAGATCTCTTAGATGATGATTTAGATGGGCATGCTATTTATTTCTGTGGTAAGACTGCTAATATTGTTAGACCAGATGCTAAGATACATAGACCTGTTGTAGGCATGCCTGTTATTTCTGTTAAAATAGGAGATCATTGTTATCATGGCTTATGTGATATGGGTGCCAGTGCTAGTGCAATACCCTATGGCTCATATAAAGAAATTATGCATGATATTGCACCCGCTGAATTGGAAGCTATTGATGTTACTATCAAGCTTGCCAGTAGAGATACTATTTCACCAGTTGGGATTGTTAGAGATGTTGAAGTCTTGTGTGGGAAGGTTAAATATCCTTCTGATTTTCTTGTTCTTAGTTCCCCACAAGATGACTTTTGTCCCATTATTTTAGGTAGACCCTTCTTAAATACTGTTAATGCTAGGATTGATTGTGAAAAGGATACTGTTACGATTGGCTTCGAGGATGTGTCTCATGAGTTTAATTTTGCTAAGTTTCGTAGACAACCTCGTGATAGAGAATCACCTAGTAAGGATGAGATTATTGGTCTTGCTTCTATTGCCATGCCTCCTACCGATCCGTTAGAACAATATTTGCTAGACCATGAAAATGACATGTTTATGAATGAAAGAAGGGAAATAGATAAAGTGTTCCTTCAACAGGAACCTATTCTGAAACACAACCTACCCGTTGAAATTCTAGGGGATCCCCCTCCACCCAAGGGTGATCCCGTGTTTGAACTCAAACCATTACCTGATAATCTTAAGTATGCTTATATTGATGAAAAGAAAATATATCATGTTATTATTAGTGCTAACCTTTCGGAGCAAGAAGAAGAAAGATTATTGAAAACTCTGAAGAAGCACCGTGCTGCTATCGGATATACTATGGATGATCTCAAGGGCATTAGTCCCACCCTATGCCAACACAAAATTAAATTGGAGGAAGGTGCCAAACCAGTTAGAGATCCTCAACGATGATTAAATCCTAAGATGAAAGAAGTGGTAAGAAAGGAGATACTAAAGCTCCTCGAGGCAGGTATAATTTATCCCGTTGCTGATAGTGATTGGGTAAGCCCTGTCCATTGTGTTCCTAAAAAGGGAGGTATTACTGTCGTTCCTAATGATAAAGATGAATTGATCCCGCAAAGAATTATTACATGTTATAGGATGGTAATTGATTTTCATAAATTAAATAAAGCTACTAAGAAAGATCATTACCCTTTACCTTTTATTGATCAAATGCTAGAAAGACTATCCAAACACACACATTTCTGCTTTCTAGATGGTTATTCTGGTTTCTCTCAAATACCTGTGTCAGCGGGGGATCAATCAAAAACTACTTTTACTTGCCCTTTCGGTACTTTTGCTTATAGACGTATGCCTTTTGATTTATGTAATGCACCTGCTACCTTTCAAAGATGCATGATGGCTATATTCTCTGACTTTTGTGAAAAGATTTGTGAGGTATTCATGGATGATTTCTCCGTTTATGGATCCTCTTTTGATGATTGCTTGAGCAACCTTGATCGAGTTTTGCAGAGATGTGAAGACACTAGTCTCGTCTTGAACTGGGAAAAGTGCCACTTTATGGTTAATGAAGGCATTGTCTTGGGGCATAAGATTTCTGAGAGAGGTATTGATGTTGATAAAGCTAAAGTTGATGCTATTGAAAAGATGCCATGTCCCAAGGACATAAAAGGTATAAGAAGTTTCCTTGGTCATGCTGGTTTTCATAGGAGGTTCATTAAGGACTTTTCTAAAATCTCTAGGCCTCTGACTAATTTATTGCAAAAAGATATTCCTTTTGTCTTTGATGATGATTGTGTAGAAGCATTTGAAATACTTAAGAAAGCTTTGATCACTGCACCTATTGTTCAGCCACCTGATTGGAATTTACCCTTTGAAATTATTTGTGATGCTAGTGATTATGCTGTAGGTGTTGTTCTAGGGCAAAGAGTTGATAAGAAATTGAATGTTATCCAGTATGCTAGTAAGACTCTTGATACTGCCAGAGAAATTATGCTACTACTGAAAAAGAGTTCTTAGCAGTTGTGTTTGCTTGTGATAAGTTTAGACCTTATATTGTTGATTCCAAAGTTACTATTCACACTGATCATGCTGCTATTAAATATCTTATGGAAAAGAAAGATGCTAAGCCTAGACTTATTAGATGGGTTCTCTTGTTCCAAGAATTTGATTTGCATATTATTGATAGAAAGGGAGCCGAGAACCCCGTTGCAGACAACTTGTCTAGGTTAGAGAATGTTCTTGATGACCCACTACCTATTGATGATACCTTTCCTGACGAACAATTAGCGGTTGTTAATGCTTCTCGTACTTCTCCTTGGTATGTTGATTATGCTAATTACATTGTTGCTAAATTTATACCACCTAGTTTCACATACTAGCAAAAGAAGAAGTTCTTTTATGATTTAAGACATTACTTCTGGGATGACCCACACCTTTATAAAGAAGGGGTAGATGGTGTTATTAGACATTGTGTACCTGAGCATGAACAAGAACAAATCCTACGCAAGTGTCACTCTGAATCATATTGAGGACACCACACTGGAGATAGAACTGCACATAAGGTATTGCAATCCAGTTTTTATTGGCTTACTCTCTTCAAAGATGCTCGTAAGTTTGTCTTATCTTGTGATGAATGTCAAAGAATTGGTACTATTAGTAGACGTCAAGAAATGCCAATGAATTATTCTCTTGTTATTGAACCCTTTGATGTTTGGGGCTTTGATTATATGGGACCTTTTCCTGCCTATAATGGTTATACACATATTTTAGTTGCTGTTGATTACGTTACTAAGTGGGTAGAAGCTATTCCAACTTGTAGTGCTGATCATAACACCTCTATTAAGATGCTTAAAGAAGTTATTTTTCCGAGGTTTGGAGTCCCTAGATATCTTATGACTAATGGTGGTTCACATTTTATTCATGGTGCTTTCCGTAAGATGCTTGCTAAGTATGATGTTAATCATAGAATTGCATCTACTTATCACCCGCAGTCTAGTGGTCAAGTAGAGTTGAGCAATAGAAAGCTCAAATTAATTTTGCAAAAGACTGTGAATAGATCTAGAAAGAATTGGTCCAAGAAACTTCGTGATGCACTATGGGCCTATAGAACTGCATACAAAAATCCTATGGGTATGTCTCCGTATAAGATGGTTTATGGAAAAGCATGTCACTTACCTCTAGAACTTGAACATAAAGCATATTGGGCTATTAAAGAGCTCAACTATGACTTCAAACTTGCCGGTGAGAAGAGGTTATTTGATATTAGCTCACTTGATGAATGGAGAACCCAAGCCTATGAGAATGCCAAGCTATTCAAAGAAAAAGTCAAACGCTGGCATGACAAAAGGATACAAAAGCGTGAGTTTAACGTAGGTGATTATGTGTTATTATTCAACTCTAGTTTAAGATTTTTTGCAGGAAAACTTCTCTCTAAATGGGAAGGTCCTTACGTTATCAAGGAGGTCTATCGTTCCGGTGCCATAAAAATCAACAACTTGGAAGGCACAAGTCCGAGGGTGGTGAAAGGTCAAAGAATTAAACGTTATATCTCTGGTAATCCTATCAATGTTGAAACTAATATTGTTGAGACCGTAACCCCGGAGGAATACATAAGGGACACTTTCCAGAACATTCCAGACTCCGAAAAGGAATAGGTATGTGGTACGTAAGTAAACCGACTCCAAAACAATTCTAATGGAAATTTTTATCCGTTTTGGAATATTTAAGAATTTTAGGAAGAAAGAAGTAATCCAGGAAGGACACGAGGCCTCCACGAGGGTGGAGGGTGAGCTGACCCTTCCTGGGCGCGCCCCCCTATCTCGTGGCCACCTCGTGTGCCTCCCGGACTTTGTTTTCTTTCATGTTACGTACTTTGGTCGGTAAAAATTCATTATATAATCTCCCAAAGGCTTTGACCACCGTATCACGCAAATATCCTCTGTTTTTGTTTCAAGCTGTTTTTCTGACAGATCTAGAGCATCATGACGTCTCCAAGCGCTTCCAAGGACAAGTTTTTCGAGAGGGTTATCAACCCCTATCTCGCGGAGGTGTTGCAACACCCTCAAACCATTGAGATGCATGAGGGGGTGCTGCACATCCGCGATGTGGAGGGACCAAGGCGTACCGGAAGCGTGGAGACAAAGCTCAAAGCCATGGAACAACAAGTTTTCAAGTGCCAAGGGATGGTGGAGCATGGACTCAACGCCAACCAGATGATGATCACAGAGTTCACCAACAACCACAAGCTAGATGCCAAGATTTGAAGATCCCGGAGACTCTGTCATCCTTCTATGATGGTGAGCCTATGCCTTGGAAGATGGACGACAAGCCTACATCATCAACAACTCCTACTTCACCACCTTCGAGGACATAATCACATGGGTATGGGCACTCCCCTTGGCAATTGCCAAGCTTGGGGGAGGTGCCCCGGTATTGTATCACCATCACACTCCTATCTTTACCGTTTATTTAGTTCGATCCTTTTAGTAGTATCTTGATCTAGTAGATTGAAGTTTTAGTATCAATTAGTTTTGAGTTTTGCTTTGTGATCTCTTTATGTAATCGAGTCCGTGAGCTATCTATAATAAAGATTAGTGTTTAGTCAAGGGCTTTGCTATCTTGCCATGATCTTGAGAAAGTAGAAAGAATAAAAAGAATAAAAGATTTCATATTGATCTTATGGATAGTAATGACTTCACACATAGAAAGTATGAGGCATAAAAGTTGTTGAGAGTTGACAAACGTTGTTTTGGTCATCGTTGCAATTAATAGGAAGTAATAAGGAAAGAGAGGTTTTCACATACAAATATACTATCTTGGACATCTTTTATGATTGTGAGCACTCATTAAGTATGGCATGCTAAAAGAGTTGACGTTGGAGAAGGAAGACAATGTAATGGTTTATGTTTTCTCATATCTCAGTTAAATTATATTGTCACTGATATTCCCAACATGTTGAGCTTGCCTTTCCCCCTCATGCTAGCCAAATTCCTTGCACCAAGTAGAGATACTACTTGTGCTTCCAAATATCCTTAAACCCAGTTCTTGCCATGAGAGTCCACCATACCTACCTATGGATTGAGTAAGATCCTTCAAGTAAGTTGTCATGTTGCAGGCAATAAAAATTGCTCTCTAAATATGTATGACTTATTAGTCCAGAGAAAATAAGATTTATACGATCTTGTTATGGAAGGTCCTGCAAATTTAGTATGATTTTTTCTACAATATTTGAGAATATCTGGCACTGAGAACACAACAGGGGGAGCTGGCACCTGGCAACGAGGGTCCAGGGCGCGCCCACCGCTACAGGGTGCGCCCCCTACCTCATGGGCCCACTGTGGCCCCCTCCACTTATTCCTGCACCCACACACTCCATCGTCCTCCCAAAAAAATCACTATCCAGCTCAAACACGAGTTCTAGCTCATTTTGCTGCGATTTTCGATCTCCTTGCTCAAAGCTCCATCCAAAAAACTGCTTTGGGGGATTGTTCTTTGGTATGTGACTCCTCCAATGGTCCAATTAGTTTTTGTTCTAGTGCTTTATTCATTGCAATTTTTTGCTGCCTAGGTGACCCTGTTCTTGAGCTTGCATGTCAAATTTATATGGTCCCAAGTAATTCTAAAGCATGATATAGTCTCTAGGCACTTGTGAGAGTAGTTGCTATCAATTTTGTTGAGTTTGGTTCACTTTTATTTTGAGTTACTAAAAATTTCAGAAATTTTTTTCAGAGGAAGAAATATGCCCAGGAAAATGTACCAAGGTGGTTCTTCAAGGAAGAAAGGACCCATGCTTGCAATACGTGAGCAAGACGATGAACCACCAAGGGAAGCTGATGTGCGGCCTTGTGAATGGTCGTCAAAGGAGTTTATGGTCAAAGCGGGCATCAAGGATGAATTTGATGCATATGTGCATAATGCCGATCTTGAGGACTTCATGCAAGATAAGTGTCCGCAATACCACTATTTGACTGACTCCTTCGTGAGAAGGTTTAAATTTACATCTTCACGCAATTCTCAAAATGTCATGTTTGATATTTATGATAAAACATATACAGTGATCTATGGGCATAGACCAACTTAGGCCAAAGCCTAAGCTTGGGGGAGTACGTATTTCTCACCGATATTACATTTATGTTCACACACTCACTCTAGTCGTGGGTGCTCATACTTTTTCATTGTACTATCCAAGCTAGTTTATTTTATTTTTCTCGCTTTCTTCTTGTGTGTTTGATAAACCTTAAGAAAAAAAAGTTAGTTTAATTTCCATGCTTGTAGCAATAATTAAAAAGAAAACCCAAAAAGATTTATCGTTCTTCTTTTGCTTGTTGGGAGTTTTCCTGTGTAAATAGTTTTATTTTCTTTTCTTTCCTTTGGGGGTCGAGAGGAGAAGACCATAATGAAAATGTTATTGGCTCTCATATGCATGATTGTTGATTTAACCAACAGCCCATATTACCTTGTCTTCTCCCTTGAATTGAATGCTTGCAGGTTCCAGCTTAGTCCAATGCACGTGCACTATAATTATTATACACACCGTTCGTTCATGCGAGTGAAAGGCAATAATGACGATATATGATGGACTGATTGAGATGAGAGAAGCTGGTATGAACTCGACCTCTCTTGTTTTTGTAAATATGATTAGTTCATCGTTCCTGATTCAGCCTATTATGGATAAACATGTTTGCAATGACAATTAGAGATTATAGTTGCTTATGCCATGCTTAATTAGCTAGGAGCTTATAATGGTTTACCTTGCGTGCCAACATGCTATTAAAATGATTGTGATGTGGTATGATAGGATGGTATCCTCCTTTGAATGATTCAAGTGACTTGACTTGGCACATGTTCACGCATGTAGTTGAAACAAAATCAACATAGCTTTCGCGATATTTATGTTCATGGTGGATTATATCCTACTCATGCTTGCACTCGTGTTGATTAATTTTAATGCATGTTCATGACTGTTGTCTCTCTCTCAGTTGGTTGCTTCCCAGTCTCTTGCTAGCCTTCACCTGTACTAAGTGGGAATACTGCTTCTGCATCCAAACTCCATAAACCCCAAAGTTATTCCATACGAGTCCACCATACCTTCCTATATGCGGTATTTACCTACCTTTCCAAGTAAATTTGTATGTGCCAAACTCCAAACCTTCAAATGAAATTATGTTTTGTATGCTTGAGCAGCTCATGTATCAACTAGGGATGCATGTATCTTCCATGCTAGGTGGGTTATTCTCAAGAGGAGTGGACTCCGCTCCTCATTCATGAGAAAATGGCTGGTAACCGGGATGCCCAGTCCCATGATCAAAAAGATCAAATCAAATCAAAATAATTAAACAAAACTCCTCCAAGATTGTTGCTAGTTGGAGGCACCCTTTGTTTCGAGCAAGCCATGGATTGATGCTTGTTGGTGGCGGGGGAGAATAAACTTTACCATTCTGTTTGGGAACCTCCTATAATGTGTGTAGCATGGAAGATATCGAGATTTCATAGTTGTTATGTTGACAGTGAAAGTATACCGCTCAAAATGCTATTCATCTCTATTTCAAAATCAAGCTGTGGCACCTCTACAAATCTCTGCTTCCCACTATGAAGGGCCTATCTATTTACTTTTATGTTGAGTCATCACCCTCTTATTAAAAAGCACCCGCTGGAGAGCACCGCTTTCATTTGCATGCATTACTATTAGTTTATATTGGGTATGACTTGACTGGATCTCTTTTACCATGCATTACAATGTTTAGCCAGTCCTTGATCTTTAAAGGTGCTCTGCATTTATGTTTTGCGGTCTCAGAAAGGGCTAGCGAGATACCATCTTGTTATATCATATTATGATTGTTTTGAGAAAGTGTTGTTATCCGAGATTTATTATTATTGCTCGCTAGTTGATTATGCCCTTGATATGAGTGAACATGAGACCTAAGTGTTATTGTGAATATGGTTAGTTCATAATCTTTGCTGAAAAGTTGAATGCTGTTTTTACATATTTGCAACAACTAGAGCAAACAGAGTTTGTAAAAGTTTTTCTTTATCACTTTCAGTTTGTCAACTGAATTGCTTGAGGACAAGCAAAGGTTTAAGCTTGGGGGAGTTGATACGTCTCCGTCGTATCTACTTTTCCAAACACTTTTGCCCTTGTTTTGGACTCTAACTTGCATGATTTGAATGGAACTAACCCAGACTGACGTTGTTTTAAGCAGAACTGCCATGGTGTTATTTTTGTGCAGAAATAAAAGTTCTCGGAATGACCTGAAAATCCATGGAGCAACTTTTCAGAATTAATAAAAAATACTGGCAAAATAAATAGCGTCAGGGGGCCCACACCCTGTCCATGAGGGTGGGTGGCGCCCCCCTCCCCCTGGGCGCGCCCCCTGCCTCGTGGGCCCCCTAAACATCCATCGACCTCAACTCCAACTCCATATATTTGCTTTCGCGGACAAAAAAAATCAGAAAGAAAGTTTCATCGCTTTTTATGATACGGAGCCGCCGCCAAGCCCTAATCTCTCTCGGGAGGGCTCGTCTGGAGTTCGTTCGCGGCTCCGGAGAGGGGGATTTGTCTCCGGCGTCATCATCAACCATCCTCAATCACCAATTTCATGATGCTCACCGCCGTGCGTGAGTAATTCCATTGTAGGCTTGCTGGACAGTGATGGGTTGGATGAGATTTACCATGTAATCAAGTTAGTTTCGTTAGGGTTTGATCCCTAGTATCCACTATGTTCTGAGATTGATGTTGCTATGACTTTGCTATGCTTAATGCTTGTCATTAGGGCCCGAGTGCCATGATTTCAGATCTAAACCTATTATGTTTTCATGAATATATGTGAGTTCTTGATCCTATCTTGCAAGTCTATAGTCACCTATTATGTGTTATGATCCGACAACCCCGAAGTGACAATAATCGGGATACTTCTCGATGATGACCGTAGTTTGAGGAGTTCATGTATTCACTATGTGTTAATGCTTTGGTCTGGAACTCTATTAAAAGGAGGCCTTAATATCCCTTAGTTTCCATTAGGACCCCGCTGCCACGGGATGGTAGGACAAAAGATGTCATGCAAGTTATTTTCCATAAGCATGTATTCCTATATTCGGAATATATGCCTACTTACATTGATGAACTGGAGCTAGTTCTATGTCACCCTATGTTATAACTATTACATGAGGAATCGCATCCGACATAATTATCCATCACTGATCCAATGCCTGCGAGCTCTTCACATATTGTGCTTTGCTTATTTACTTTACCGTTGCTACTGTTACAATTGCTACAAAACTGCTACTGTTACTTTTGCTACTGTTACCGTTACTTCCATACTACTTAGCTACTAAATACTTTGTTGCAGATACTAAGTTATCCAGGTGTGGTTGAATTGACAACTAAACTGCTAATACTTGATAATATTCTTTGGCTCCCCTTGTGTCAAATCAATAAATTTGGGTTGAATACTCTACCCTCGAAAACTGTTGCGATCCCCTATACTTGTGGGTTATCAGACGACTATATTACATGTGAACACATCAGGACTTTCGACAGTTGGTTGCAAACACATCTCACAGGTAACACCACTATTGCAGATGAGCTGTACTCATTGGCCAGGTCACCATCTTCGACTGTATTGACTTACAAAGGGTACGAGATAAATGAGAATACATTTTACATGATCGCCCAAGATCAAAAGAGCACCAACTAAAATAGCGGTGTCCGCTTTGATGCAGCAACCAACAGGGGAAATGACACATATTGTGGTTACATAGTGGACATATGGGAACTTGACTATGGACATGATTTTAAGGTCCCTTTGTTTCGGTGCAAATGGATCAATCTATTAGGAGGCGGGGTACAGGTAGACCCACAATACGGAATGACAATAGTGGATCTGAACAATCTTGGGTACACAGACGAACCATTCGTCCTATCCAATGATGCGGCGCAGGTTTTCTATGTGAAGGACATGTCTACCAAACCGAGAAAAAGAAAAGATAAGGAAGCGAATACATCATACGATGAGCCAAAGCTCCACATAGTTCTTTCAAGGAAAAGAGACATCATGGGAGTGGAGGGCAAGACTGACATGTATGAAGATTATGAAAAGTTTCATGAAATTCCTCCATTCAAAGTCAAGGCTGACCCAAGCACCCTATTAAACGATGAAGATTATCCATGGTTACGACGCAATAAGTGATATGTCTCCGTCGTATCTATAATTTTTGATTATTCCATGCCAATATTATTCAACTTTCATATACTTTTGGCAACTTTTTATATTATTTTTGGGACTAACATATTGATCCAGTGCCCAGTGCCAGTTCCTGTTTGTTGCATGTTTTATGTTTTGCAGAAACCCAATATCAAACGGAGTCCAAACAGGATAAAAATGGACGGAGATTATTTTTGGAATATTTGTGATTTTTGGGAGGAAGAATCAACGTGAGACGGTGCCCGAGGTGGCCACGAGGGTGGCCCACACGCCCACTTATACTAGGCGCGCCCCTGACCCTCGTGGGCCCCTCGTAAAGCGGTTGACGCCCTTCTTTGGCCGCAAGAAAGCTATTTTTGGAAAAATATCTGGGCAAAGGTTTCAATCCAATCGGAGTTACGGATCTCCGGATATAAAAGACACGGTGTTAGGGCAGAATCAGGGAGCGCAGAAACAGAGAGAGACAGAGAGACAGGTCCAATCTCGGAGGGGCTCTCGCCCCTCCCAAGCCATGGAGGCCATGCACCAGAGGGGAAACCCTTCTCCCATCTAGGAGAAGGTCAAGGAAGAAGAATAAGAAGGGGGGCTCTCTCCCCCTTGCTTCAGGTGGCGCCGGAACGCCGCCGGGGGCCATCATCATCACCGCGATCTTCACCAACAACTTCACCACCTTCATCACCAACTCTTTCTTCCTCTATGGAGCGGTGTAACCTCTCTTTTACCCACCGTAATCTCCACTTAAACATGGTGCTCAACGCTATATATTATTTCCCAATGATGTATGGCTATTCTATGATGTTTGAGTAGATCCGTTTTGTCCTATCGGTGATTAATGAATTGCTATGATTGGTTTAATTTGCTTGTGCTTATGTTGTTGTCCTATTGTGACCTTCGTGTCGCGCAAGCGTGAGGGATTCCCACTGTAGGGTGTTGCAATATGTTCATGATTCGCTTATAGTGGGTTGCTTGAGTGACAGAAGCATAAACCCGAGTAAGGGGGTTGTGGCATATGGGATAAAGGGGACTTGATGCTTTAATGCTATGGTTGGGCTTTACCTTAATGATATTTAGTAGTTGCGGATGCTTGCTAGAGTTCCAATCATAAGTGCATATGATCCAAGAAGAGAAAGTATGTTAGCTTATGCCTCTCCCAGATAAAACTTGCTATTGGTCTAGTAAAGTAGTCATTTGCTTAGGGACAATTTCACAACTCCTACCACCACTTTTCCACACTCGCTATATTTACTTTATTGCTTCTTTATCTAAACAGCCCCTACTTTTTATTTACGTGCTCTTTATTATCTTGCAAACTTATCCAACAACACCTACAAAGTACTTCTAGTTTCATACTTGTTCTAGGTAAAGCGAACATCAAGCGTGCGTAGAGTTGTATCAGTGGTCGATAGAACTTGAGGGAATATTTTTGTTCTACCTTTAGCTCCTCGTTGGGTTCGACACTCTTACTTATCGAAAGAGGCTACAATTGAGCCCCTATACTTGTGGGTTATCAATAAGCAAGGGACACACGTGAAGACAAAATTAAGAATTTCTCTCCATAACTATTCTGATGATGGCTTTGATCTATAATATCACTGCAGTTACATGTCAAGAAATGAAATGCCGTTTGTAACAGATGAGTTTTCGTCTGAAACCCTGATACTTCGAAAGAGATTGTCCATTTTGTACACGAAGTGCATCCAGATTTTTTGTAAGCCTTCAACTTTTTATCACATGCTATGTGGGTCAAATGATGATATCATGCCAACTTTCAACCTTTTCAGAGTTCATTTGTAGTGCTTTTCAATTTCAGGGTCATTTAGCTCAAAGAATGAGCTAAAAAGCTTTTATAGAACTCTAACAGCAATAAGAATGAACTAAAAAGAATCAATTAAATATAATATTATTCAATAGAAAAAAAGAACTAAAAAGAATCAAAATAATATTAACTAAAATTATCAAGGTATTTATTTGTTAAAAAGAATGAACTAAAAATAATCAACTAGAATATTAACTAAAAAGAATGAACTAAAAAGAATCAACTAAAACATTAACTAAAAAGAATGAACTAAAAAGAATCAAAATAATATTAACTAAAATTATCAAAGTATTTATTGTTAAAAGGAGTGAACTAAAAATAATTTTTCAGAGTTCATCTGCAGTTGCCCCCGACGAAGCCGAGCACATCAACGCCGCCAGGCTGCCTGAGCTCGCCGTCGACGTCCTCACCGCCCTGCCCCGTTGACGCCGCCCCTGCCCCTACGCCTCCCTCAGTGAGCTCCGGCCTTCCCCTACGCCGCCGCCGCCCCTGCCTTGCGCTGCGCGGCCCCTACCCTGAAGTTGCCGCCGCTGCTCCTTAAAGCATTTTTTTCTTAAATTTTTTGTATGTTCATATGTTCATATGGATGGATGGATTGATGTATAATTTCATAGGTTCATATGTTGAAAATGTTCATATGTTCTTTTTATCCTTAATTTTTTTATTACATTATTGCGGGAATAGTTCATATGGATGGATTGATGTATAGTTGTAAAATTTATTATGTTTGATTACCATATAGTTATAAAATTTATTATGTTTGATTACCATATAGTTGTAAATTTTTTGGATGTTGAGAGACATGTGGTAGTGGGGGTGGACCTTTTCTCATGCATGTTACGCGATGATGTGGCATGCTTCGTGAAAATGAGGGGGGAGGAGTCTGCAAGTATGTCCCCTAACTCTCTCAGGAAAATGAGGGGGAGGAGTTCTCAAGTATGTCCCCTAACTCTCTCGAGAAAGTTAGGGTGGAGGAGTCCGCAAGTATGTCCCCTAACTCTCTTGGGAAAATGAGGGGGGAGGAGTCTGCAAGTATGTCCCCTAACTCTCTCGGGAATATGAGGGGGAGGAGTCCGCAAGTATGTACCCTAACTCTCTCAGAAAAATGAGGGGAGAGGAGTCCGCAAGTATCCTCGACGACCTTGAGAGAGGCGGTCCGCAAAGTATCCTCTCTCGAAAGATAGGACAACTGAAAGCACAAGTGCTCCCTAGGTGGTTTTGGTAATTAATGTCAACATATCTCTTGTTGGACTAACACTTTTATCTAGTATATTTCAGACAAGTTCAACAATGAAGTGGCATGGACTAAAGGATGTGGAACTCCTTCAAGATGCTAAGGACAAGGGATTGGCTAAATCTTCAAGCTCAAGACTCTTCATTTTACATTTTAGTGATCCAAGATCGCGTTGAGTCTATAGGAAAAGCCAATACTATCAAGGAGGGATGAGGAGTTGCTTCATGAGCCTCTTGCTTCATGTGCTTAGTGATATGCTCAAAAACCCTCAACTACTTTCTCACATCCACATATGACCTAAACCTAAAGCCAAAATCGGCCACACCGATTCTTTCTATCCGGCGCCATCGAGTTCAGATGTCATAGCCACTGCCACAAACCCTAGGCAAATCGGTCTCACCGATAGGGATCTCGGTCTCACCGAGATGGGATTGTAATCTCTCTGTGTATGTCCATTATCAAAATCGGTCTTACCGAGTTTGAGCAATCGGTCCTACCGAGATTACAATGCAAACTCTCTGGTTAACTTATTACCAAAATTGGTCCCACCGAGTTTGAGTAATCGGTCCCACCGAGTTTGCCTGACCAACTCTCTGGTTAGCTAATTACTAAAATCGGTCTTACCGAGTTTGTGTAATCGGTCTCACCGAGATTACGTTATGCCCTAACCCTGACCATATCGGTCCTATCGAGTTGCATTTCGGTCCCACCAAAAATCCTAACGGTCACTAGGTTTACTAAATCGGTCTGACCGGGTTTGTTGATTCGGTCCCACCGAGATTGGTAAATTGTGTGTAACGGTTAGATTTTGTGTGGAGGCTATATATACCCCTCCACCTCCTCTTCACTCGTGGAGAGAGCCATAAGAAAAAACCTACACTTCCAACTTACCAGTTCTGAGAGAGAACTACCTACTCATGTGTTGAGGCCAAGATATTCCATTCCTACCATATGAATCTTGATCTCTAGCCTTCCCCAAGTTGCTTTCCACTCAAATCTTCTTTCCACAAGATCCAAATCCTATGAGAGAGAGAGTTGAGTGTTCGGGAGACTATCATTTGAAGCACAAGAGCAAGGAGTTCATCATCAACGCACCATTTGTTACTTCTTGGAGAGTGGTGTCTCCTAGATTGGCTAGGTGTCACTTGGGATCCTCCGACAAAGATTGTGGAGTTGAACCAAGGAGTTTGTAAGGGCAAGGAGATCGCCTACTTCATGAAGATCTACTGCTAGTGAGGCAAGTCCTTCGTGGGCGACGGCCATGGTGGGATAGACAAGGTTGCTTCTTCGTGGACCCTTCGTGGGTGGAGCCCTCCGTGGACTCGCGCAACCGTTACCCTTCGTGGGTTGAAGTATCCATCAACGTGGATGTATGATAGCACCACCTATCAGAACCACGCCAAAAACATCCATGTCTCCAATTGCAATCCTTCAAAACCCTTCCCTTTACATTCTTGCAAGTTGCATGCTTTATTTTCCGCTGCTCATATACTCTTTGCATGCTTGCTTGCTATGTGTTTTGAATGTTAAACTTGTGCCTAAAATCCACTTAAACTTAAATTTGCTAAAAACTGCAACTTTGGTACTTAGTGTCTATCCCCCCCCTCTAGACACCTCTTCTCAAGGTCCTACAAGTGGTATCAGAGCATTGGTCTCCATTGCTTTGGTTTAATCACCATTGGAGGAAGATGGATGAGTCTACTTTGGGGAGTCTTAGACATAGAGTGCCTACTTGATGGAGAGTATTTTCATGAGTGGAAAAATGAGATGCTTGTAATTTTCAATCAATATCATTTGAACTAGTACATTGATAGTCCTTGTGCACCTTATGTTGATCCTATGCATCCTACTCTTGATGAGTCGATTGACATGACTAGGAATGTTAGAACTATTAATCTTATCACTAGAGGCTTGCCTAGAAACTTGATTATAAAACTGCCTACTCTTGAGTGTGCCTACACTATATGGAAATTTCTTGAGGAATGATTTCCTAATTATTCCTTGAAAAATCTTGATGAAATTCTTCATAAGTCTATTGCCTTGACTAAGATGAATTCCAATGATCCTATGTTTGGTGATCGTCTATTTGAACTTACAAATATTATGCGTGCCAAAGGAAATGTTGGTATTATTAGCGTTATTATTTCCGAAGCCACTAGAATTCATAAGCAAGATTATTGTCAAGCTCGTACTAATGAATCACTCACACTAGGAATTGATCCACCACATGACGATGTTGAACATGGATACTATGATGAGGATGATGATGATGACTTTGATCTTGATGATGCAATGAGACATTTTGGTCTTATGGTAAATCTTCGGGGATATATGGCAGGAGGAAAGGAATGGGTCCTTGACAGTGGATGTACCGATCACATGACCGGAGATAAAGACATGTTTCGTGAGCTTGCTGAAAATGATAGTCCTTGAAAGTATGTCACTTTCGGTGACAACTCAAAGGGTAAGGTGGTTGCCCTCGGTAAGGTGGCCATATCACATGACAGCTCTATTCAGAATGTTATGCTCGTTGAATCTCTTGGCTACAACTTACTTTCAGTATCTAGACTTGCTGATTTCGGTTTCAATGTCCTATTTACTGAAGTAGATTGCCAAGTGTTTCATCGAGACAATCATAAAATGGTCTTTACCGGCATATGTAGAGGTGATCTATACATTGTTGATTTCACTAAAAAGGCTCAACCTAAAACTTGCTTCATTGCTAAATCCTCAAAAGGTTGGTTATGGCATAGACGACTAGGTCACGTTGGCATGAGAAATCTTGACAAGCTTATTAAAGGGAATCATATCCTTGGTGTTAACGATGTCATATTTGATAAGGATAGACTTTGCAGTGCTTGTCAAGCAGGTAAACAGGTTGGAGGAAGGCATCCCGTGAAGAACATCATGACCACAAGGAGGCCACTTGAGCTACTTCACATGGATCTCTTTGGTCCCAACGCTTACAAGAGTCTCGGTGGAAATTCTTTTGGTCTAGTTATGGTTGATGATTTTTCAAGATTTACGTGGGTGTTCTTTCTCGATGATAAATCGCAGGTCCAAAAGATCTTCAAAAACTTCGCTAGGAAGGCCCAAAATCAGTTTGAAGTGAAGATCAAGAAGGTTCGCAGCGACAACGGAATGGAGTTCAAGAAGGCAAATGTGGACACCTTTCTGGATGAAGAAGGGATTTCACACGAGTTCTCGGCTACGTACACACATCAACAAAATGGAGTTGTTGAGAGGAAGAACCGGACGCTCATCGAAATGGCGAGAACAATGCTTGATGAGTACAAGACACCAAAGCACTTTTGGGCAGAAGCGGTTGAGACAGCTTGTCATGCAACAAATCGCTTTTATCTTCACAAGCTACTTGGCAAGATGGCATACGAGCTCCTCACTGGTAACAAACCCCAAGTTGGATACTTTCGAGTATTCGGCTCAAAGTGCTACATTCTTGATAAGCATCGTCGTTCTAAATTTGCTTCTAAGTCTCATGAAGGTTTCCTACTAGGTTATGGCTCAAACTCTCACACATACCGTGTCTACAACAATTTCTCCCGAAAGGTTGAAGAGACGGTAGATGTGAAATTTGATGAATCTAACGGCTCACAAGTAGAGCAATTGCCAATTGATGTAGGAGACAAAGATCCTTCAGAAGCTATCCAAGACTTGTCTATTGGCAAGGTTCGTCCAACGGAGGTGAAGGAGAGTACATTGTCCGTCCAAGTGGAAGCTTCTACTTCACAACAAGGTGAACCAAGATTTGATACGGAAGCATCCACAAGTGGGACACACCAAGATGAAGAAAACGAGGAAGTGCATCAAGAACGTCAACAACCTCCTTCTCCACCACGACAAGGGAACGTCAACGCCAACAATGAAGAAGATCAAGAAGAAGAAGAAGAGGAAGAAGATGTTCAACCAAGCAAAAGCTTTCACGAGTTCGAGCAAGAATTGCTAAAGACCATCCCGTCGAGCAAATCTACAATGATATTCAAATGGGAGAATCACTCGCTCTAAAACTCGTTTAGCTAACTTTTGTGAAAACTATTCTTTCATCTCTAGCATTGAACCTATGAAGGTCGAAGAAGCATTGGAAGATCCGGATTGGATAAACGCTATGCATGAAGAGCTACACAACTATGAGAGAAACCAAGTTTGGACATTGGTTGAGAAGCCCGACAACAACCACAACATCATCAGTACCAAATGGGTGTTTCGCAACAAGCAACATGAAGATGGACAAGTAGTCCGCAACAAAGCATTTCTCGTCACCCAAGGCTACACACAAGTCGAAGGTATGGACTATGGTGAGACTTATGCTCCCGTTGCTAGACTTGAGTCTATTCGCATCTTACTTGCCTATGCTAATCACCATGATATCACATTGTACCAAATGGACATTAAAAGTGCTTTTTTAAATGGTGAAATAGAGGAGGAAGTTTATGTTAAACAACCTCCCGGCTTTGTCAATCATAAGAAACCAAATCATGTTTACAAACTTCACAAAGCTCTTTATGGTCTTAAACAAGCTCCTAGAGCTTGGTACAAATGCTTAACGAAGTTTCTTCTTGGAAAGGGATTTGAAATTGGGAAAATTGATTCTACTCTTTTTACTAAAAGGGTTAATGGAGAATTATTTGTATGCCAAATTTATGTTGATGATATCATATTTGGATCAACTAACCCTCATTTTAGTGAGAAGTTTGGAAAGCTAATGTCGGAGAAGTTTGAGATGTCAATGATGAGTGAACTCAAATTCTTTCCTGAGTTGCAAATCAAGAAAACTAAGGAAGGTACTTTTGCCTCTCAAACGAAGTACACTAAGGACTTATTCAAGAAGTTCAATATGCAAGAATGCAAAGGTATGTCTGCACCCATGCCTACTAGTGGACATCTTGATTTGACCAAAGATGGTGAACCAGTGGATCAAAAGGTTTATCGCTCTATGATTGGTTCATTGTTATACCTATGTGCTTCACGTCCCGATATTATGCTAAGTGTGTGCATGTGAGCAAGATATCAAGCTGCTCCTAAAGAATGTCATCTTAAGGCTGTGAAAAGGATAGTGAGATACTTAATACATACACCAAATTTTGGCATTTGGTATCCTAAGAGGGCCTCTTTCGATCTTTTTGGCTACTCTGACTTAGACTATGCCGGAGACAAGGTTGATAGAAAGTCCACTTTGGGTACTTGTCAATTTCTTGGTAGATCTCTTGTGTCTTGGTCCTCCAAGAAATAAAACTCGGTATCCTTATCTACCGCCGAAGCGGAGTACATTGTCGCTGGATCATGTTGTCCTCAATTACTTTGGATGACCCAAACTCTTAAAGATTATGGGATATATGTGAAACATGTTCCATTGCTTTGTGACAATGAAAGTGCTATCAAAATTGGACATAATCCTGTGCAACATTCTCGAACTAAGCATATTGAAGTTCGTCATCATTTCATTCGAGATCATGTTGCTAAGGGTGACATTGATCTTAAGCATGTTCGCACCGAAAAGCAATTAGCTGATATATTCACTAAACCTCTTGATGAGAAAGTGTTTTGCAGGTTGAGAGGAGAATTGAACATCATTGATGCTTCAAACTTGGAGTAGAAACTCCATTGGATACATGCAAGACATGAGCTTATGACTAATCCTTGATATTTCTCTCATGATGAAAATCTTATGTCTTGGATATATTAGCATCTTGCATGTTATCTAACCCTTGTAGGTACTTGGTTGAATCAAATTCCATGAGATTGTAACCTACTCACATCTTGAGCAATCTCTACTTCACCAAATCTCTATACAAAGGTGGTTGAAGACAAGGAAGCACGGAACCATTCAAACATATCCTTTGACAAATTCTATGTTGAGCTTCATGATTGTCATTTTTGGATACACAAGTGCTCTTCCTTGCAAGAACTAACCCATGTAGGTAGATGGACTCAAATTCCAAGTGGTGCTCCCAACTCTTGATGACCCACATCAACCTTGAGCAACCCACATAAGTTCAACTACATGATCAACACCACCAACCAAGGTATATTATTCCATCTTAGAGAAGCTTTACTCCGAGACATGAGCTAAAGCAACTCGACAAGATGTGAATACATCAAGATGCTTAAACGAAAAATGGTAACCCCATTTTGAGCTTAAACGATGAGTATGACCTATGATCAAGTGATCTCACTTGACTCCTAAGTCAATATACTCTAACATAGGTGACCTTGTCGCCGACCATCTCTATATGAAGTTCTCTTGTGTTCGTCTCTGTGTTTTTGCATTTGTCTCATGCATATTTGTTTCCCCTTTCAAAAACAAACTTCATCTAGATTTCTTTCTTTTCTTTTTGTTTGCTCTGCATTTTATGCATCCAATTCATTGCATATCATTTAGTTAATTCCTTGCAAATCTGAGTGAGATCTTATTAGTCTAGTGAGCTGAGGTGACAAGTGTTTTCTCTGTGATGAACTCGGTTTCACCGATTAGTTACTTTCGGTCCAACCGAATTCTTTCGGTACAACCGAAGCATACAACTCGGTGCCACCGATTTCACCACAGGAAAAACAGTTTGCCATTTATTCTGTGTTTCGTCTGTTCCAGCTCCACTCAATGAATCTTGTCCTCTACAAGCATCACATTTTTATAAATGCTTTGTGCTGTGACTCAAGGATCAAACCCATTCAAGACAAATTCCAGAAGCCCTTCTTGGAAATTGATGTCAAAGGGGGAGAGAGAGATCACATCAAAGCTTATCATTTAGAGAGATCACATCAGAGAATATCACTTCCACAGGGGGAGAGAGAGATCTCCAGGGGGAGAAAATACTCAAGTAGAAAGTATTTCTCAAGGATCACAGATTCTTGGTGTTCAAGAGGAGAGATACCACATGTCTTATTGAGGGGAAAGACATGTTCATATGTGCTTATTTGCATTAGTTTGCACTAGCTCTGTTCATTCATATCTTTCAGCTCTGATTTTCTGTTCCCTATCTTCTCCCAGTATCCCATGCTAGATTCAGGGGGAGCAAGACATCTAAGGGAAAGAAATCATTTAAATTCATTGTATATCTTTACTCTTGGGGACATGAGTACTCACTCTCTACATGTCATCCCAGTCTTGGTATTCTTGTGGTTTCTTCTGTTTGCTCTGGCTAGTAGATGTATCTGTGTCATCTAACCTTGTTTGTGCAGGTTCATTCCATCCTAAGCCAACTCAAGACTACAAGGTAAGTATATGCATCACAATCATGTGTATGAGGAATTCTTGCTGATGTACATATTGTTTGCAAGAAGGACTCATGAGCATGAAGGTATTTTCTTTAATATTCTTTGCTCTGATGCATATGGCCAAGATACATGTAACACATTGCTTACTCTGTCATGGTTATGCTCTCACATGATTCTATATTCTATATTTCACATGATTGCATACATGTAGGGGGAGCCTATGCTTGTTACATGTCTTTCCAAAGCTTTACTTGCTATTCTCTATACCTTTATCTAAAGCTTTGATGTATGTTGTCATCAATTACCAAAAAGGGGGAGATTGAAAGCATAAGTGCTCCCTAGGTGGTTTTGGTAATTAATGTCAACATATCTCTTGTTGGACTAACACTTTTATCTAGTATATTTCAGACAAGTTCAACAATGAAGTGGCATGGACTAAAGGATGTGGAACTCCTTCAAGATGCTAAGGACAAGGGATTGGCTAAAGCTTCAAGTTAAAGACTCTTCATTTTACATTTTAGTGATCCAAGATCACATTGAGTCTATAGGAAAAGCCAATACTATCAAGGAGGGATGAGGTGTTGCTTAATGAGCCTCTTGCTTCATGTGCTTAGTGATATGCTCAAAAACCCTCAACTACTTTCTCACATCCACATATGACCTAAACCTAAAGCCAAAGTCGGCCACACCAATTCTTTCTATCCGGCGCCACCGAGTTCAGATGTCATATCCACTGCCACAAACCCTAGGCAAATCGGTCTCACCATAGGGATCTCGGTCTCACCGAGATGGGATTGTAATCTCTCTGTGTATGTCCATTATCAAAATCGGTCTTACCGAGTTTGAGCAATCGGTCCTACCGAGATTACAATGCAAACTCTCTGGTTAACTTATTATCAAAATCAGTCCCACTGAGTTTGAGTAATCGGTCCCACCGAGTTTGCCTGACCAACTCTCTGGTTAGCTAATTACCAAAATCGGTCTTACCAAGTTTGTGTAATCGGTCTCACCGAGATTACGTTATGCCCTACCCCTAACCATATCGGTCCTACCGAGTTGAATTCCGGTCCCACCGAAAATCCTAACGGTCACTAGGTTTACTAAATCGGTCTGACCGAGTTTGTTGATTCGGTCCCACCAAGATTGGTAAATTGTGTGTAACAGTTAGATTTTGTGTGGAGGTGAAAGCACAAGTGCTCCCTAGGTGGTTTTGGTAATTAATGTCAACATATCTCTTGTTGGACTAACACTTTTATCTAGTACATTTCAGATAAGTTCAACAATGGAGTGGCATGGACTAAAGGATGTGGGAACTCCTTCAAGATGCTAAGGACAAGGGATTGGCTCAAGCTTCAAGCTCAAGACTCTTCATTTTACATTTTAGTGATCCAGGATCACATTGAGTCTATAGGAAAAGCCAATACTATCAAGGAGGGATGAGGTGTTGCTTAATGAGCCTCTTGCTTCAAGTGCTTAGTGATATGCTCCAAATACCCTCAACTACTTTCCCACTTCCACACATATGTCCTAAACCTAAAGTCAAACTTGGCCCCACTGATTCTTTCTATCCGGCGCCATCGAGTTTGGATGTCTTAGCCACTGCCACAAACCCTAAGCAAATCGGTCTCACCGATAGGGATCTCGGTCTCACCGAGATGGGATTGTAATCTCTCTGTGTATGTCCATTATCAAAATCGGTCTCACCGAGTTTGAGCAATCGGTACTACCGAGATTACAATGCAAACTCTCTGGTTAACTTATTATCAAAATCGGTCCCACCGAGTTTGATAATTGGTCAAACCAAGTTTGCCTGACCAACTCTCTGGAAAGCTTATTACTAAAATCGGTCCCACCGAGTTTGTGTAATCGGTCTTACCGAGATTACGTTATGCCCTAACCCTAACCGAATCGGTCCCACCGAGTTGCATTCCGGTCCCACCGAAAACCCTAACGGTCACATTATTTGCTAAATCGGTCTGACCGAGTTTAACGATTCGGTCTCACCGAGTTTGGTAGATTGTGTGTAACGGTTAGATTTTGTGTGGAGGCTATATATACCCCTCCACCTCCTCTTCATTCGTGGAGAGAGCCATAAGAACAAACCTACACTTCAAACTTACCAGTTCTGAGAGAGAACTACCTACTCATGTGTTGAGGCCAAGATATTCTATTCCTACCATATGAATCTTGATCTCTAGCCTTCCCCAAGTTGCTTTCCACTCAAACCCTCTTTCCACCAGATCCAAATCCTATGAGAGAGAGTTGAGTGTTGGGGAGACTATCATTTGAAGCACAAGAGCAAGGAGTTCATCATCAACGCACCATTTGTTACTTCTTGGAGAGTGGTGTCTCCTAGATTGGCTAGGTGTCACTTGGGAGCCTCCAACAAGATTGTGGAGTTGAACCATGGAGTTTGTAAGGGCAAGGAGATCGCCTACTTCGTGAAGATCTACTGCTAGTGAGGCAAGTCCTTCGTGGGCGACGGCCATGGTGGGATAGACAAGGTTGCTTCTTCGTGGACCCTTTGTGGGTGGATCCCTCCGTGGACTCGCGCAACCGTTACCCTTTGTGGGTTGAAGTCTCCATCAACGTGGATGTACGATAGCACCACCTATCGGAACCACACCAAAAACATCCGTGTCTCCAATTGCGTTTGAAACCTCCAATCCCTTCCCTTTACATTCTTGCAAATTGCAGGCTTTACTTTCCGCTGCTCATATACTCTTTGCATGCTTGCTTGCTATATGTTGTGAATGATAAACTTGTGCCTAAACTCCACTCAAACTTTAAAAAGGGTTAAAAACTGCAACTTTGGTACTTAGTGTCTAAATACCCCCCCCCCCCTCTAG
>NC_041393.1:498029609-498047537 GCF_002162155.2 Triticum dicoccoides | reverse complement strand
GAGTCTACTTTGGGGAGTCTTAGACATAGAGTGCCTATTCTTGATGGAGAGTATTTTCATGAGTGGAAAAATGAGATGCTTGTAATTTTCAATCAATATCATTTGAACAAGTACATTGCTAGTCCTTGTGCACCTTGTGTTGATCCTATGCATCCTACCCTTGATGAGTCTATTGACATGATTAGGAATGTTAGAACTGTTAATCTTATCACTAGAGGCTTGCCTAGAAACTTGATTATAAAACTGCCTAATCTTGAATGTGCCTACACTATATGGAAATTTCTTGAGGAACGATTTCCTGATTATTCTTTGAAAAATCTTGATGAAATTCTCCATAAGTCTATTGCCTTGAGTAAGATGAATACTAGTGATCCTATGTTTGGTGATCGTCTATTTGAGCTTACAAACCTTATGCGTGCCAAAGGAAATGTTGGCATTATTAGTGATATTATTTCCGAAGCTATAAAAATTCATAGACAAGATCATTGTCAAAATCACTTTAACGAATCACCCTCTCTAGGATTTGATCCACCACATGACGATGTTGAACATGGATACTATGATGAGGATGATGATAGTGGCTTCGATCTTGATGATGCAATGAGACATTTTGGTCTTATGGCAAATCTTCGGGGATATATGTCAGGAGGAAAGGAATGGGTTCTTGATAGTGGATGTACCGATCACATTACCGGAGATAAAGACATGTTTCGTGAGCTTGCTGATAATGATAGTCCTTGAAAGTATGTCACTTTCGGTGACAACTCAAAGGGTAAGGTGGTTGGCCTTGGTAAGGTGGCCATCTCACATGATAGCTCCATACAAAATGTCATGCTCGTTGAATCTCTTGGGTACAACTTACTTTCAGTATCTAGACTTGCTGATTTCGGTTTCAATGTTCTATTTACTGAAGTAGATTGCCAAGTGTTTCGTCGAGATAATCATAAAATGGTCTTTACTGGTGTGCGTAGAGGTGGTCTATACATTGTTGATTTCACTAAAAAGGCTCAACCTAAAACTTGCTTCATTGCTAAATCCTCAAAAGGATGGTTATGGCATAGACGATTAGGTCACGTTGGCATGCGAAACCTTGACAAGCTTATTAAAGGAAATCATATCCTTGGAGTTAATGATGTCATATTTGATAAGGATAGACTTTGCAGTGCTTGTCAGGAAGGTAAACAGGTTGGAGGAAGGCATCCCGTGAAGAACATCATGACCACAAAGAGGCCACTTGAGCTACTTCACATGGATCTCTTTGGTCCCAACTCTTACAAGAGTCTCGGTGGAAATTCTTTTGGTCTAGTTATAGTCGATGATTTTTCAAGATTTACGTGGGTGTTCTTTCTCGATGATAAATCGCAGGTCCAAAAGATCTTCAAGAACTTCGCTAGGAGGGCCCAAAATCAATTTGAAGTGAAGATCAAGAAGGTTCGCAGCGACAACGGAACGGAGTTTAAGAACGCAAATGTGGACACCTTTCTTGACGAAGAAGGGATTTCACACGAGTTCTCGGCTATGTACACACCTCAACAAAATGGAGTTGTTGAGAGGAAGAACCGGACGATCATCGAAATGGCGAGAACGATGCTTGATGAGTACAAGACGCCGAAGCACTTTTGGGCAGAAGCGGTTGAGATAGCTTGTCATGCAACAAATCGCTTGTATCTTCACAAGCTACTCGGCCAGACGGCATACGGGCTCCTCACCGGTAACAAACCCCAAGTTGGATACTTTCGAGTATTCGGCTCAAAGTGCTACATTCTTGATAAGCATCGTTGAGGGAGTTCCGGACTAGGGGGTGTCCGGATAGCCGAACTATCATCATCGGCCGGACTCCAAGACTATGAAGATGCAAGATTGAAGACTTCGTCCCGTGTCCGGATGGGACTTTCCTTGGCGTGGAAGGCAAGCTTGGTGATAGGGATATGTAGATCTCCTACCATTGTAACTGACTTTGTGTAACCCTAGCCCTCTCCGGTGTCTATATAAACCGGATGGCTTTAGTCCATAGGACGAACAACAATCATACCATAGGCTAGCTTCTAGGGTTTAGCCTCCTTGATCTCGTGGTAGATCCACTCTTGTAACACACATCATCAATATTAATCAAGCAGGACATAGGGTTTTACCTCCATCAAGAGGGCCCGAACCTGGGTAAAACATCGTGTCCCTTGTCTCCTGTTACCATCTGCCTAGATGCACAGTTCGGGACCCCCTACCCGAGATCCGCCGGTTTTGACACCGACATTGATGCTTTCATTGAGAGTTCCTCTGTGTCGTCACCGATAGGCTCGATGACTTCTTCGATCATCATCAACGACGCAGTCCAGGGTGAGACCTTCCTCCCCGGACAGATCTTCGTATTCGGCGGCTTTGCACTGCGGGCCAATTCGCTTGGCCGTCTGGAGTAGATCGAAAGCTACGCCCCTGGCCGTCAGGTCAGATTTGGAAGTTTGAACTTCACGGCTGACATCCGCGGGGACTTGATCCTCGATGGATTCAAGCCACAGCCGAGCATGCCGCACTGTCACTGCAAGCATGATTTAGCTCTGCAGCCGAACAGTACCTTGGAGGCCGCACTTGAACCAGCTCTGATCTTCAATTCGGAGCCGGCTGCGTAGATCGAGGGCGGATGGCTAGACACCGCCTCGGGGGCTGCAACATCTACAGCGATAGAGCCGAACACTAACCTTGTCCCTCATAAAGCTCGTGACTCCGAGGTGCCGGACTCCTCGCCGGACTCCGAACCTCCGGCGCCCCCTCCGATCGAATCCGATTGGGCGCCGATCATGGAGTTCACCGCAGCGGACATCTTTCAACACTCACCTTTCGGTGACATCATGAGTTCTCTAAAGTATCTCTCGTTATCAGGAGAGCCCTGGCCAGATTGCGGTCAGGACGGTTGGGATGCGGACGACAAAGAAATTCAAAGCCCACCCACCACCCACTTGGTAGCCGCTGTCGACGATCTAACCGACATGCTAGACTACGACTCTGAAGACATCAACGGTATGGATGACGATGCCGGAGACGACCAAGAACCAGCGCCTACTGGGCACTGGAAAGCCACCTCATCATATGACATATACATGGTGGATATCCCAAAAGATGGGAATGGCGAAGGAACAGCGGAGTATGACCCCTCCAAGAAGCAGCCCAAGCGCCAGCGTCAGCGGCGCCGCTCTAAATCCCGCCACAGCAAGAATGAAGACTCCGGCACCGGAGATAATAATACACCGAACAGTGCCGAAGACAACCCACTCCAGCAAGATGCAGCGCAGAAGGAAGGAGACGCCAGCCCTTATGAGAGAGCGGCAGAAGAAGGGGTAGAGGATTATATGCCTCCCTCCGGAGACGAGGCAAGCCTCGTCGACAACGAATTCGTCATGCCTGAGGATCCCGTCGAGCAAGAGTGTTTTAAACGCAGGCTTATGGCCACGGCGAACAACCTCAAGAAAAAGCAACAACATCTTAGAGCTGATCAAGATCTGCTAGCCGACAGATGGACTGAAGTCCTCGCGGCCGAAGAGCATGAGCTCGAACGCCCCTACAAAAGCTACCCTAAACGCAAGCTGCTCCCCCGATTAGAGGAGGAAGCGTATGAACCCGCATCACCAGGAGAAAATACGGCTGACCAACCACCCCGTGGTCGCGATAGAGAGGCCTCTAGGCCCTTCACCAGACCCGTACCCCGGCATCGCTCGAAAAGCACAAGGCCACAGGGGAATGCTCTGGACTTGCGAGATATATTGGAGGATAAGGCAAGACAATCAAGATCGATCTACAGATCGCGTGGGCGCCCCACGGTACGTGACGACAACCGTCGCGCCAGACACAGTAAGTCCGGTCGGGCCGAACAAAACAGACAAAGCTCTTTTGAGCTCCGTCGTGATATCGCCCAGTATAGAGGTGCCGCACACCCACTATGCTTCACAGATGAAGTAATGGATCATCAAATCCCTGAAGGGTTTAAACCCATCAATATTGAATCCTATGATGGCACAACAGACCCCGCGGTTTGGATTGAAGACTATCTCCTTCACATCCACATGGCCCGCGGTGACGATCTTCATGCCATCAAATATCTCCCCCTCAAGCTTAAAGGACCAGCCCGACATTGGCTTAACAGCTTGCCAGCAGAGTCAATTGGGAGTTGGGAAGACTTGGAAGCCACATTCCTCAATAACTTCCAAGGCACGTCTGTGCGACCACCAGACGCTGATGACCTAAGCCACATAATTCAGCAGCCAGACGAATCGGCCAGACAATTCTGGACACGGTTCTTAACCAAGAAAAACCAAATCGTCGACTGTCCGGATGCGGAGGCCCTCGCGGCCTTCAAGCATAATATCCGCGACGAATGGCTTGCCCGGCACCTGGGACAGGAAAAGCCGAAATCCATGGCAGCCCTCACATCACTCATGACCCGCTTCTGCGCGGGTGAGGACAGCTGGCTAGCACGCAGCAACAACCTCAGTAAAAATTCTGGCAGTCCAGACATCAAGGACCGTAGTGGCAGGTCGCGTTGTACCAAAAACAAACGCCGCATTAAAGGCGACAACAGTGAGGATACGGCAGTCAATGCCGGATTCAGAGGCTCTAAACCCGGTCAGCGGAAAAAGCCATTCAAAAGAACTACTCCGTGTCCGTCCAATTTGGACCAAATACTCGACCGCTTGTGCCAGATACACGGCACCCCCGAAAAGCCAGCTAACCACACCAATAGGGACTGTTGGGTATTCAAGCAGGCAGGCAAGTTAATTGCCGAAAACAATGACAAGGGGCTGCATAGCGATGACGAGGAAGAGACCCGACCGCCGAACAATAGAGGACAGAAGGGTTTCCCCCCACAGGTGCAGACGGTGAACATGATATACGCAACGCACATACCCAAAAGGGAGCGGAAGCGTGCGCTAAGGGATGTATACGCGATGGAGCCAGTTGCCCCAAAGTTCAATCCATGGTCCTCCTGCCCGATCACTTTTGACCGAAGGGACCACCCCACCAGCATCCGCCACGGCAGATTCGCCACATTGGTCTTAGACCCAATCGTCGATGGATTTCACCTCACCAGAGTCCTGATGGACGGCGGCAGCAGCCTGAACTTGCTCTATCAGGATACAGTGCACAAAATGGGCATAGACCCCTCAAGGATTAAACCTACCTAGACGACCTTTAAAGGCGTCATACCAGGTGTAGAAGCCAATTGTACAGGCTCAATTACACTGGAAGTGGTCTTCGGATCCCCGGATAACTTCTGAAGCGAGGAGTTAATCTTCGACATAGTCTCGTTCTGCAGTGGCTATCATGCCCTGCTCGGATGTACCGCGTTTGCAAAGTTCAACGCGGTGCCGCACTACGCATACCTCAAGCTCAAGATGCCAGGCCCTCGAGAAGTCATCACGGTCAACGGAAACACTCAACGTTCTCTCCAAACGGAGGAACATACAGCGGCTCTCGCGGCAGAAGTACAATGCAGCCTCTTAAGGCAATTCTCGAGTCCGGCCGTTAAGCGGCCGGACACAGCTAAGCGTGCCCAGAGTAACATTCAACAAGACCACCTGGCACATTCCGAGCACGCGTAGTAGTGCGGCCCCAACCCCAGCCCCTGTAAAACATCAAAACAGGTCCTTCGCGTACACCATTACGCCCTGAAGATACCATGGGCATGGGGAGAGGGGCACGACCACGATAATCCCAGACTGCGGCTCAACCACACCAGGGGCTCTCAAGTGTGTCATTCTTTTTTCTTTTCTTTTTCCTTTTTTACCCACAGGACTCCATTCGTCAGAGGCCCTGTCCGGCAGCAGAACTGCCGAACTCACGATGCAACAGCCAGGGAAGGATAAAGGCTACAATGAATATCCAGGTGGTCCCCATTACGAGCATTAAATCTGTTTTACGCACCATTCGGCAGCCTACCCCTGGAAGGGGACATGTTTAACAGTCCCATTCCTTGCTTATCGCACCATTTGTATCGTTCTGCACTTACAACAGTCTTTCTTGAATAAACAATGCAGCTCCTTCTTGCTTATAATTGCATTTCTTTTTTTCTACATATGTTCATTTACGGCATGTTGCATCCGTACACTTTGGTACGGCTAATATACACCAGGGGCTTATGTTTCCCGCATTATGGTGTGATAAGTCCGAACACTTTCACAAGTGTGGCACCCCGAACTTATAGCACTATATGCATCGGCTCCGAATCATGTCTTGGTCAATAGTTGGGTTTGCCTGGCTCCCATGTTTTGGTACCTTACGTTCCGTTATATCGGCTAAGGTAGCACTAGGAGAACCACTGCGATTGCGCCCCAGTTGAGCTGGGTTAACGCCTCAGTGGAGAAAGCTAAAACTGACCGTCATGATGAGGCGAGAGCCGGACGCTGTTCGAGAGGTTTTTTGCGAGTCCTTAAAGACATATGCCGCTTAGAGCGAGGAGCCGGATCCTGTCCGGCCCAGGCGTGGATAGCGCCCCAAATTCGGCCTTCCGAAGACTAGGGGCTTCGCCGAAATTTAAAATTATAGAATTTTATGGCTAAGTGAGAGTGTTCAAGCATTATAAGTCTGGTTGCCTTGTTCGCTGTGTTGAGCGCCTCCCTAGATGGACCCAAAAATGGGAACAAGAGTGCTCAAGTTTATCCTGAACACCCCAGCACTCGTGGCATGGGGGCTGAAGCCGACGACTTGCCATCTCTCAGAATTGATAAACAGCCGCATAGAAGGTAATATTTTAAATCAACAAGCGTTGCTTAGCGCATATGAACTAAGTTTTCAGCGCACAGGATAACAAAATGCGAGTCTACTCAAATATTACATCTTTGGAGCACTCACCCGCAATAGTGCGGGCGCCCTTCAGCACACTCTTCTAATACATCTCGGGCGTGCGATGCTCCTTGCCCTCTGGTGGCGGGTCCGTCACGAGCTTCTGGGCATCCATCTTGCCCCAGTGCACCTTTGCGCGGGCAAGGGCCCGACGGGCACCCTCAATGCAAGCGGAGTGCTTGATGACTTCAACCCACGGGCACGCATCCACCAGCCGCCGCACCAGGCCGAAGTAGCTCCCATGCATGGCCTCCTTAGGCCACAGCCGAACTATGAGGCCCTTCATGGCCTGTTCGGTCGCCTTGTGGAGCTCGACCAGCTGCTTCAGCTGGTCTCTAAGGGGCATCGGATGTCCGGCCTCAGCATACTGAGACCAGAAGACCTTCTCCGTCGAGCTCCCCTCCTCGGCCCGGTAGAATGCGGCAGCATTGGACACGCTACGAGGAAGATCTGCGAACGCTCCTGGAGAGCTCCGAATTCGGGTAAGCAACAGGTAATTAACACTCACATGCTTACTTTGCATGAAAAATGCCTTACCCGCTGCTATTTTCTTCACCGCCTCAATCTCTTGGAGGGCCTTGTAGGCTTCGGCCTTAGCGGCTTTGGCACTCCCAAGGGCCATTGCAAGCTCAGACTCTTGAGTCTTCGAGTCACGCTCCAGGCTCTCATGTTTTTTCACGAGATCCTGGAGCTCTTGCTGTACCTCCGCCACCCGCGCCTCCTGCTTCTCTCGCTCGGTGCGCTCCGCGGCCGCATTGCGTTCGGCCGCGGCCACCACCTCTTTCAGGGTCGCCACCTTGTTAGTGGCCCCTACAAATACCCACGTTATCCTTGTCATTTTTTTGCAACCAAAATCCTTTTCTGTAAGGTACAATTTTAGTAAGGTGTCACTCACCTTCCTTGTCCTCGAGCTGCTTCTTGGCACGGCCGAGCTCGTTCTCGGACCGCTCGAGGTTTTCCTTCAAACTATTGACCTCCGCGGTCAGTGCGGCAGAGGTCAGCAGCATAGCCTGCAATCCCATATTGACATATTTTTTATGACTCCTGCGTATATCTTTTTAGATCCTTAGTCTGGCTTTTCTTTCCGAACACCAAACCGAGCATCAGGGGCTACTGTCTATGCGGTACCATTTTATACATATCGAAATTCTTACCTCACAGCCTGTTAGAAGGCTGCTGCAGGCTTCGGTCAGCCCGCTCTTGGCGAGCTGCACCTTCTGAATCACCGCACTCATAACAGTGCGGTGTTCCTCTTCAATGGAGGCGCCATTGAGCGCCTCCAGCAAATTATCCGGCGCCTCCGGTTGGACGGAGGCAGCCGGCGTCACGGTCTTGCCCTTCTTACGAAGGGGTCGCCCGCCGGACTCCGGAGCCACTGTGGGTTCCGGGGCCGAGTCCGGTGCAAAGTCCGGGAGGTTGTCCTGCGACACCTCCGGGGCCTCCCCCTCCTGGTGGGTCCTTTCCTAGGATCCCACCTCGGCATCGTCCGCATGACGGGGGGTGGAGGTAGTCGGAAGACAATCCATATCCGACGCACCTAAGGACCCGCTCGACGAAGCAAGGAGATCATCCTTGGGCGGACTGCAGGGTTGTATGCGGCATTAGAAAGACATTTTGTGGCGAAAAGGAAAAACCTTGAAGTTATTCGGGAGTCCAGATACTTATGATCTCGCCAGGGGCTTGGCCCTTGGAGGCCAGTCCTCGTCGTCGTCACTAGCATTGGCGGAGCAGTCCGGGGGAAGAGTTTTTCCCTTCTTGGACCCTTCGGCCTCCCTTGTTGGGGAGGCCTTCCTTTTCTTCTCCCCCCCCCCTCCGCTGGGGGAGAGGCTTTCTTCTTCTCCTCCTCACCTTGGTGGGAGGAGTCGGCCTCGGATTCATCACCCGATAGCACCTGAAAACGGGAAATCTTCCGAGTCCCCGTGGCCTTCTTCTTGGCCTTCCTCTCCGGCACCACGTGGGGTGCCGTAGCCAACAGCCCCGTTAGGCGGGCGTTCGCTGGGTCCTCTGGCAATGGGGCCGGACAGATAGTCCGTTTGGCCTTCGCCAGCCAGTCATGTCAAAGGTAAGGGGAGTTTAGATCCCGCATAGAGTCAAACTATGGAAAACAAGTGGCAAAATCACTTACCTCGTCAGCTGGACGCTGCGAGCGGAATCCACGATCTTTGGTAGCGGATGCGGGAGCCTCGGCGCCCTTGAACATCACCTTCCAGATATCTTCGTACGTAGTGTCGAAGAGCCCGCTCAGGGTCTGGTGCTGCGCCGGATCGAACTCCCACATGTTGAAGCCCCGTCGTTGGCACGGGAGAATCCGGCGGATGAGCATGACCTGGACTACGTTGACAAGCTTGAGCTTCTTGTCCACCAGTTTCTGGATACAGGCTTGGAGTCCGGAGAGCTCCTCCGAATCCCCCAGATCCGGCCACTCTCTTTCCAGGAGGTGAGCCGTGTGGGGATGCCAGATCTGAATTCGGGGGCCGCTGCCCAATCAGGGTCACGCGGCTCGGTGATGTAGAACCACCCCGATTGCCACCCCTTTATGGTTTCCACAAAAGTGCCCTCCAGCCACGTAATGTGGGACATCCTGCCCACCATGGCGCCTCCGCACTCCGCTTGGCTGCCCTTCACAACCTTCGGCTTGACACTGAAGGTCTTGAGCCACAAGCCAAAGTGGGGCTGGATGCAGAGGAAGGCCTCGCACACGATGATAAACGCCGAGATGTTGAGGATGAAATTCGGGGCCAGATCATGGAAATCCAGGCCGTAGTACAACATGAGTCCCCGGACAAAGGGATGAAGTGGGAAGCCCAGTCCATGGAGGAAATGGGGAAGAAATACTACCCTCTCATGGGGCCTAGGGGTGGGGATGAGCTCTCCCTCATCGGGGAGCCGGTGCGCGATGTCGCTGGACAAATATCCGGTGTCGCGCAGCTTCTGGATCTGCCCCTCCATGATGGAGGAGGCCATCCACTTGCCTCCCGCTCCGGACATAGTTGGAGAAGGTCGAGGTGAGAAGTGCGGACTTGGGCGCTGGAGCTCGAGTTCGCGGAGATGGATAAGCCAAGGAGGAAGAAGGCGCGAGTAAAAGGTTTGGATCTTTATCCCCTTATATGGGCGGACAAAAACATGTGTCCCCACCGGCCTGGTAAAACTCGCTTATCTCCCAAGCGCCACAATCAATGGCGCGGTTGGGTTACCCACGTCCGTATTGATGGGAATCCTGGAATAAGGGGAACACGATCTCTGCTTCGACAAGACGTGCCAAGGAAACCGCTTCGCTAAACGTGCTGAGGTGGAACAATAAAAACAATTCGAGTAAAGGCTTGGAAGTGGTGTGACGTCACGCCAAAGAATACGTCAACAGATTGATCTTGTGTAATATTATTCTCTCTACGGTGGTATGTGGAATTTATTTTTGCAGAGCCGGACACAATCCTGGTGTTCACAATCTTCTATAAATTATTCGGAGGAGGAACCCGCCTTGCAATGCTGAAGACAATATGCGCGCCGGACTCGTCGTCATTGAAGCCTGGTTTAGGGGCTACTGAGGGAGTTCCGGACTAGGGGGTGTCCGGATAGCCGAACTATCATCATCGGCCGGACTCCAAGACTATGAAGATGCAAGATTGAAGACTTCGTCCCGTGTCCGGATGGGACTTTCCTTGGCGTGGAAGGCAAGCTTGGCGATACGGATATGTAGATCTCCTACCATTGTAACCGACTTTGTGTAACCCTAGCCCTCTCCGGTGTCTATATAAACCGGATGGCTTTAGTCCATAGGACGAACAACAATCATACCATAGGCTAGCTTCTAGGGTTTAGCCTCCTTGATCTCGTGGTAGATCCACTCTTGTAACACACATCATCAATATTAATCAAGCAGGACGTAGGGTTTTACCTCCATCAAGAGGGCCTGAACCTGGGTAAAACATCGTGTCCCTTGTCTCCTGTTACCATCCGCCTAGACGCATAGTTCGGGACCCCCTACCCGAGATCCGCCGGTTTGACACCGACAATCGTCATTCTAAATTTGCTCCTAAGTCTCATGAAGGTTTCCTACTAGGTTATGGCTCAAACTCTCACACTTACCGTGTCTACAACAATTTCACCCGAAAGGTTGAAGAGATGGTAGATGTGAAGTTTGATGAATCTAACGACTCGCAAGTAGAGCAATTGCCAATTGATGTAGGAGACAAAGATCCTTCGGAAGCAATCCAAGACTTGTTTATTGGCAAGGTCCGTCCAATGGAGGTGAAGGAGAGTACCTCGTCTGTCCAAGTGGAAGCTTCTACTTCACGACAAGGTGAACCAAGAGTTGATACGGAAGCATCCACAAGTGGGACACACCAAGATGAAGAAAACAAGGAAGTGCATCAAGATGAACGTCAAAAACTTCCTTCTCCACCACGACAAGAGAACGACAACGCCAACAATGAAGAAGGCCAAGAAGAAGAACATGATGAAGAAGATGTTCAACAAGGACCCAAGCAAAAGCTTTCACGAGTTCGAGCAAGAATTGCTAAAGATCATCCCGTAGAGCAAATCTACAAAGATATTCAAACCAGGAGAATCACTCGCTCTAAAACTCGTTTAGCTAACTTTTGTGAAAACTATTCTTTCATCTCTAGCATTGAACCTATGAAGGTCGAAGAAGCATTGGAAGATCCAGATTGGATAAATGCTATGCATGAAGAGCTACACAACTTTGAGAGAAACCAAGTTTGGACATTGGTTGAGAAGCCCAATAAAACCATAACATCATCGGTACCAAATGGGTGTTTCGCAACAAGCAAGATGAAGATGGACAAGTAGTTCGCAACAAAGCACGTCTCGTCGCCCAAGGCTATACACAAGTCGAAGGTATGGACTATGGTGAGACTTACGCCCCCGTTGCTAGACTTGAGTCTATCCGCATCTTACTTGCCTATGCTAATCACCATGATATCACCTTGTACCAAATGGACATTAAAAGTGCTTTTCTAAATGGTGAAATAGAGGAGGAAGTTTATGTTAAACAACCTCCCGGCTTTGTCAATCCTAAGAAACCCAATCATGTTTACAAACTTCACAAAGCTCTTTATGGTCTTAAACAAGCTCCTAGAGCATGGTATAAATGCTTGACCAAGTTCCTTATTGAAAAAGGCTTTGAAATTGGGAAAATTGATTCCACACTCTTTACTAAAAGGGTTAATGGTGAACTATTTGTGTGCCAAATCTATGTTGATGATATTATATTTGGTTCAACTAACCCTCATTTTAGTGAGAAGTTTGGAAAGCTAATGTCGGAGAAGTTTGAGATGTCAATGATGAGTGAACTCAAATTCTTTCTTGGGTTGCAAATAAGGCAAACTAAGGAAGGTACTTTTGTCTCTCAAACGAAGTACACTAAGGACTTATTCAAGAAGTTCAATATGCAAGAATGCAAAGGTATGTCAACACCCATGCCTACTAGTGGACATCTTGATTTGACCAAAGATGGTGAACCGGTTGATCAAAAGGCTTATCGCTCTATGTTTGGTTCATTACTATATCTATGTGCTTCACGACCCGATATTATGCTAAGTGTGTGCATGTGTGCAAGATATCAAGCTGCTCCTAAAGAATGTCATCTTAAGGCTGTGAAAAGGATAGTGAGATACTTAATCCATACACCAAATTTTGGCATTTGGTATCCTAAGAGGGCCTCTTTCGATCTTGTTGGTTGTTCCGACTCGGACTATGCCGGAGACAAGGTTGATAGAAAGTCCACTTTGGGTACTTGTCAATTTCTTGGTAGATCTCTTGTGTCTTGGTCCTCCAAGAAACAAAACTCAGTATCCTTATCCACCGCCGAAGCTGAATACATTGCCGCTGGATCATGTTGTGCTCAATTACTTTGGATGACCCAAACTCTTAAAGATTATGGGATATATGTGAGACATGTTCCATTGCTTTGTGATAATGAAAGTGCTATGAAAATTGGACATAATCCTGTGCAACATTCTCGAACTAAGCATATTGAAGTTCGTCATCATTTCATTCGAGATCATGTTGCTAAGGGTGACATTGATCTTAAGCATGTTCGCACCGAAAAGCAATTAGCGGATATATTCACTAAACCTCTTGATGAGAAAGTGTTTTGCAGGTTAAGAGGAGAATTGAACATCATTGATGCTTCAAACTTGGAGTAGAAACTCCATTGGATACATGCAAGACATGAGCTTATGACTAATCCTTGATATTTCTCTTATGATGAAAATCTTATGTCTTGGATATATTTGTATCTTGCATGCTATCTAACCCATGTAGGTACTTGGTTGAATCTAATTCCATGAGATTGTAATCTACTCATATCTTGAGCAATCTCTACATCACCAAGTCTCCACAAAGGTGGTTGAAGACAAGGAAGCACGAAACCATTCGAACATATCCTTTGACAAATTCTATGTTAAACTTCATGAGTGTCATTTTTGGATACACAAGTGCTCTTCCTTGCAAGAACTAACCCATGTAGGAAGATGGACTCAAATTCCAAGTGGTGCTCCAAATTCTTGATGAGCTACATCAACCTCGAGCAACTCACACAAGTTCAACTACATGAACAACACCACCAACCAAGGTATGTTATTCCATCTTAGAGAAGCTTTACTCCAAGTCATGAGCTAAAGCAACTCGACAAGATGTGAATACATCAAGATGCTTAAACGAAAAATGGCAACCCCATTTTGAGCTTAAACGATGAGTATGACCTATGATCAAGTGATCTAACTTGACTCCTAAGTCAACATACTCTAACATAGGTGACTTCATCGCCGACCATCTCTAGAAGAAGTTCCCTTGTGTTTTCTTCTGTGTTTTTGCATTTGTCTCATGCATATGTGTTTCCCCTTTCAAAAAAAAGTTCATCTAGATTTCTTTCTGTTTGCTCTGCATTTTCTGCATCCAATTCCTTGCATATCATTCAGTGAATTCCTTGCATATCATTCCGTAAATTCCTTGCAAATCTTTGTGAGATCTTTCTAGTCTAGTGAGCTGAGGTGACAAGTGTTTTCCCTGCGATGAACTCGGTTACACCGATTTGTTATTTTTGGTCCAAGCGAAAACTCTCGGTACTACCGAAGCATACCACTCGGTGCCACCGATTTCACAACAGGAAAACAGATTGCCACTTATTCTGAGCTTCTTCTGATCCAGCTCCACTCAATGAATCTTGTCCTCTAACAAGCATCACATTTTTATCATTGCTTTATGTTGTGACTCAAGGATCAAACCCATTCACGACAAATTCCAGAGGGAGAGAGAGAGATTACATCTATCTCAAGCCCTTCATGGAAATTGATGTCAAAGGGGGAGAGAGAGATCACATCAAAGCTTATCACTTTAGAGAGAGTATCACCTTCTCAGGGGGAGAGAGATCCTTCAAGGAGAGAGAGAGAGATCTCCAGGGGGAGAAAATACTAGTAGAATGTATTTCTCAAGGATCCCAGATGCTTGGTGTTCAAGAGGAGAGATGCCACATGTCTTCTTGAGGGGAAATGCATGTTCATATGTGCTTACTTGCATTAGTTTGCATTAGCTCTATTCATTTATATCTTTCAGCTCAGTTTTCCTTCAGCTCTGATTTTCTGTTCCCTATCTTCTCCCAGTATCCCATGCTAGATTCAGGGGGAGCAAGACATCTAAGGGAAAGAAATCATTTAAATTCATTGCATATCTTTACTCTTGGGGACATGTCTAATCCAATGTAGTACTTAGTACTCACTCTCTACATGTCATCCCAGTCTTGGTATTCTTGTGGTTTCTTCTATTTGCTCTGGATAGTAGATGTATCTGTGTTATCTAACCTTATTTTCACAGGTTCATTCCACCCTAAGCCAACTCAAGACTACAAGGTAAGTATATGCATCACAATCATGTGTATGAGGAATTCTTGCTGATGTACATACTGTTTGCAAGAAGGACTCATGGGCATGAAGGTATTTCCTTTAATACATTTTGCTCTGATGCATATGGCCAAGATACATGTAACACATTGCCTTCTCTATCATGGTTATGCTCTTACATGCTTCTATATTTCATATTCACATGATTGCATACATGTAGGGGGAGCCTATGCTTGTTACATGTCTTTCCAAAGCTTTACTTCCTGTTCTTTATATCTTTATCTAAAGCTTTGATGTATGTTGTCATCAATTACCAAAAAAGGGGGAGATTGAAAGCACAAGTGCTCCCTAGGTGGTTTTGGTAATTAATGTCAACATATCTCTTGTTGGACTAACACTTTTATCTAGTATGTTTCAGATAAGTTGAACAATAGAGTGGCATGGACTAAAGGATGTGAGAACTCCTTCAAGATGCTAAGGACAAAGGATTGGCTCAAGCTTCAAGCTCAAGACTCTTCATTTTACATTTTAGTGATCCAGGATCACATTGAGTCTATAGGAAAAGCCAATACTATCAAGGAGGGATGAGGTGTTGCTTAATGAGCCTCTTGCTTCAAGTGCTTAGTGATATGCTCCAAATACCCTCAACTGCTTTCCCACTTCCACACATATGTCCTAAACCTAAAGCCAACCTCGGCCCCACTCATTCTTTCTATCCGGCGCCACCGAGTTTGGATGTCTTAGCCACTGCCACAAACCCTAAGCATATCGGTCTCACCGATAGGGATCTCGGTCTCACCGAGTTTGAGCAATCGGTACTACCGAGATTACAATGCAAACTCTCTGGTTAACTTATTATCAAAATCGGTCCCACCAAGTTTGATAATCGGTCAAACCGAGTTTGCCTGACCAACTCTCTGGAAAGCTTATTACTAAAATCGGTCCCACCGAGTTTGTGTAATCGGTCTTACCGAGATTACGTTATGCCCTAACCCTAACCGAATCGGTCCCACCGAGTTGCATTCCAGTCCCACCGAAAACCCTAACGGTCACATTATTTGCTAAATCGGTCTGACCGAGTTTAACGATTTGGTCTCACCGAGTTTGGTAGATTGTGTGTAACAGTTAGATTTTGTGTGGAGGCTATATATACCCCTCCACTTCCTCTTCATTCGTGGAGAGAGCCATCAGACTGAACCTACAGTTCCAGCATCCTATTTCTGAGAGAGAACTACCTACTCATGTGTTGAGGCCAAGATATTCCATTCCTACCATATGAATCTTGATCTCTAGCCTTCCCCAAGTTGCTTTCCACTCAAACCTCTTTCCACCAGATCCAAATCCTATGAGAGAGAGTTGAGTGTTGGGGAGACTATCATTTGAAGCACAAGAGCAAGGAGTTCATCATCAACGCACCATTTGTTACTTCTTGGAGAGTTGTGTCTCCTAGATTGGCTAGGTGTCACTTGGGAGCCTCCGATAAGATTGTGGAGTTGAACCAAGGAGTTTGTAAGGGCAAGGAGATCGCCTACTTCGTGAAGATCTACCGCTAGTGAGGCAAGTCCTTCGTGGGCGACGGCCATGGTGGGATAGACAAGGTTGCTTCTTCATGGACCCTTTGTGGGTGGAGCCCTCCGTGGACTCGCGCAACCGTTACCCTTCGTGGGTTGAAGTCTCTATCAACGTGGATGTGCGATAGCACCACCTATCGGAACCACGCCAAAAACATCCGTGTCTCCAATTGCGTTTGAATCCTCCAATCCCTTCCCTTTACATTCTTGAAAGTTGCATGCTTTACTTTCCGCTGCTCATATACTCTTTGCATGCTTGCTTGCTATATGTTGTGAATGATAAACTTGTGCCTAAACTCCACTCAAACTTTAAAAAGGGTTAAAAACTGCAACTTTGGTACTTAGTGTCTAATCCCCCCCCCTCTAGACACCTCTTCTCAAGGTCCTACAGGAGGCTATATATAACCCTCCACCTCCTCTTCATTCGTGGAGAGAGCCATCAGAACAAACCTGCACTTCCAACTTACCAGTTCTGAGAGAGAACTACCTACTCATGTGTTGAGGCCAAGATATTCCATTCCTACCATATGAATCTTGATCTCTAGCCTTCCCCAAGTTGCTTTCCACTCAAATCTTCTTTCCACCAGATCCAAATCCTATGAGAGAGAGTTGAGTGTTGGGGAGACTATCATTTGAAGCACAAGAGCAAGGAGTTCATCATCAACGCACCATTTGTTACTTCTTGGAGAGTGGTGTCTCCTAGATTGTCTAGGTGTCACTTGGGAGCCTCCGACAAAGATTGTGGAGTTGAACCAAGGAGTTTGTAAGGGCAAGGAGATCACCTACTTCGTGAAGATCTACCTCTAGTGAGGCAAGTCCTTCATGGGCGACGGCCATGGTGGGATAGACAAGGTTGCTTATTCGTGGACCCTTCGTGGGTGGAGCCCTCCATGGACTCGCGCAATCGTTACCCTTCGTGGGTTGAAGTCTCCATCAACGTGGATGTACGATAGCACCACCTATCGGAACCACGCCAAAAACATCCGTGTCTCCAATTGCGTTTGAATCCTTTAAAACCCTTCCCTTTACATTCTTGCAAGTTGCATGCTTTATTTTCCGCTGCTCATATACTCTTTGCATGCTTGCTTGCTATGTGTTGTGAATGTTAAACTTGTGCCTAAACTCCACTTAAACTTAAATTTGCTAAAAACTATAACTTTGGTACTTAGTGTCTATTCCCCCCCCCCTCTAGACACCTCTTCTCAAGGTCCTACAACGACTCATCAAACATGAGGGGGGAGTAGTCCTCGACGATCGTCTAAAACTGAGTGTTATAAAACTTGTCAACTTTGCATGATGTTTGCCACTAATCCATTGCTCATATGCATATAATTCCTTGTTGTAATATTAATTAAGTCCATGTTTGCCACTAATCCATCTCTCATGTTTGTATATTGCCATGTTGTAATATTCGCAGAAACTATGGACATAGACTTGGAACAACAAGAGTTGTTGGGGGATATAATCCGCGATAGAGGTGATCCCTTGTCATTTCTCAACGACACCGATGGTCAGGAAGGAGAGAATGACGGCTCCGATGATCCAACAATGGAGGAGGAAGGAGATCATGATGGCTCCGGTGACCAAATGGTAGAGGAAGGGGATCATAGATCACGGCTCTGGTGACCGAACAAAGGAGGGAGCCTTAACTGTTGCAAAGTCTAGCGAGG
>NC_041393.1:498028198-498029314 GCF_002162155.2 Triticum dicoccoides | reverse complement strand
GCATTAACTGCTTTTGAAGGAAATATGCCCTATAGGCAATAATAAAGTTATTATTTATTTCCTTATTTCATGATAAATGTTTATTATTCATGCTAGAATTGTATTAACCGAAAACATAATACATGTGTGAATACATAAACAAATGAAGTGTCACTAGTATGCCTCTACTTGACTAGCTCGTTGATCAAAGATGGTTAAGGTTTCCTAACCATGGACATGGGTTGTCATTTGATAAATGGGATCACATCATTAGGAGAATGATGTGATTGACTTGACCCATTCCGTTAGCTTAGCACTTGATCGTTTCAGTTTAATGCTATTGCTTTCTTCATGACTTATACATGTTCCTATGACTATGAGATTATGCAACTCCCGAATACCGAAGGAACACTTTGTGTGCTACCAAACGTCACAACATAACTGGGTGATTATAAAGGTGCTCTACAGGTGTTTCCGATGGTACTTGTTGAGTGGGCATAGATCGAGATTAGGATTTGTCACTCCGATTATCGGAGAGGTATCTCTGGGCCCTCTCGGTAATGCACGTCACTATAAGCCTTGCAAGCAATGTGACTAATGGGTTAGTTGCGGGATGATGTATTATAGAACGAGTAAAGAAACTTGCCGGTAACGAGATTGAGCTAGGTATTGAGATACCAACGATCAAATCTCGGGCAAGTAACATACCGATGACAAAGGGAACAACATATGTTGTTATGCGGTTTGACCGATAAAGATCTTCATAGAATATATAGGAGCCAATATGAGCATCCAGGTTCCGCTATTGGTTATTGACCGAAAACGTGTCTCGGTCATGTCTACATAGTTCTCAAACCCGTAGGGTCTGCACGCTTAACATTCGGTAACGATTTATATTATGAGTTATGTGTTTTGATGTACCGAAGGTAGTTTGGAGTCCTGGATGAGATCGGGGACATGACGAGGAGTCTCGAAATGGTCGAGATGTAAAGATTGATATATTGGACGACTATATTCGGACATCGGAAAGGTTCCGAGTGATTCGGGTATTTACCAGAGTACCAGAGAGTTACGGGAATTCGCCGGGGAGTGTATGGGCCTTACTGGGCCTTAGTGGAATAGAGGAGGAGGAAGCCT
>NC_041393.1:498004721-498028044 GCF_002162155.2 Triticum dicoccoides | reverse complement strand
GCCCAATCCGAATTGGGTGAGGGGGCCGGGCCCCCTTTCCTTCTTCTCTCCCTCCTCTTTCCTGCCTCTCCTACTCCAACTTGGAAGGGGGGAATCCTACTCCCGGTGGGAGTAGGACTCCCCTATGGCGCGCCCAAGAGAGGGCTGGACCTCCCCCTCCTCTTCTCCTTTATATACGGGGGAGGGGGGCACTCCATGGACACACAAGTTGATCATTGATCTTTAGCCGTGTGTGGTGCCCCCCTCCACCATAATCCACCTCGATCATATCGTAGCGGTGCTTAGCCGAAGCCCTGCGTCGGTAGCTTCATCAACACCGTCATCATGTGTCGTGCTGACGGAACTCTCCCTCGAAGCTCTACTGGATCGTGAGTTCATGGGACGTTACCGAGCTGAACATGTGCAGATCGCGGAGGTGTCGTACGTTCGGTATTTGGATCGGTCGATCATGAAGACGTACGACTACATCAACTGCGCTGTCATAACGCTTCCGCTTACGGTCTACGAGGGTACATGGACGATACTCTCCCCTCTCGTTGCTATGCATCACCATGATCTTGTGTGTGCGTAGGAATTTTTTTGAAATTACTACGTTCCCCAACAGTGGCATCCGAGCCAGGTTTATGCGTAGATGTTATATGCACGAGTAGAACACAAGTGAGTTGTGGGCGATACAAGTCATACTACTTACCAGCATGTCATACTTTGGTTTGGCGGTATTGTTGGATGAAGCGGCCCGGACCAACATTACGCGTACGCTTACGCGAGACTGGTTTTACCGACGTGCTTTGCACATAGGTGGCTGGCGGGTGTCAGTTTCTCCAACTTTAGTTCAACCGATTGTGGCTACGCCCGGTCCTTGTTGAAGGTTAAAACAACACTAACTTGTCGAAATATTGTTGTGGTTTTGATGCGTAGCTAAGAACGGTTCTTGCTCAGCCCATAGCAGCCACGTAAAACTTGCAACAACAAAGTAGAGGACGTCTAACTTCTTTTTGCAGGGATGTTATGATGTGATATGGTCAAGACATGATGCTAAATTTTATTGTATGAGATGATCATGTTTTGTAACAGAGTTATCGACAACTGGCAGGAGCCATATGGTTGCCGTTTTATTGTATGCAATGCAATTGCCCTGTAATTGCTTTACTTTATCACTAAGCGGTAGCGATAGTCGTAGAAGCAATAGTTGGCGAGACGACAACGATGCTACGATGGAGATCAAGGTGTTTCGCAGGTGACGATGGTGATCATGACGGTGCTTTGGAGACGGAGATCAAAGGCACAAGTTGACGATGGCCATATCATATCACTTATATTGATTGCATGTGATGTTTATCTTTTATGAATCTTATTCTGCTTTGATTGACGGTAGCATTATAAGATGATCTCTCACTAAATTTCAAGGTATAAGTGTTCTCCCTGAGTATGCATCATTGCGAAAGTTCTTCTTGCCGAGACACCATGTGATGATCGGGTGTGATAAGCTCTACGTTCAAATACAACGGGTGTAAGACAGTTTTGCACACGCAGAATACTCAGGTTAAACTTGACGAGCCTAGCATATGCATATATGGCCTCGGAATACTGAGACTGAAAGGTCGAACAAGAATCATATAGTAGATATGATCAACATAGTGATGTTCGCCATTGAAAACTACTCCATCTCACGTGATGATCGGACATGGTTTAGTTGATTTGGATCACGTGATCACTTAGATGATTAGAGGGATGTCTATCTAAGTGGGAGTTCTTAAGTAATATGATTAATTGAACTTTAATTTATCATGAACTTAGTCCTGATAGTATTTTGCAAGTTATGTTGTAGATCAATAGCTCGCGTTGTTGCTTCCCTATGTTTTATACATGTTCCTAGAGAAAACTAAGTTGAAAGATGATAGTAGCAATAATGCGGATTGGGTCCATGATCTGAGGTTTATCCTCATTGCTGCACAGAAGAATTATGTCCTTGATGCACCGCTAGGTGACAGACCTATTGCAAGAGCAGATGCAGATGTTATGAACATTTGGCTAGCTCAATATGATGACTACTTGATAGTTTAGTGCACCATGCTTAACGGCTTAGAATTGGGACTTCAAAGACGTTTTGAACGTCATGGACCATATGAGATGTTCCAGGAGTTGAAGTTAATATTTCAAGCAAATACCCGAGTTGAGAGATATGAAGTCTCCAACAAGTTCTATAGCTAAAAGATGGAGGATAATCGCTCAACTAGTGAGCATGTGCTCAGATTGTCTGGGTACTACAATCGCTTGAATCAAGTGGGAGTTAATCTTCCAGATAAGATAGTGATTGACAGAGTTCTCTAGTCACCACCACCAAGTTACTGGAACTTCATGATGAACTATAGTATGCAAGGGATGACGAAACGTTTCCCGAGCATTTCATGATGATGAAATTGATGAAGGTAGAAATCAAGAAAGAGCATCAAGTGTTGATGATTAACAAGACCACTAGTTTCAAGAAAAGGGCAAAGGGAAAGAAAGGGAACTTCATGTAGAATGGCAAGCAAGTTGTCACTTCCGTGAAGAAGCCCAAAGCTGGACCAAAGCCTGAAACTGAGTGCTTATACTACAAAGGAAATGGTCACTGGAAGCGGAAATGCCCTGAATATTTGGTGGATAAGGAGGATGGCAAAGTGAACAAGGGTATATTTGATATACATGTTATTGATGTGTACCTTACTAGTGTTTATAGTAGCCCCTGGGTATTTGATACTTGTTCGGTTGCTAAAATTAGTAACTCAAAACATGAGTTACAGAATAAACAGAGACTAGTTGAGGATGAAGTGACGATGTGTGTTGGAAGTGGTTCCAAGATTGATATGATCATCATCGCACACTCCCTATACTTTCGGGATTAGTGTTAAACCTAAATAAATGTTATTTGGCATTTGCGTTGAGCATGAATATGATTTGATCATGTTTATTGCAATATGGTTATTCATTTAAAGTTAGAGAGTAATTGTTGTTGTGTTTACATGAATAAAACCTTCGATGGTCATACACCCAATGAAAATAGTTTGTTGGATCTCGATCGTAGTGATACACATATTCATAATATTGATGCCAAAAGATGCAAAGTTTATAGTGCAACTTATTTGTGGCACTGCCGTTTGGGTCATATCGATGTAAAGCGCATGAAGAAACTCAATAAAGATGGATTCACTTGGTTATGAATCATTTGATGCTTGCGAACCATGCCTTTTGGGCAAGATGACTAAAACTCCGTTCTCCGGAACAATGGAACGAGCTACTGACTTGATGGAAATAATACATACCGATGTATGCGGTCCAATGAGTGTTGATGCTCGTGGCGGGTATCGTTATTTTCTGACCTTCATAGATGATTTGAGCAGATATGAGTATATCTAGTTAATGAAGCACAAGTCTGGAACATTTGAAAAGTTCAAAGAATTTCAGAGTGAAGTGGAGAATCATCGTAACAAGAAAATAAAGTTTCTACAATCTGATCATAGAGGAGAATATTTGAGTTACGAGTTTGGCCTTCATTTAAAAACAATGTGGAATAGTTTCATAGCTCAGGCCACATGGAACACCACAACGTAATGGTGTGTCCGGAAGTCGTAACCGCATTTTATTGGATATGGTGCGATCTATGATATATCTTACCGATTTACCAATATCGTTTTGGGGTTATGCATTAGAGACAGTTGCATTCACATTAAATAGGGCACCATCAAAATCCGTTGAGACGACGCCTTATGAACTGTGGTTTGGCAAGAAACCAAAGTTGTCGTTTCTTAAAGTTTGGAGCTGCGATGCTTATGTGAAAAAGCTTCAACCGATAAGCTCGAACCCAAATTGGAGAAGTGCGTCTTCATAGAAAACCCAAAAGGAAACTGTTGGGTACACCTTCTATCATAGATCCGAAGGCAAGATATTCGTTGCTAAGATGGATCCTTTCTAGAGAAGGAGTTTCTCTCGAAAGAAGTGTGTGGGATGGAAGTAGAGCTTGATAAGTAAATTGTACCTTCTCCCGAATTGGAAAGTAGTTCATCACAGAAATCAGTTCGAGTGATTCCTACACCAATTAGTGAGGAAGCAATGATGATGATCATGAAACTTCAGATCAAGTTACTACCGAACCTCGTAGGTCAACCAGAGTAAGATCCACACCAGAGTGGTACGGTAATCCTATTCTGAAGGTCATGTTACTTGACCATGGCGAACCTACAAACTATGAGGAAGCGATGATGAGCCCAGATTCCGCGAAATGGCTTGAAGGCCATGTAATATGAGATGGGATTCATGTATGAGAACAAAGTGTGGACTTTGGTGGACTTGTTCGATGATCGGCAAGCCATAGAAAATAAATGGATCTTCAAGAGGAAGACATACGCTGATAGTAGTGTTACTTTCTACAAAGCTAGACTTGTTGAAAAAGGTTTTTGACAAAGTTCAAGGTGTTGACTACGATGAATAATGAGTTAGTTGCGGGATGATGTATTACAGAACGAGTAAAGAGACTTGCCGGTAGCGAGATTAAGCTAGGTATTGAGATACCGACGATTGAATCTCGGGCAAGTAACATACCGATGACAAAGGGAACAATGTATGTTGTTATGCGGTTTGGCCGATAAAGATCTTCGTAGAATATATAGGAGCCAATATGAGCATCCAGGTTCCGTTATTGGTTATTGACCAGAAACGTGTCTCGGTCATGTCTACATAGTTCTCAAACCCGTAGGGTCCGCACGCTTAACGTTCAGTGACGATTTATATTATGAGTTATGTGTTTTGATGTACCGAAGGTAGTTCAGAGTCCCGGATGAGATCGGGAACATGACGAGGAGTCTCGAAATGGTCGAGACGTAAAGATCGATATATTGGACGACTATATTCGGACATCGGAAAGGTTCCGAGTGATTCGGGACTTCGGGTATTTATCGGAGTACCGAAGAGTTACGAAAATTCACCGGGGAGTGTATGGGCCTTATTGGGCCTTAGTGGAATAGAGGAGGAGGAAGCCTAGGAGCCCCCCCCCCCAAGCCCAATCCGAATTGGGTGAGGGGGCCGGCCCCCCTTTCCTTCTTCTCTCCATCCTCTTTCCTACCTCTCCTACTCCAACTTGGAAGGGGGAAAATCCTACTCCCGGTGGGAGTAGGACTCCCCTATGGCGCGCCCAAGAGAGGGTCGGCCCTCCCCCTCCTCTACTCCTTTATATACGGGGGAGGGGGCACTCCATGGACACACAAGTTTATCATTGATCTTTAGTCGTGTGCGGTGCTCCCCTCCACCATAATCCACCTCGGTCATATCGTAGCGGTGCTTAGGCGAAGTCCTGCGTCGGTAGCTTCATCAATACGTTATCACGTTGTCGTGCTGACGGAACTCTCCCTCGAAGCTCTACTGGATCGTGAGTTCATGGGACGTCACCGAGCTGAACGTGTGCGGATCGCGGAGGTGCCGTACGTTCGGTACTTGGTTCGGTCGATTGTGAAAACGTACAACTACATCAACCATGTTGTCATAACGCTCCCGCTTACGGTCTATGAAGGTATGTGGATGACACTCTCCCCTCTTGTTGCTATGCATCACCATGATCTTGCGTGTGCGTAGGATTTTTTTTTTTGAAATTACGATGTTCCCCAACAGTTTTGTATGTACATATATTAACGCTTCTTTCTTCTTTTAGCCCTCTGGATCGAGCCAAACTTCCATAAGGAGACGAGGCCCAAAGAAAAGGTTGTGCCAGGATGAAAGGTTCACGATCACAGAAGTCGCTCGAGATGGCCAACTGATTGCTCCCAAGCGGACCAAGGACGCATTTGTACATCAGTGTGGAGTTGTTGTTAGGGTCAGCGTCCCGATCAGCATCCAAGAATGGAATAAGAATAAGGACCCTGAAGTTTCTTATGTGAAAGTGCAACTATCCCTAGGTGGTTTTGGTAATTCATAACAACATATAGCTCATTGAGCTAATGCTATTCCAAGACTATTATTTTAGGAAAGCTCAATGAATGGCATGGCATGGATGATGAAAGTGGATCCCTCAAAATACTAAGGACAAAGGATTGGCTCAAGCTCAAAAGCTCAAGACTCTTCATTTTACATTTTAGTGATCCAAGATCACATCGAGTCTATAGGAAAAGCCAATACTATCAAGAAGGGATGAGGTGTTGCTTAATGAGCCTCTTGCTTCATGTGCTTAGTGATATGCTCCAAAACCCTCAACTACTTTCCCACATCCACATATGACCTAAACCTAAAGCCAAAATCGGTCACACCAATTCTTTCTATCCGGCGCCAGCGATTCCAAAAGTCATAGCCACTGCCACAAACCCTAAGCAAATCGGTCTTACCGATAGGGATCTCGGTCTCACCGAGATGGGGTTGCAATCTCTCTATTTCCCTTCGTAATGTTTCGGTCTAACCGAAGTGAGCGATCGGTCCCACCAAGATTGCAATGTAAACTCTCTGTTTACTTTTTGTAACATTTCGGTCTCACCGAAAAGAGCAAATCGGTCCCACCGAGTTTACCTGACAAACTCTCTGGAAAGCTTATTACCAAATCGGTCTCACCGAGTTTGTGTAATCGGTCTCACCGAGATTACGTTATGCCCTAACCCTAACCGAATCGGTCTCACCGAGATGCATGTCAGTCCCACCAAAAATCACTAACAGTCACTAGGTTTACTAAATCGGTCCGACCGAGTTTAACGATTCGGTCCCACCGAGTTTGGTAAATTGTGTGTAACGCTTAGATTTTGTGTGGAGGCTATATATACCCCTCCACCTCCTCTTCATTCGTGGAGAGAGCCATTAGACTAAACCTACACTTCCAACTTACCATTTCTGAGATAGAACCACCTACTCATGTGTTGAGGCCAAGATATTCCATTCCTACCATATGAATCTTGATCTCTAGCCTTCCCCAAGTTGCTTTCCACTCAAACCCTCTTTCCACCAGATCCAAATCCTATGAGAGAGAGTTGAGTGTTGGGGAGACTATCATTTGAAGCACAAGAGCAAGGAGTTCATCATCAACGCACCATTTGTTACTTCTTGGAGAGTGGTGTCTCCTAGATTGGCTAGGTGTCACTTGGGAGCCTCCGACAAGATTGTGGAGTTGAACCAAGGAGTTTGTAAGGGCAAGGAGATCGCCTACTTCGTGAAGATCTGCCACTAGTGAGGCAAGTCCTTCGTGGGCGACGGCCATGGTGGGATAGACAAGGTTGCTACTTCGTGGACCCTTCGTGGGTGGAGCCCTCCGTGGACTCACGTAGCCGTTACCCTTCGTGGGTTGAAGTCTCCATCAACGTGGATGTACGATAGCACCACCTATCGGAACCACGCCAAAAACATCCGTGTCTCCAATTGCGTTTGAATCCTCCAAACCCTTCCCTTTACTTTCTTGCAAGTTGCATGCTTTAATTTCCGCTGCCTATATACTCTTTGCATGCTTGCTTGAATTGTGTGATGATTGCTTGACTTGTCCTAAGATAGCTAAAATCTGCCAAACTCTAAAATTGGGAAAAGGTTAAGTTTTTAATTGGTCAAGTAGTCTAATCACCCCCCTCTAGACTTACTTCAAGATCCTACAAGTGGTATCAGAGCTTTGGTCTCCATTTGCTTTGATTTCCATAGCTTTTGGTGGTCATAGCCTTGGTTTCACAACCTAGGAGAGTATGGCGTCTAGCGAGGGAAATTATCACCGTAGAGGTCCTTACTTTGATGGTACTAATTTTGCTAGTTGGAAGCATAAGATGAAAATGCAATGCATATTCTCGGACATAACCCCGCCATTTGGGCAATTATTTGTATTGGCTTGCAAGGTGAATTCTTTGATGGGAGAGAACCGAACCGTGAAGCGAATGCGGAAGAATTGAAGATGCTGCAATACAACGCTCAAGCCTGTGATATCATCTTCAACGGATTGTGCCCCGAAGAATTCAATAAAATCAGCCGTCTTGAGAATGCAAATAAATTTGGGATACTTTGATTGATATGCACGAAGGTACCGAATCCGTCGAGGAATCCAAGTTGGATGTGCTCCAAAGTCAGCTTGACAAGTTCAAAATGAAGGATGGTGAAGGTGTCGCTAAAATGTACTCTAGGCTTGCACTTATCACAAATGAGATTGCCGACTTAGGGAGTGAAGAGATGACCGACAGATTCATCATCAAGAAGATCCTAAGAGCATTGGATGGAAAGTATGATACCGTGTGCACATTGATCCAAATGATGCCAAACTACAAAAATCTCAAGCCAACGGAAGTCATTGGAAGAATTGTTGCTCATGAGATGTCACTCAAGGATAAGGAGGAACTTCACAACGAGTCAAGTGGTGCTTAGAAAGCCTCAAGTGAAGCCCCCACATCATCAAGTGAGAAACAAACCTTCAATGAAGAATTGAGATTAATGGTGAAGAACTTCAAAAATTCTACAAGAGTAGAAGCAAAGAAAGAAGCTCCAAGTCAAGGTCTTATCATGACAAGAGATCTTCTAGTCGAGAGCGCAATTGCTACAATTGTGGGAAGCCCGGACGCTACTCCAATGAGTGTACGGCACCCTACAAAAGAAGAGAAGATTCTCCAAAAGGAAGAAGCAAAAGAGAAGAATCACCACCAAGAGAGAGGAGGAGTAGAGATGATCGTTATGAACGAAGACCCTCACAGAGAAGCAAGGATTCGTAAAGGAAGGACAAGTCATCAAGGAGCTACAAAAAACGAAGACATCAAGCTCATGTTGGTGAATGGGTATCCGGCTCCGACTCCAACAATCACTCCGAGAGAAGCTATCACTCCGACTCCGAACATACTCAAGATGAAGGTGTTGCCGGTCTAGCACTTGTGTCAACCAACTCCTACGACATATTTGACTCACCAAATGAAGGTGTTGGAAGATGCTTCATGGCCAAAGGTCCAAAGGTAACACATCCCGAGTATGTTGATTTTAATAGTGATGAAGATGACTTGCTTGTGGATGATGATTTACTTGTTGACAACTCTAGTGATGAATACTATGATGAAACGTCAATTAATCATGCTAATCAAACGAATGACAATGATAAGGAGAAAATTGAGCTTCTAACTAAAGAACTAAACACTCTTAAGTTGGCTCATGAAACTATCTTCGAAGATCATCGAGAACTTTTAAGGGCTCATGAGAAGTTACACTTTGATAAGCTCAATCTTGAGCAAGAGCATGAGTTCTTAAAGGCAATCAATGATGATCTCCGCAAGAAAAGTTCTTCTTACATTGCCAAGCGTTTACTCTTATCTACTTACATGCCTCAAGTCAAGTCTAGTAACAAGTACAAGAAATATACTTCCTCTAGTAGTAACAATAATAATGTTAAATCCAATGTTGTTGCTTCTAGTAGTTCTCTTGATTCCACTAATGATTCTCTTAGCCAAGTTACACTTGAGCAAGAAAATAGTTTATTGAAGGGAATTATAGAGAAAGGTGTTTACAAGAGCCTTGCCGGGAGTAAGCAATTCGAGGAAATTGTACGCAAGCAAGGAAGGCACCGGAAGAATCAAGGTGTTGGTTTTGAACGAAAGTTCAACGCCAATGGAGTTGAGTGGGCAGAAGATCAATACCCCAAGACAAAGTTTGTTCCTCAACTAGAGAAGTATGACCCTACTTCCTTCAAGGGGACACAAGCTCAAGATGATCTTCCACCACAAGACCACAAGAACAAAGGCAAGGACAAGCTTCAAGAAGAGATTTATGCATTTGAAGAAGCACCTAAAGCCTCGTTCAAGTGGGTCCCCAAGACTACGTCAAGTTCTACTTCATCAAGTACAACTACAACTCCAAGGATTCCCATCAAGATGATGTGGATCCCGAAGAAGAAGAACTAAAGAGTTCTTGAGGGTGACTCCGCCAACATTCTTCACTCATATCATTTTGGCAAGAACAAGTGCAATCAACTTTCACATCTTGCACTAGTTCAAGGAGTCACAAACCCTCATGTTGGTAAGGCAAGGGACAAGGTAACCTAATGTTTTCATGGACATCATCTTGTGTGTGCATCACTCTATGTCTATGGATATTCTTGTTTGTTTTCTTGTGGGACTAACCCATGTAGGCAAGTTGAAAGTGCAACTCACTCCAAAGGATTGCTCCAAATGATCTACATCAACATTGAGCATCTACATCTTCAACACCTACATGAAGTCATCATCGACAAAACCCAAGGTTAGTTCATCCCTCTAAGGGGGGATCTCACATCTAGGGGGAGCTTAACTCTAAGAATTGAGTTAAAGCAACTCTAATGGTGTGAACACATTAATGCATTATGTAAAAGTGGTAACCCCACTTGAGCTTAAACGATGAGTATGACCTATGATCAAATGTTCTTATTTGACTCCTAAGTCAATATACTCATATATAGATGACCTAGTCATCGCCAATTGTTTGATAGATGCTAGAATTGGTTGTGCATGCTTTGCCACATATTTCATTTGCCATTTTATTGTGTGAGCATGTTGGTGCATATTTTACTCATTCAAGGACATCCACTTGTTGTTTTGATTGTTTGGTTCTTTCTTCTTTTGGCCAAGTGGATGGACAAGAATGCCTAAGAACCCTCTCTAGCTATCTATGCTTTTCTCGTCTCAAACTCTATTCATGCTACATCACATAATTTGATCAAGTCAGATTCGAACCACTCTGTGTGAGGAGCACTCGGAGTCCCCGATTCGTCATAGAGTTAAACTTCCAAAACCTCTTTGTGATTCTCGGTCTGACCGATTCCTCCATTTCGGTCCTATCGAGATCATTAAGTTGATCTGAGTTTTCCATCTCGGTGCAACCGATTTGAACTTTTCGGTCACACCGAGTTGCTGTAACTGAACACAGTTATGCATCTCGGTGCCACCGAGTTGTTCCACTCGGTCACACCGACAGGGTCGGGCTATATATAGACACGGGCAAAATTTTGGAAATTTCTCCGAAACCCTTAGCCCGCGCAACAGCTCGCTCTGCCATCGTGGTCTCTGGATCATCTCCTCGTCGCCAGCAGCCTCCTGTCGCTGGTCTCCGCCGCCGTCAATGGATTTCGTCCCCGTCGTTGCCGCCGTAGCAAGTCCACCGCCAAGTTAGGGTATGGACTTAATCTTTGTGCTATCCACGTCTGATTCCTGGCACATTGTTTTCATATTGATTCTTGCCACGATTGAAACTCTTCTATCCAGCCAAAGTAGTTCATAGATTAGATGTGATTCAAATTTTTAGGGTTAGGTTTCTGCCGAAACCATCTCGGACCCACCGAGTTGAAAAACTGGTCTCACCGATTTGGCTTATGCCATTGCACTAGTGACTCTCGGTCTGACCGAGAATTACTAATCGGTGCAACCGATTTGAGGATTCTGTGAAACCCTAGCAGTCTCGATACCACCGAACTGAAACTCGGTCCAACCGAGATCATCAGTTTAGGTTCCAAAACTGCTTCGGTATCACCGAGTTTGAAAATCGGTGGATCCGAAATGCTTTCTATGGAAAACTAAGACTGAACTTTTGAGTCATTCTTTTGCAAAAACCTCTGCATTTTGTGATGCTCATCTTTTCTATCTCATCTATAACTCTTCACAGGGTCAGCAGTCAGCTCTTGTAGTATGTCTGATCAGAGTGACAACCAGAACAGGTCATAAGAGCAGATGGACTTGAGTGAGGGCACTAGTCCCTCAACTTCAGATGAAGGGAGCAGAAGTACTCCTAGCAACCTGCCTAAGGCTCCTACCAGGCAAAGGAGGAAGAGAACTTTAGATTCAGAGGATGAAGATTACAAAGCTGAGGAAGATGAGGCTACTTCCAAGAAAGTGGTGCTCAAGAAGGAATATGGCTCAACAAAGGATATAAAGCCAGGCATGAAGATTAAAAGGCCTGCAAGAAGGCAACCTATGCCCAAGGCCAGAGCATCAACTCAACTGCCTGAAAATCCCGATCCCAAAGAGCCAGCTGATGAAAGCAAGAAGAGGAAGGAAAGGGTCAAGAAGACCATGGCCAGAGTTGTTGGGCAACCTTCCATGATGGAAGAGGAAGAGCTTTCTGCACCAGCACCAAAGGCACCAAAGCTTATGGGTGATGCTATTAAATCTGGGGCTGCAACATCTAGGCCCAAGGAAGCACCCAAAGTTGCCCCCAAGGCCAAGTCTGCACCAAAGAGGAATACCAGGAATATTCCAGCTACTGAGAAGAACAAGTCCCCAGTGCCTGAGGTTGTTGAGGAGGAAGATGAAGAAGGACATGTTCTAAGGAAGCTCAAGCCAAAGATACCAGATCACAATGATGCCCATCCTGTGGCTGAGGACATGAACATCAGAAAAGACTTAGGATTGAGGATATGGAGGATGGCAGATCCATATGCCACAAGGAGAAGAACTGCTGTTGATTACAGGTTCCATACAAAGGAACAGCAGGACTTCTATGAGACAATCTTATTGGACAAGAAGCCCATAGTTTGTGACATGAGGTGGGTTGACTGGAAATTCATCAAGGAAAATGAACAGCACTATCCTGGAGTGCAAGATAGCTTTGTTGCTTGTGGAGTTGCAGATTTTGTTGGGCAGAAGCTCACAAATTGGAATGATGAGCTTATCATGCAGTTCTACTCCACAACACACTTTTACCCAGATGGAAGAATAGTTTGGATGTCTGAAGGTACAAGGTACCAATCCACTGTATAAGAATGGGCAAAACTGATAAATGCCCCAAAGGAAAATGATGATGATCTGGATGTATATGCCAAGAAGAAAATGGGACACAATACCATGGCACACATGTACAAGGAGATTCCAGACAAAGCCCTAGAGACTTTCACTTTTGGATCAGTCCATTTTCTGTTGTCAGGGCTGCCTACTATCAATTGGATTCTGAGGCACACTCTGTTGCCCAAGTCAGGTGACCACAACATGATCAGAGGGCATGCCATCAACATGTTGCATGTGTTTGATGTGCCATAGAAGTTCAAAGTCATGAACCTGATCATTGAAACCATAAAGAGGACTGTAGCAGATCATAAGAGGAGCTGTGGATATGCACCTCAGATTCAAGAATTGATAAACTCAAAGATGGGCACAGGAAAATATCAGTTGGATAAGGAACACTTTCCACTTTATCCAGACTTTGAGGACAATGAGGTTGTCATGAATGAAGATGATCCACAATCAGTTCAAGCTCGGGAGAAGAAGGAGAAGGCAAAGAGGGAGAAGGCTGCCAAGATGCCAACTCAAGAGGAGGCATCTGAATATTTCTTGAAACCCAAACAGGAGCAGCTTGGTTACTTGATAGCATCATCTTTGAGGATTGAGAAGGGGTTGGCCACCCTAACTCAAAACCAGGAGAGCCTGGAAAGAATCATGGAACAAAAATTCTATGATCTAGATGTCAAGGTAACTGAGATTCAGTCAGTTGTGGAGCAGCTGCAGGATGACATGCAGGAGAGGAAGGGCAAGACTACCACCAATGTGTTTGCCAGAGTGCCCAGAGCCTAGAGGTCAGCTTCTGTGCCAGTGCCAGACACTAGAGCAACATCTTCAGCACCAGCTACTGCCTCTTCAGCTCTAGTGCAACCAGCTTCAGCATCAACTCCAGCACCCTCTACATCAACTGAAGCCTTCGTCCTTGGAGTTATCAGGACACCACCACCAGAAGATCAAGCCTGAGAGTCGATCTAGCACTATGCATTTTCTATGAACTTTTTGGTAACTTGTTGCCAAAGGGGGAGAAAAATGTATAGATCATAGGCTTCGAGAGAGAGAGAGTGTTGGTTTTGTTCTCTCTTGCTTTATTTGGTGGTTTTTCAATCTTTGTTTGTTTTTGGTTGAGATACTATGCTTGTGAGACATTGGTGATCATGTGTTTGATCACAAGCTACACTTATGCATGCTTGATATTATCCTATCTATCTTATGTGATCACTCACTATGCTTGGTGATGAGTGCATGTATTCATTGTTTATTATTTTGAGCGCTCCACCAAGATGTATGTGACATGGAAGAGTAACCCATGAGCCTAATTCATTGTGCATTTGCAGTCCAAAGCAAATCTAAAACTATGCACAAATTTAGGGGGAGCTCTTGCTTATCACATACTTCTCAAAGCGACGATGTTATTTAAATTTTATTATCATTTGTCGAAGCTTTGATCTATATGTTGTCATCAATTACCAAAAAGGGGGAGATTGAAAGTGCAACTATCCCTAGGTGGTTTTGGTAATTCATAACAACATATAGCTCAATGAGCTAATGCTATTCCAAGACTATTATTTCAGGAAAGCTCAATGAATGGCATGGCATGGATGATGAAAATGGATCCCTCAAAATACTAAGGACAAAGGATTGGCTCAAGCTCAAAAGCTCAAGACTCTTCATTTTACATTTTAGTGATCCAAGATCACATCGAGTCTATAGGAAAAGCCAATACTATCAAGAAGGGATGAGGTGTTGCTTAATGAGCCTCTTGCTTCATGTGCTTAGTGATATGCTCCAAAACCCTCAACTACTTTCCCACATCCACATATGACCTAAACCTAAAGCCAAAATCGGTCACACCAATTCTTTCTATCCGGCGCCAGCGATTCCAAAAGTCATAGCCACTGCCACAAACCCTAAGCAAATCGGTCTTACCGATAGGGATCTCGGTCTCACCGAGATGGGGTTGCAATCTCTCTATTTCCCTTTGTAATGTTTCGGTCTAACCGAAGTGAGCGATCGGTCCCACCAAGATTGCAATGTAAACTCTCTGTTTACTTTTTGTAACATTTCGGTCTCACCGAAAAGAGCAAATCGGTCCCACCGAGTTTACCTGACAAACTCTCTGGAAAGCTTATTACCAAATCGGTCTCACCGAGTTTGTGTAATCGGTCTCACCGAGATTACGTTATGCCCTAACCCTAACCGAATCGGTCTCACCGAGATGCATGTCAGTCCCACCAAAAATCACTAACAGTCACTAGGTTTACCAAATCGGTCCGACCGAGTTTAACGATTCGGTCCCACCGAGTTTGGTAAATTGTGTGTAACGCTTAGATTTTGTGTGGAGGCTATATATACCCCTCCACCTCCTCTTCATTCGTGGAGAGAGCCATTAGACTAAACCTACACTTCCAACTTACCATTTCTGAGATAGAACCACATACTCATGTGTTGAGGCCAAGATATTCCATTCCTACCATATGAATCTTGATCTCTAGCCTTACCCAAGTTGCTTTCCACTCAACCCCTCTTTCCACCAGATCCAAATCCTATGAGAGAGAGTTGAGTGTTGGGGAGACTATCATTTGAAGCACAAGAGCAAGGAGTTCATCATCAACATACCATTTGTTACTTCTTGGAGAGTGGTGTCTCCTAGATTGGGTAGGTGTCACTTGGGAGCCTCCGACAAGATTGTGGAGTTGAACCAAGGAGTTTGTAAGGGCAAGGAGATCGCCTACTTCGTGAAGATCTACCGCTAGTGAGGCAAGTCCTTCGTGGGCGACGGCCATGGTGGGATAGACAAGGTTACTACTTCGTGGACCCTTCGTGGGTGGAGCCCTCCGTGGACTCGCGCAGCCGTTACCCTTCGTGGGTTGAAGTCTCCATCAACGTGGATGTACGATAGCACCACCTATCGGAACCACACCAAAAACATCCGTGTCTCCAATTGCTTTTGAATCCTCCAAACACTTCCCTTTACTTTCTTGCAAGTTGCATGCTTTAATTTCCGCTGCCTATATACTCTTTGCATGCTTGCTTGAATTGTGTGATGATTGCTTGACTTGTCCTAAGATAGCTAAAATCTGCCAAACTCTAAAATTGGGAAAAGGTTAAGTTTTTAATTGGTCAAGTAGTCTAATCACCCCCCCTCTAGACTTACTTCAAGGTCCTACATTATGTCCAGGATAGACTGAAACATGATCTTTGGACCTCGCTGATGACAATCTTTAGCCTACCGCTAGAGGAGAATCCAAATAACCCAGTTATAGAGCGAAAGGTCAAGACATTTGCTCTTAAGAAGATGTCAGAACTATTCAGGAACTGGAAGAAAGATTTGAACAAAAAGTTTGTCGAGAAAGACGAGACTCCAGAACTCATCGGCCAATATGAGAAGCTAAGAGATCACTGGCCCGCATTTGTGGCCTATAAGAATTCGGAGAAGAGTAAGCAAAGGTCACCGACAAACAAGCAAAATGTTGCAAAGAAGAAGTATCACCATCACACGGGGTCAGGTGGCTACTACAAAGGCCGACCGTTGTGGGACAAAGCTGAGCAAGACCTGCTTGCTAAACGGGTCCAACCAGCGACATTGCACTGGCCAGATCGTTCAAGGACTTGGTTCTTCGGGGTTGGGGGAACTTTGGACCCAGAAATAGGGGAGTGTGTTTGGACGGATGAGCAACTTGCAATACCCATCCGGAAGCTTAAGGCAGCAATCAAGGCAGCGCGGGAAGGGACGTTCATTCCCGACAGAGATAAGGACGAGCTGACAAAGGCCCTCGGGAATCCTGAACACCCTAGACGTACACGAGGTACATCAGGCTTCATTCCGTGGGTGCATGGGTTTCCCGATAACGGTGGTTATAGAAGCCGAGAGAGAAAGAGGAAACAGGAAGCAAGCGAAATGCAGAAGCTCAGTGCAAGATTAGAAAAATTAGAGGAACTTGAGAGCCATCGAGCTACCGGCCAACCATCTCAGCGGCATGAAGATCCTTCCTTCGACGCTGCCCCAGAAGCTACCCCACCATCTCAGCGGAGAAGCATTGTGGCTTCCACGGAGCTCATTCAGCCTGATTTCACGGCTCCTTGCTACCCCGTGGATAGTATCACGGAGGCTGAACATTGCGTGCTAATGATGAAATGCCAGAACCTGACCTTGAAGGCGGCGCTCGGCTCTGTTGTAACTCCTCAAGCTGAGAGAACTTTCCATTGTCGTCGGATTCCACATGGCTATGCTATTGTGACGGTGGATGAAACAATGGAGGGATTTGAGGAGCCGAAGCTTGACTACCCTACAGTTGAAGGGGAGATTCATTTGGAAAATGCTTTAAGGAGTATCTATCTATGGAGAAAGGAGTACATCAAGCTTCCAAACTGGATGCCTCAGCAGACTCAGCCGGTTGAGGCCCCTCAGTTGACTGCTCACAGTCTAGCTCAGTCGGTTGAGGCCCCTCAACAAACTCAGCCGGATGAGCCCCTCAGCAGAGTCCTCTTTCACCTCAGCTGTCTCTGGCGCATCAGCGGATTCCGCCTCCTCCTCCTCCTCATCCTCCGGCACGTCAGCGCACTCCTCCTCTGCCTCCTCCGGAGCGTCAGCGAACTTCGCCGCCTCAGCAACGGCGGAATAGAGACGCCGCCGCTCCGGCGGCTAACAGTACAAGAGGCGTGAAGAAATTCAAATATGGTCCAAGCCTCAAGCCTCTTCCAAAGTTACCATATGGGAGGAGTTAAGGAAACCGATGACATCGTGGAACCTGAAGTGAATGCCCATTTTGAACGGAAAGCTCCACCTCCGAAGGAATCAGTAGATCCGATGAAAGTGAAGCGCACACTGGATGCCCTTAAGCGACCACCACCGGCTCCGGCGCAATCCAACTATGACCATTGTATTGCAAAGACATATGATGAAGCGCGGTGGTCGGGAAGTACTTCCAGTGTTGCAAGAGAAGAAGAATGAAGAAGTGGGAAAACAATTCCCCAGCTCGGTGAACAGGAGAAGCAATCGTGCCCCCCGCTCAATGTGTCTAGGATATCTTCGCTAATCATCCGGGGCTACTGCCCAGTACCAATCTTGGTGATTACGTGGGCGATGATGTACAGTTTGAAACGGCTGAGGTAGTAGAGATCTTCAGATACTAGCATGGGAAGGCTCCCGTCAAACCTGATCATTCTCCTCTAACAACGATGATGCGAAGATTGCATGACTGATACTTGGAAAGCTGCAGGAAGAATGGGGCCGATAGTTTGATGGTCAGAATTAAAGAAGAGCACGACCTCATTGGAGTCGACCTGATGCCTGTTGAATTTGTGGAGTTATTTTAGTTATTCAATCAAGAGGCCCTCGACAAACAACTCATGACTTGCTACTGTGTGTAAGTATTATTTTTGTAATTAAGTCTCTAGCTCAGCTCGTTCATTGCATGTATATATAATTATCCTCACTATATTATGCAGATTGAAGATCGTCGAATGCAAAATAGGACAAATCTATGACATTGGGTTCATTAGCCCAAATACCGTAAATGAATGGTCGGTACAAAAGAGACCCAAACTTACCGAGGAAAACTTGCTAAAAGCGTTCCTTCGACATCAAAACAAAAGGGAAATACTCTTTCCTTACAACTTCAGGTGAGTGTTACTGTCTTGTGCATATTCGGTTTCTCTTACTCGAGGTTAAGTAATGTAATTGATAAGTTATGCGTGCGCAGGTTCCACTTTATTTTGCTATCCATTGTGCTTGATGGGGGAGTTGTAACTGTCTTAGACTCGAGACATAAAGATCCAAGGATTATGCGGATATGACTGCAATGCTCCAGAAGTTCAATCATTATCGCACCATATCGACAAGTTTCGTTCATTTCCTGCTATCAAGTAATCATTTTCTTTGCATGGCGGGGTTTAGAAAAAGTTCACCGAAATGGTTTCGGGTCTGAAGAAGGAGCTGTGATTTACACACCCCAAAGTAAGTAGTACTAGGTAGCTCCGCGCATCTCTCATTGATTCTAGTTTCATTAATACCGTTAACATGCTTGCTTATCAGTTTGATTGAACTCTATTCTCGTAAAGTGCTTGTACCATGCACCCGGGAATAATTTATGTGGATACTATGTTTGCGAGTTCATTCGCCACTCGACCTCTGAGCGGGGCTTCTTGTCTGACAAACAATTTTAAGTACATAAACAATATTCACAATTTTATTTTATTACCATCAATTGTGTTGATTTTTATTCATATATATGTATTGACCCCCTTCTTTAAATTAGATGTGGGAGAAGTGGGAAGAACTCCTACCCCATGATCGCATACGAGTAATTCAAGAGGAATTAGCGGGATTCTTTCTTGACCACATCATAAATGAAAAGGGAGAATACCATACATACGTTCAATGGGAGTTTGGCGCTTGATGATGTCATGGATGTTATATTGTATATATGTAGTAGTGTCGGATAGATATACAAAAACTTGTTGTTCGACCAAGCATGGAGAAAGAGAGGTCGATCACTTCTCTCTATATATGTTCATGACGATCTTTTGTAATTAATGGTTTCCTTCATTTGCTTACTAGCTAGCGTCGAGTTCTCTCTATATGTATAGTAGCTAGCGTCGACCAAGCACGAAGAAAGAGAGGTCACTTCTCTCTATTAGCTAGGTAACACAATATGAAACCCCTAAATTAACCCTCCAAAAAACCTTTTAAAAAACAAAAAAAATCAGCGCCTGCGAGCTGCTGACGCGTGACTGCCTTTTGGTCCTGGTGGTGTTACCAACCAGGACTAAAGGTCCTGCCTGGGCGCCCCACAGCGGCCACGTGGAGCTCCTTTGGTCCCGGTTCTTAAGCCAACCGGGACTAGAGGTTTTGGGCATTAGTCATGTTTGTTTTGTCCCGATTCCAGAACCGGGACTAAAGGCCCTCTGGAACCGGGACTAGTACCCTGCTTACTACTAGTGCTTGGCTTGGGCGTGGGGATGACCTGGACCTCTTCGGGGGCCGATGAGCGACATTGTCCGGCAAGTAGTCGGCTCGCTTCAGCTCCTCGATATCGCTGTTGGTGACGATGGAGGCCTCCCACTTGCCATTCGCACCGGATTCGACCATGGCCAAAGCTAGGGAGAAGCTGGGAAGGAGGCCTTCCGCGGAAAAGTAGAGCAGGGCGCTGGAGCTCCGGAGATTGGAAAGGCGACAACGAGAGGTGGAAGAAGGCGTAGGCTGGTAACTGTGGCTATTCCCCTTTTTATGGGGTGTGGAGGAGCCGATGTTTCCTCTTTTCACGTCGCGGGCCTCTCCACTTCCCGATACGCCGGCAACGTTATGTGCGGGTGGGGGAATCAAAATCATTGATCATGTCCACTATAAATCGGGGCACGATCTCTGCCTTGATGAGACGTGCCAATAGAGAGGTGTCCTCGAGCCGCGTATTGAGAACTTCCAACTGTTTGGTGTTATGACCGGACGCGGCCCTTCGCCAAAAAGTTATCAGACGAGGGGACTGTTCATACTTGAGCACTTTGGCCTTCGAGGCTAAGTAAAACAAACGCTCTAGATTTCGGACACCACTCAACTCCGAGCATGCACATGACAAGATGGAGAACTGCCTCGCAAGCCGAAGACCATTGGATATGCGGATGCTGGACACAAGCCCTGGCATTGGAGGCTAGTGCGGGGGTTACTGAGGGAGTCCTAGATTAAGGGGTCCTCGGACTGTCGGCCCATTGCTTATGGGCCAGATTGATGGGCTGCTATGGAGCCAAGCTAGAGCGTGAACCCGTGGCCGGATAAAAGATCTTCAGAGCCGTAGTGTGCCCTCCAAGTCAAGATTAGGCATGATCTTTCCTTCATTATAACCGACCATATGTAACCCTAACCCTATCGGTGTCTATATAAACCAAAGGGTTTTAGTCTTTAGGGCTAGAGCAACATCCAAGACCCCATCAACCTAGGGTTTAATTCGCCTGATCTTGAGGTAGATCATCTGTGTAACCATACCATACACATCAAATACAATCAAGCAGAACATAGGGTTTTACCTCTTAGAGAGGGCCCGGACCTGGGTAAACACCGTGTTCTTCGTCACTTGTTCCCCATTGATCCTAGATCCACAGCTCGGGACCCCCTACCCGAGATCCACCGGTTTTGACACCAACAGGCGAGAAAACCTTGGACGTTTGGGAGCCTTTCTTTCTTTCTCGAGAAGAAAGAAAACTATCTATCTTCTACTCCCTCCGTCCCTAAATATTTGTCTTTATATAGATTTCAATAAGTGACTACATACAGAGCAAAATGAGTGAATCTACACTCTAAAATATGTCTATATACATCCATATATGATAGTCCATTTAGAATCTCTAAAAAGATAAATATTTAGGAACGGAGGGAGTAGTTACAACAAACCTAACTAGTTTGACACCCTGTCATTGGTGTTCGTAAATTTTTTCTGAACCATATGCAAGAGAGTTGCACGTGATTTCACAAAGAACCTAACCGACATAAGGATGACCAACTCAAGAGTTGACGATCCATGACCAGAAGACGACTACAATGCATGAAAGTGAGAACCATCCACTGCGTGAGCTTGAGCAACAATCAGATACAACACGACCCAGAAAAGACAAGCATCACATGGACAAGTCCACCACAAGCCATGATCCAACATCACTTGTGCAAGCGTAGACACGACGTCACTAAGCAACGAGTCCACAAGCTCAACACCAACGGAGCGACCGCTAACGAGATTGCACAAGGAGGACCAACGGGTGGATGGGCACATTCCGAAGGGGGGAAGGGGAGATGGTGCGAGTCCGTGGCAGAGCCACCGCCCAACGGCCCTGGGCAAGTGCTTGGGCTCTACCCAACAATGTCCATTGCAAGTTACACCAATATAATTGAAAGTGATTGGCATTTTTATGCCTAGGCTCAACTTGTAAGATGGCTCTGCCACTTGTACAAGTAGAACAGAGGCACGATAGGAACAATTTGAAACACAAGTGCAAGCCCAACCCACCTTTGTCACCGGTTCCTTTTATCCTAGAGACCATGCCACTTGTGTGGGAGCCCAAAGGGGGTGCTTCGCCGCCGCCATCCTTGGTGGCCGTGTGGGCTTCCCCAGCAGAACGTAGGATAGGATTCTACCTGTGTCGCCCTAGAGCGGGCGGGTGGGGATGGGAATGGGGAGGGGTGGGGAGAGGAGGGGAGGGAGGGCTTCCCTTTGTTCACAATTAGTAATACTAAATCACACATACGCCCAAATTTTGAAGCCTTTTTCGAAGAGGAATTATGTTTTTTATCGGAAAAATGTTTTTTGCGTGTATGGCACCCTTGATTATGTTAATCTCTCTGCCACTAGGTCTGCAAGATCAACGGTTGGGATACTAAGTATCCCACATTATTTAAATCTATAATATGTACTCCCTTCGTTTCGATTTACTCGTCGGGGTTTTAGTTCAGAGTATGACATATTATCTCGAAGACAAATACTAGCATCCATGGTGTGGCTACAAGGCAAACAAGGGCCAAATTCGGTGCGGTAATGCTCCGGCAGTTCATTGAGTCGCCTGACCAACCAAACTTACCCAGATGCGCAGGCACCCCCCACATGTGCTGTCCTAGTCCTACCGACTCGCGCTAGAAACGAAAAGATTTGGCCAGGGAGACATCAAAATATATCTTCACACGCACCCCGGAATTCGTGCGAGGCTGACACAGAGCTCGGCAACCACCTGTGGTTCAGCCCGAACTGGATAAACACGGCCACGCAGCTGTTTGCGTAGGCACGTGCGACGCCTACTGCCCCGGCGGGTCACGGCAGGGCCGGGCCCGGCGGCCTGCTACCCCGTGCCAGCTGGTGCCTGAAAAGGAGACACCCTCTCGCACACAAACAGCGGCTTTCCGGACCGATGGATGGCCACGTGCCAACCGAACACGCAGACGAACCTCTCTCTCGTGCCAAGAACAATCATAGTATATCCAGTACACCCGTCTGAGCTAGAGGAAGATCTTTGCTCGTGTACTGCAAATAATATTATTTTGCTGCTAGGAGCACCACATTGCTGTTCTAGGATGACCTTTTGGCTTTTGGCAAGTGGGAGTCGAATTGCCAAGATCAGATCAGGTGGAGCCGGAGGAGAATGAATCTCCGTACGGGTTAGGTGTCCAGCAGTAACATTGGTTTTTTCAGCTATAAATTTGATGAGGTAATAGCACCAGGAGTTCCAGAACTTGTCCTGGATGTGACGATTTGGTCCCAAACTTGCAAAAGCCAACTATTGAGTCTCACAACTTGCACCCAATGTGCAAATCTAGTCCTAGCCAATCGTAGCACGACAAGTGGTGCCTAGTCAGCACAGCCGGTCAGCCCAGCACTTTTTGCAATTACCCCCTGGACTTAGCACTAATCAACCCGCACTACACCGGTGGAGGTGGTGGTTTCGGTGGAGGTGCCAGAGGCGGTGCAGACGGCGGTGCCGGTGCAGGTGGTGGTCTTGGCGGAGGCGCAGGAAGCGGTGCCTGTGGTGGCCTTAGAGGTGGTTCAAGTGGAGGAGGAGGACTCGGTAGTGGTGCCGGAGGAGGTTCAGGTGGTGGCCTCGGAGGTGGTGCCGGTTCCGGTGGTGGACTTGGAGGTGGCACCGGAGGAGGTGCC
>NC_041393.1:497929141-498004178 GCF_002162155.2 Triticum dicoccoides | reverse complement strand
TGGCTTTGGTGGCGACGCAGGTGGAGGCGCGGGAGGAGGTGGTGGACTCGGCGGTGGAGCCGGTGGTAGCGGTGGCGCCGGAGCCGGCGGCGGTTTCGGGGGAGGCAAGGGCGGCGGCTTCGGCGGTGGCGTAGGCGGAGGAGGCGGCAAGGGCGGAGGCTTCGGTGGCGGAGGCGGTGCAGGTGGTGGCGCCGGTGGTGGCTTCGGAGGAGGCGCGGGTGGCGGAGATGGCGCCGGTGGCGGCGGGGGATTCGGCGGAGGCGGAGGTGCAGGCGGCGGCGGCGACATCGATGTCGGGCAGTGAGGCTCGCTCGCGCGAGGAACGGGCGGGCGGACGTACGTCGCGGTCGCCTCCGTCCATGCAGGAAGACGCGGGCGCCATGAGGAGCAAGCAAGCAAGCAAATCTTGGTAGTCTACGTACGTTCTATGTACGTAGGAGTATATGTGAATAATTTGTTGGGTGGTGAGCGATGATAAGTTCTCTACATGACATTTCTTTTCCTTGTGTATCCATGATAGCATTACTGTGACGCATGTATTATTTTGGAAGCCAATATATGTTTCCACTTGTATTAAAGATATATAAACAGATTATATTACGCAGAGAGTGAGAGTGATGCTGTTCTGCCCACTATACCATGTATAGTTGGAGCAAGAAATCTAGCTTTAAGCATCTTTTTCTATCTAAATTCCAGTGTCATACATGTCAGGAATAATGTTAGGAGGGCCTGGCAGTATGATAGTGTCAGTTTAGTTGCTTGCCATCTTTTGGAATAGTTCCAATTATTATTTAATCATGGGGAGAGACAGTACATACATAAACATCTACTATAATAAAAATCATGTTGCAAAGGAACTACTAATTGACTACTACAACGAAATCATTGGATACAAACGAAACAAGACAAATAAGCGCTGGGTAAAAACTGAAAATGACAGTGTGGATTGCTAAACAAAGGCAGCTATAGCTAGCTACCCTACACGCCCTACACGTCGCTACAGACATGCATGCATGCACGCATGGCGCCATTGCTCTATGGACCCTCCCTATGCCTGCAATAATTCCTTTGGTTAATTTCTTTTGGATCAACTCCAGGTCTCGAATTGGTTCATCAACGCCCGCGTCCGGCTGTGGAAGCCCATGATCGAGGAGATGTACCAGCAGGAGACCAATGAGCTTGAGGGCACCTCCGCCGGGGGCCGCGGGGGCGGTCCCGAGTTTGGCGCCGACGACTTGCACTCCCCGACGACCACCGGCGCGCAGCAGCACCCGCAGCAGCAAGTAGTAATGCAGCACGGCGGCGGCAGGTACGGCCAACAAGAGCACGGGACGTCCGGCGTCCACCCCCATAAGCTCGACCCCGGCGCAGGGCCCTTGGTGGCGGACGCCGCCTTCGTCGGCCTTGACCCGGCGGAGCTCCTTGGCGGCGACGCGCACGTGGGTGCCGCGGACGACCTGGGAGGTTCGAGCCCGGGGTGAGGATGAGGTACGGGCCCGCCACAACCGGCGCGGTCTCCGGCGATGTGTCGCTTACGCTGGGCCTGCAGCACGCGAGCGCAGCCAGCGCAGCCTGTAATTGAGGTGCAGTGCGGGTTTATTTGTGCTAAAGCCAGGGGGGTAACTGCAAAACGTATGGTGCTGACCGGCTGTGCTGACTAGGCTCCATTTGTCGTGCTCTGATTGGCTAGGACTAGATTTGCACATTGGCTGCAAGTTGTGGGACTCAATAGTTGGCTTTTACAAGTTCGGGACCAAATCGTCACATCCAGGACAAGTTTTGGGACTCCTGGTGCTATTACCTCAAATTTGATGGTCTGAAAATCGGACCAGATTCTCTCCTTGGAGTCTACAGAAGCTACTAGTAAAGGATTGATTTTTAGCACAGAAGCTCCGTCAACATCTTAGGTCGGCCCGCATTATAAAAATGCAGATATTCTGATGGATGCTATAGCTGCCTTAATGGAGAAATCATAGAAAACTACTCCCTCCGTTCGGAATTATTCGTCTGGATACATCCATTTTCAAGACGAATAATTCCGAACGGAGGGAGTATAATAAAAAGAGCATGACTAGTTCCCGCATTAGGAAAGAGGATCAAAAGCAATAGCGGGTTGATCAAAATGAAAAGCCAATCCTTTTTTTACATCGCCATCAATCAGCTTACGCAAACACTGTATTCACGATGTTGAGGTCTCGACGAAACTTGCATTTCTTCTCTAAAAGGACGGCCTGCGGAGAGAAAGTGGATGGGAAACGTGACTGCGCGAGATGGATGCCCGCTCTCCTTTTCGGCAGCACCGAGCCCGTTTTCGCTGGCGCGCGCGTACAGGTACGTCCGTCCCGGCGTCGTTGTCCACGCAAGAACGAAATAGAATCCACACTAACTCAAGATTCAACATAAAAAAAGACAACACTAATGCCCACACGTATGATGGGAGATAAACACGCCACATGTTTTATAACACGCAGACTACGTCACGTCATCAGATGCATGCATGTCGGAATTTTTTTAGATTTTCAGTTTTTAAAATATTTTATCTCTTAAAAAAAATCCGATGGAAGATTCGTTTTCACCATTAAATCCCTCGTGACGAGATCTTCGAAACTAGATCGCATATCAATATATTTCGAGGAATTTGTTTTGGGGTTAAAGTTGCCATGTCTATTGCACATGAATTACCATGATATTTACACTGAAGTTGTCATGATATGTTTCAACTATTTTCTTCTACATATATAAGAGTAAATTTTGACATATTATAAAATGGAAAATTAAAAAACTAGACTTGCCATGAATCATAAACTAAAATTGTCATGATACATGCACTTAAATTTGCCATGATTCATACAAAAAATAATTTTCATGGTCAAAGTACTGGAATTGACATCATCAAAAAATTAAAATTGTCATACTCTACAAACTAAAATTGTCACATAACAACTTTAGTTTAAGCACTATGGCAACTACAGTGTAAACATCATGACAATTTTTGGGCAATTTTTTTTTCATCAAAACATATCAACATGGGGTCTAATTTTGAAGATCTCGTCGAGACAGATTTAATGGTGAAAACGGATTTTAATTCGATTTTTTAATTAGAAGATAAAATATTTTTAAGCCAAAAACCAAAATGATTCATGTTGATGTCATCTATTCATACATGGCAAAATGAATGGTGATAGATGCGTGTGAGCGATGTGCAAGATGCCACACGTGTGGGTGTTAGTTTTTTCGTAAAAAAACTGATGTATGTTTTTTGACAAAAGTTAGTATATTTAATATCAAAATGATATCATTCACACACTCACCTCTGCAACTATACAATATTAAAAATAATCAGCATATTAGGAATGCACACGCAAAAATAAAATAAAAAGGAAATGCAAAGAAACCCGACACACCCAACGACAAACAACAAACAAGTTAACAACACTATCAATCATGGGAGAGGATTTGTGGCACGCAAGTGCGGGGCACTCATGCCTCTTTTGCCCGCTTTTTATTTTGGCTTCTGAGTATCTTTTAAACGAAAATTCCAAATTAAGCTCTTTTTTATATTCATGTTTCTCATACCAGCACTTTTAAATAAGATTCATTTTGAATATATTTTGATGATTTTCTTTTAGAAATATGTTAAGTTTCACTACTTGAAACTTAATACGAACAATAGGTAAAACTCCCATTATTTTGTGTCTATGGCCGACAGGAACAATTGCTTAAAATTATATCTCTACAACTGGTTAGAAGTTGGCATTTTAAATGCAAAAAACGTAAGTTTCAACGTTACCGTGCACTCGTGCAGGATTGAAACGCGAGACAAAACGAGCAGGTGATGGTATTTGGCAGATGAGTGCCCCCGCACTCGCGTGCTCCTGCGAATTTCCGTATTACATGAAACGTCCTCTGAAAGCAATGCGATGCATCAACGCCATGGTCGTTGTCGTCAGATCTACCACTGAGGATCAGATTCTATATTTTCACCTTGAAGAGCACGTCTAAGCAATCTGAAGCAATGCGAGCATGATAAGCAGAAGTACCACATGGTCAGCTGGCCTGACATCTGCAAGCCCAGGGAGCAAGGTGGTCTGGGCATCATGTGCTCTAAAAGGATGAATATTGCCCTTCTCTTCTGTTGGCTCTGGCGCATCGCCCAGGGTCAAGGTGGCCTCTGGCTCGACATTATCCGGAATAAATACCTGCGGGGTCAGCCCCTAGCCTTCTGCCAGAAATCGGGCGGCTCTCAGTTCTGGCAGTCTATTGTCCAGCTTCTCCCGGTGCTCCGCATTGGGACCTCCATCTCGGTGGGATCCGGCCTCTCGACGCTTTTCTGGTTTGATCGTTGGGCCGGAGACGCTCCCTTTGCGGCCCGCTTCCCTGCCCTCTTCTCTATCTCCGTCGACCCCACGATTTCGGTCAATAGGGCCCTTCTTGACTTAGGGCGCCTTGCTTTCCGTCGGCCTTTTGGGCCGGCGGAATCCGCCGCCTGGCGTGAGTTGCTTGATTGCGTTGCGTTGCATGAGCCGTTGGTGGATGGCAGACCGGACCTTGTGCGGTGGCGTCTGAATCCGTCGGGCTTGTTCTCCACCAAGTCGCTGTACCCGGCCATTGCCCCATCCTCCGCTCCCCTCCCCCTATCGATGGTGTGGTCCGTCTGTGTTCCCCTGAAGATCCGCATATTCATGTGGCAGTGGATTCGCGGCCGGGTCCCGTCTGGAGTGGAGGTCTGCAAGCGCAATGGCCCGGGCACCGGTATCTGCCCGCTCTGTGGAGTCCCTGAAGACTCGGACCACATCTTCTTCTCCTGCGTCTCCACCCAGTTCCTCTGGAGCTGCTTTCGCGAGGTGGTCGGTGGTAGTTGGTGCCACACCAATTTCCCGGACCTTTTTGCTGAACTCCAGTTGTCCCCCACGTCCTCTCGCCACATTAGGTGGCTTGAGGTTGGCGTTCTCGCCTGGATTCTTTGGACCGTTCGCAATAAGCTTGTGATTCAGCACGCTTCCCTTCGTCGCGCTACTGACGCTCTCTACAAATTCTCGGGTTTCTTGCAGCTTTGGCGGCCGCTTAGCCGCCCCCCGGACCGTGACGCCATCTGCGCCTTCATCGCCGACATCCGTTCGATGGCCGTCCGCCTGTCGCCGCCGCCCCCGCCGCCTCCGCCGAATCCTGACTAGACGCCTTGTGTTTGGTGTGTGGGTGTTGTTTTTCTTTTCCTTTTGGGCTTGTTGAGCTGTGCCCTCAGCAGAACCTATGTACTTTGTCGTGAGTCTTGGGTGGGTGGGTGTGGACTTGCTTCGGTTTGTATACTCTGTGGCGGTTTGCTTTATTTATAAAGTGGGGCGAAAGCCTTTTTCGGTAAGAAGGAAAAAACTGCCATGTACTCCCTCCGTTCGGAATTACTCGTTAAAGAAATGAATGTATCTAGATGTATTTTAGTTATAGATACATTCATTTTTATTATTTTTTGTGACAAGTAATTCGAACGGAGGGAGTATGAACCAAAAGAAAATAGAAAACATGACTAGTCCCACGTCCATGAAACAAAAGGCTCAAAACCAACAGCGAGTTGATCTATCAGCTCGACGTCAACTACCCAAAGCCTCTCTCTTTTCCCCTCCGGCGGCATACGCAAATAGTGCAGTAGAGAGAAAGCCGATCTGATACAGCGAAACGTGACTACGTTGAGATGGATGCCCGTTCTCCTTTCCGGCAGCACCCAGCGTACTCTCCCTGTCGGCATGGCACGATACGGCGGGCTAGCGACCCCGTTTTCCGTCGCGCGTCGCCGTTGCATGCGCGGGAGGCAGGGGAGGAGGCGGGCGACGCCGAAAGCGACGGCACAGGGGCTCGATCAGTGGCCCATCATCATCCCGCCGACGCGACGCCCGGCGATGGGGACGGGGAGACTGGGATCTCACGAGGACGAGGCCATAGCTTAGCTAGCGCAGCGGGCGAGCTGTTCGCTTCCATGTCCACACGCTGAGTTGTCTGTAGTAGTAGTACGTGGGTTGGGCACTTCGGTTTGACCGCGTCGCTCTTCTGGAGATCTCGCCGTGGCCCCGCCGGCGAGTGGCGCAGGGGCCGACCCGACCCATCGCCCGCTCTGTCGGGTAATGATGTGTAGATGGTGCGTGCAGTTTGCTTTTTTCCTTGTAGGGAAAAGGGCAACTATGCAGGAACTTGGTAAATGATACTGTAGTACGTACTAGTATTGATCACCATATGGTGATTTCGGTCCAAAAAATACAAGATTGATCAGGTTAGAGACCTAAGCGCATTGTTAGCTTTCCATGGCGCTTTGCCTATACCTGGCTTATATTTAATCTCTCATTTTGAGTATATTATTACCCCCGTGTTTTTCTTTTACTTTGCGTATTAGTACCAAATCAATATCGTTAGATCATATCAATCATTGAATATATTGTTATATTCTATTTCTGTTGTGGATGTCACATCCTATTTGTAATATGTTTTTTATGTGTGGCTTTTTAATATGGTTAATGCTGATACTTTTAACACAAAATTGTTAAACGTTGCAAAGTGCAGTTTAAGAAAAAATAACATGCGAAGTAGACAAAAATGATGGAGCACTACAGTTTCTCTGACATAATTTCCCACACAGTGTTGATGAATTGGGTCCACATTTATTTTGTATGTGCAATCTTAGAAACAGTGCAATATTAAATAAAGTTCATTTTGTGCACACGCATAATTCAAAGTGTGTTACCCACAAACTATATAAATCAAAGTGTGTTTTGTGTTCCTTATTTTGCAAGAGAAAGCGGTTTATTTATAAACTTATAAACAATATTGTGGATAGGCTCTCGGCCCAGTGGTGGTAGTGTGGGGGCATATTTCGACTAGGGTGGGTATGGTCGATCTCTCTTTGGGCGACACTGGGAGTTCCTAGTCAGCGCTCGCTGCGCTAGTTAGTGGACGCAGCGCTTGCACGCCATCTTTCATGGGCCGGCCCAACTACACGAGAGATCAATTGTCGCTCGTCAAGAGCACACGTCCCACCGCGGAAAACCCTATTTGACGCATTTTGCGCCAAATAGTCGGCGAATCGCACAGGTCGTGCGACCTAGCGAGCGATTGGGCCGGCCCCACTATAGCGTAGGTACAGCTTTCATGTTCTGGTTTTGGGAAACTTCTAGAGGATTCCCAGCCGGTTTTACCGGTTTTGAGAACCTTCTAGAAGTTCCTGAACCGGTTTTTTTGTTTTTCATTTCTACTTTTAGTTTTTCCATTTTCTTTTTTCTTTTTTTCTGTTTCTTTTTGTCTCTTTTATGTTTCTTTTTTCTGTTTTACCTTTTTCAATTAGATTTTCTTTTTAAATGTTTTTCGATAATTTAAAGTTTTATTCAGATTTCAGAAAACCTTCCTCCTTTGAAAATTTGTTTCAGATTCACAAAATGTTTCAATTTCAAAAGTTGCACAGGAATTTCCAAAAATGTTCCTGCTTTTATAATTTGGTCAAAATTTCAAAAAATAAAATGTTTAGGAATTCGAAAACATGTTCCTTCTATAGAAGTAATTCACAATTTGCCCAAATTCTCATGGTTCAGAAAATGTTCAGCAATTTCCCAAGATGTTCGTGATTTCAAATTTTGATCAGAATTTCTAAAAATGTTCGTATTTTATAATAATTTTCATGGAAATATTTTCGAACTTCCAGTTTTTGCTATGAATTTCGTGAATTGTTCCATTTCCTAAAAAAAATTCACAATTACCTAAAATGTTAGCGGCTTCAAATTTTTGTTTGATATTTCATAAATTGTTCCATTTTTCAAATTTTTGTTCACAAATTCGAAAAATGTTCGTAGTTGCAAAATTTGTTCTAAAATGAAAAAAAATGTTTACATTTCGAAAAGTGTTCAAGAATTTCATAAAATGTTCGTGGTTTCAAATTTTTATTAGATATTTGTTGAGATGTTCCATTTTTCATTTTTTTGTTCACAAATTCAAAAAATGTTCGTGGTTTCAATTTTTTCTTGGCATTTCATGATATGTTCAATTTTTAAAATATTTGTTATTTTTTAAAAAAATGTTCGTTGTTTAGAAATTTGTTCGGAATTTCATAATTTGTTCACAACTTCGAAAAACGATTCACGTTTTTCAAAAACATTTTCTGCAATTTCAATTTTTTGATCAAATATGCAAAAAAAATGTAAGCGTACGGGTATTGTACAGACACTTTTCAAAATCTAAACTTTCAGAAAAAATGTGTGCTTATTTTTTTAAGATGTCCACTAGAGTAACTAATTCTGGCTCGCTATAGTAGATCATTCCGGTTGTATGGGCATTGTAAGTTGTTTTAGTTACGCTTACTACCAGAAAAGTTGGCGGCTGGACTGGCTAGGAGCGCTCAATCGCAAACTCTCGGTTGTCAGATCGATTCCGAGCAACGCGCCCCACTCCAATTTTTGCGTTCCTTTTTTCCGACCGCAGTACAGCTGAATGGGGCGGCCCAGTCAGGCTCCCTCCCTGTGCGCCCCCACGTCAATTTGACGCAAAGAGCGTCCAATAGGAGCTCCCTCCCATCGCTTCTTCGTGGTTTGACTAAATAAAACTTCTTCGTGGTTGACCTGGGCAAGTCAACTATTGATATGTTTAACCTTTGACAAAATGGTTCAACTTTTTGGAAAGTGCGTGGATTTGAAAAATGTTCGCAGATTTGCAAAATGTTTGCAAATTGAAAAACAAATCATGAATTGAGAAAAAAATTATGAATTTGGAAAAAGTTCACAGATTTTGGAAATAAAGTTCAAGGATTTATTTTTTTTATCAATTTTGGAAAAAGGTCAAGAGTTTTGAAAAAATGCATTGATTTTGAATTTTTTTTATCGATTTTGAAAAAAAAGTTAATCAATGTTGAAAAAAGTTCATTGATTTTTTAAATGCAAAACTGGAAAAAATTATCCCATTAGCAAAGGAAAAGGAAAAAAATAAAAATAGTAAACCGAACAAAACCGTCAGAAAAATGATAAAAGGAAACAAGAATAAAAAGAAAAAGGAAACTGGAAAGAAGAAAGAAAAAAAGAACAGTGATCACATAAAGTGAGGGTGGCTGGTTGGTTATTGCGGCAAACTCTAAACCAGAAAGTCGTTGGTTCGAATCCCACTGCACTGACAGCTTTTTTGCTTATAAAAATCTGAAATAAAAGGTAGAAGGTCCGACGCCTGTTTGCAAAATGACCTATAAGAGACGCATGAAGTGTCTAATAGGAAATGCCAACGACATTTAACCATATCAACTAATTTCGTGGGATCATATGTCTATGTCACACCTTCCATCTTCTTAATTAAGTATGAGCCGCCTGGGGCTGCTCCCTCTGTTGGTCTAGTTCCTCCATTTTCAAAAAATCATTGTAACAAAGCCGTGGGCAAGGCTCTGACTCCACAATCTGCCTATTCTATTATTCCAATAATCAAAAATTTCCACTACCGTTATTTCTTTTGTCTAGCGTACATAAAATAAGTTCACCACTACAGAAATTAAGCATATCGGACTTCCACTCAATTTTTAATCCTGCTTTTTTCACTTTTTTATGGATCTTACTTCTCAAGTGGGGGTTGTAGAGAATTATTTATCTTGGTTTTTTGAATGAAAGAAAACCTCCACTTTGTTATTTTTTAGAAAAAATATAGTTTTAATTTAGTTATGATCACATTCATTACAAGTGCCTTGTTTTGTATCAAATATCCACAAAAATACAAAATAAATCCTACAACTAAGAATTACATTACTATATATTATAGACACATCTTCTTCATGGTATCAATCTTTTCAGGATGAGGTACTCTCAATAATTTTATACCAAGAATACAATTAGACCGCTGTAGTGACACAATGAGCCCGTAAACATCACGAACTTGATTACATTTTGGAACGGAGGGAGTAAGAAATGTTTTTTAAAAGTCCATTGAGTTGTCCATCCAAAAACATGGGACAATGTGAGTGATGAACATACTTGAGCCTAGAACGAGCCCACCTGTAAATTTAGCTCATCAAACTACAAGATTTTTGTCATAGCGTCGAGTAAAAATTCCAATTCCACAAAGAATTAAACCAACAAAAACATTATACCACACTAATTTGAGGACACACAAACCTCTCAGGTTCCGTCACATCGCCAAGGTTCATGTAATTTTATCTACAAAAGTACCACAACCACCACTAAACACCGACGAGGAACACAAAGCTCTTGAAGATCTGAGTCCCCTCCCCTTTTAGCATCAAGATAGCAGCCGAATATGAGGGTACCAAAGTATCTTTGGCACTGGCTGCTCCTCAAACCCTAACTCTCGTACACTTCTTTATTTTTTTCATACATGTTTGTGTTTTTTGAGTGAATTTTTTTCATGTGGGTAAGAACTGAGCTGGGGCAAATGAGTTGGTGGCTGCTCCTCAAGCCCTAACTATCGTACACTTCTGTCAGGACCCCGACTCAATGCCACATCGATCTAGCATGTAACACCTCATATCACTTTGCGGCCTCACGCACGGTATCCCCACGGGTGTCGCATTACCTTTGCCCGGGACCGTTTGCGCCTTTTGGCACACGTATATGACAGTGTCGCTAGCATCCATATGATAAGGAGCCCGGGCTGACATGGCTAGTCGTAAACCCAAAGTGACACAGACTTACAGGGACAGGCATCCATGACCCAGCATCGAACGTGTCGGTCACCAGCGAGTGAATCCAGGCTGTAGCACTGGGCTAGCAGGACTCCGGTGAACCGGGCTGTAGCGGGCTAACAGGACTCCGGTATTCATCGCGTGACATTTCCCCGAAGGGACAGACATAGGAACGAAGAAGGACACATGCCGGCCAGCCTAAGTGTTCCGGAGCAGTAGCGAGCTACCATGGCTCGGTGGAAACACTAGGAGACATTTCCCGGTAAGAGAGGCTACTAAAGATAAACAACTAGATGGTCAGATCCCACACATACCAAGCATTTTAATAGCATACACACAATATGCTCGATATGTGCAAATACAACATGGCATCACAACATGACTCTACGACTCAAGTAATTTATTCAAATAGGCTCCGAGGAGCGAGATATTACAATCATGGGTCTCATGACCCAACAATCAGAGCATACAAGTCAAAGCACATGCGGAAGCTTAACATGTCTGAGTACAGACAACTATAAATGAAAAAGGCTGAGAAGCCTGACTATCTACCAGATACTGCCGAGGGCACAAGATCGTAGCTGAGGTAACAAGCTAAACGTCAAAGTCCACGCGGAACTACTAGTGAGACCGAAGTCTCTCTGCAAAAACATAAAATAGGCAAACGTGAGTACAAATGTACCCAGCAAGACTTACATCAGAACTAACTACATATGCATCATTATCAACAAGGGGGTGGAGGGGTTTGACTGCAGCAAGCCAGCTTTGACTCGGTGGCTATCCTAAACTATGACTGCAAGCGACTCTTTTGAGATGGCGCACACGAGTCCACATATTCACCATATCAATACACCACTATGGATCCGCTCCCGTCTCCCTACGAGAACGCCATCCATAGCACTCACGCTTATCTTGCGCATTTTAAAGTATCCACTTTCACTTGTCTATGAACTGATATAAGCAACCCAGAAGTCCTTTTCCGCGGACACGGCTATTCGAATAGATGATGTTAACCCTGCAGGGGTGTACTTCTTCATACATGTTTCCACCACTTAGCGTCTGCACACGACATGTGCTCGGCAGACTTCAAGCGAAAGCCGACGTGGGTGTAGACCACGACCTACCTAAACACTCAAGTCTCTAGTCCAGGTTTATCGCCTATTCGGGTTCCATCCATGAGGAGATCCGGCCGGAGTTTCGCTCACAGCCCCAAACGATGTGAACAGGGTTCCCGAGATACCAAACGGGCATCCGGTACACCGTGCCACGTACCTACCGCATCACAGCCCACCCCTACGGTCAGCGTTGTCCACGGCCTCCAGTAAGCTACAAACACCAGAAACTACTTGCAACTCCTGGACAGAGGACGAGGGTGAATAAGAAGTCGAGCGGGGTCATATTTCAGGGCCCAATGTATGGTAGTAGCTGAATCATGGATCACAAACACAGAACTCAGTTCCTAAGGACGGCTTCAATGAGACAACCCACCATGTACTCCTACATGGCCTCTCACCGACACCTTTTACCAAATCGTGTTCACACACTTAGCTCACACATGGTAGGACATGTTCACACACCTCTGATTCATCCCCGATGAATCAGACCTGACTCAACTCTAAGCAGTAGCAGGCATGACAAACAAACATGAATGAGTAGGCACAACAGGGCTCAAACAACTCCTACTCATGCTAGTGGGTTTCATCTATTTACTGTGGCAATGACAGGTCATGCAAAGGATAAAGGGGTTCAGCTACCGCAGCAAGTAACAGATGAATCGTTGTTGTCCTAATGCAGTAAAAGAGAGCAGGAGCGAGAGAGTAGGATTGTATCGGAATGAACAAGGGGGTTTTGCTTGCCTGGCACTTCTGAAGATAATATTGAGTCTTCATCAGTGTCAACGATCACATCATCGGTATCACGTCTATCGAGAGGGGACAAATACCGGCAACACAGAAGGGAACACAATCAATGCAATGCACAATATGATGCATGATCATGACATGGCAAAATGAATGTGTGTTGGGCTAATGCAACTAAAACCAGATTAAATGAAGTTGGTTTGAATATAAAATTCAAATTCAAACTCCATATGTGATTAAATAAATGCCCTTTAATTGATTTGTGCTAAACAGCACCTATAAGTTGTTCTAACATGCATGAAAATGGTACAGATGGATTCCTTGAATTTTTCTGATAATTTTTCATATATAAATTATTTAATTTGGAGTTACGGTTAATTTTCTATGATTTTTTAGAAGTTTTGGTTATTATCTGAAATTTCCTGAATAATATTAAATCCAGAAAATACTTATTGCGTCAGCCCCACGTCACAGTGACGTCAGCAGGGTCAACTGGGCTGGCTCGGTCAAACCTGACGTGTGGGGGCCACACGTCAGTGACACAGGAGCTAATCCCGGTCAAACCCAGCGCTGACTGGGGTTTGACCAGGGGTGGGGCCCGCTGTCAGTGGCCTAGGGGGTTGGTTAGCGCGTCATTAGTGGCTAATGACAGCGCCACGTCACTGGCCACCGGAGTTCGGCCGGCGGCGACCCGAAACGCGGCGGAAGTTCACCGGGGTTGCGCTACGGGTGGCGGCTGGACGTGCGAAGGGCACCAGAAGGTAGCCCGTGCCCGTGCGCATCTAGGGGGGCCAACGGGAGGTGCGGGGGTGGCCGGGGTTCGCCAGAATGGAGCCCGAGGCGGCGGCCGGAGCTCGGGTGGGTGCGGGGTTAGCGCTGCAGCTTGCAAACAAGCTAGCTACCACGCTAGCGTTGCTCCAGGGTCGTTGCGAGTGCAACGGACGCACGCGCGGGGCCATTTGGTCACCGGGGCTTCGCCGGCGACGAGTCCGTGCGGCGGAGCGTCTCGGCTCCGGTAGAGGGGGCGGCTAGAGCTCGTAATCGGGCTTGGGGTTAGGGGGAAATGAAGCAGGGACTCATGGGGATCGTGCAGGGAGGGTCAGCGAGCTCGGGGAAGCGACGATGGTGGCGAATTGACGGTGAAGATCCTCGGCGGCCGGCGATGGAAACGGCGATGCCGGCGGCGTTGTGGCGCGTCCGTAGGGCCGTGGGTCGGTGGGGAGGAAGGAGGGGTCGAGGGGGAGCTCCTGGGCGCATCGGCGAGGCTAGGGGTGGCCGGTGGCCACGGGGAAGCTCGTCGGCGGCGGCGGGTGTGTTCGGTGGCTGCGCGCGAGAGAGCCAGAGGAGGAGAGGAGCTCGGGGAGAGAGTGAGAGGCCTGGGGGGTGCGTGGCGTCGCGGACGGGGTCCAGGGCGACGAGAGGAAGCAGGAGGTGGCCAGGGGGAAGCAGGAGGTGGCCGAGGCAGCGTCGGCGCGCGCCACGCCTCGCCTCTGTTCGTCCTCCTGGCAGAGGAGGAAGAGGACAAGGGGGAGGAGGTGGGCTGGGCCGGCTGGGCCACTGGAGTTGGGCCAGGTGGGCTGCGAGGTAAGCTGAGGTAAAAACTCTCTCTCTGCTTTTATTTACATTCTGTTTTATATTTTTCTTCTGTTTTTGTTTTATTTAAATTATTTTGCCACTGTTTTGAATTTTAAAAATAATTCAAACAATGCCAAAAACTCCACTGAATATTTTATATTGCTAGATGGACTTTTCCAAAAGCTTATAAAATATTTCAGGGATATTTGAAATTATATTCTAATTATATGAATATAATTCAAATTCAAATAACTAATGAATTAAATTCAAAGTCCCAAAAATAACTCCTTAAAAATGTTCAATATTTTGGTTGGGACCAGAACCCTTACCAAAAATTATCAAACATTTAAGAGGAGCATTTTGGAGCAATGAATGAAATTTCTAGGGTTTTTGCCCCTCTTTTATTTAGGGTTTTGAGGCTTTCAATATTTCTCAATTCAAGTTTCAAAAATATAGACATGATGCACACATGAAGCTAACCTAGAGCAATGCCTGAAGCTAGGGATGTGACAACTTCTTTATTTTTTTGCACAAGTTTATTTCTGATCAAATTTTTGCCACGTAAGTAAGCACTGAGCCATGAGACCTCCTGTTTTGACGCCTTGCAGAAAAGAAAAAAAAAGAAAAAACAAACAAAACCCATTCCAAAGAAACCCAATGAAAACCGCCCCTAGAAAAACTGGGGGAACCTTCCAGGAGATCCCAAAACTGGTGAAAAAGTGCCATATGGGCCAGCACACTGTGTACACGTGCCCCTATGTTTCGTTGTAAGCAAGACAGAAGGCAGTCTCTCGCGTCGTGGGAGCTCTACATGGGCCGCGGCCCAGCCGCACAGGAAGCTCCACCCTCCTTTTTTTTCTTTCTGTTTTCTGTTTTTCTGTTTTTCTGTTTTTGTTTATAATTTAAAAATGTTGAATAAGTATTTTAAAATATTGTGTAAGCATTAAAAATGTGAGACAAGTATTTGAAAAAATATTGATCATGTATATAAAAGTTTTGAACAACTATTTAAAAAATGTTGAACAAGTGTCTGAGAAATGTTAAACAACTATTTGAAAAAATGTTGATCATGTATATAAGAACGTAGAATGAAAATGTGACGCCATGATAATTAAGCTAAAGTGAACCGATGCCATGTCACCTCGGTTATTGTTGTTAATCTCGCGTTAGTTCAAAATTGATTCAAATTCAAATTTTGAATTAAAGTAAAACATTAAAAGTTTTCAAACAATAAAACTAAAATTTTCGGATTGTGGCAAATAATCCATACTAAATATTGGTGAAGAAACTACACTTCTGAAAGTATTTAAATGCACTATAGTAAGTTACACAGTGGCAAAACTATTATTTAAATGCTCTTAAAATAATAAACAAATACAAACTACTTTATTCAATGTGCCAAAATATTTGTGACAGTGGCATAATTACTAATACTAAACTAGTAGATTGCCCGTGCGTTGCCACGGGCTTTTGAAATATTTTGCTCATCGCCCCCTACCCGAGTCGCCGCCTCCGTCGTCGGCCAACCCTCTAAATCATGCCACAATCTCTAGCGCCCGCGATCTTCCGCACCACAATCTCAATGGTTGGCAATATTATGAAGAAAAAAGAAGGATCAAGATGGTTCTCTGAAGAAGTCATACCATCTCTTGTTGCACATCATGTTCATGGATCGTATGCATGCTCTCTTCTCTCGGCATCATTATCATATTTTCAGACTACAAAATCTAGCACTCGTGTTCTGAATAATTAGTAGTACAAATCAATTTCAAGAACATGTCATGGGTGAATCATTTGGGTGCTGTACTTTAAAAATCATTTATGCATGGGAGAGATTTGGCAGGTTACACCGAATGCCATTTAGAAAGCCATACCCAATAGAGAGATCCAATTTTACTATAAAAGAACTATGTTACACAAAAAAATGTAACTTGTAAGCTCAATAACACTACCTTCTTCCTCAAGTCTTCGCATTGATATTGCGGTTCTTGCTCGCCCATACCATTTTGACAGCCATTAAAGGAACATTTTTAAAATAAGGAGCGTGCAATCTAGGCTGTGAAGTTCATGATTCATCATTATCTTTCTTCTGATGTCAATCAAGCCAAGGCTGATGGTGGTTTTTGCATTGTTGAACGTTTAGATGCACTGGTAAGTGCATATATAATGAAGCTGCAACAATACAAAGTTAAATTGATTCGTATAAAATGATTAAATAATCTACTCAAGGCATGTCTGAAGACGAAAATTATTTGCAGAAGACCTGTCCGAGTTAGCTTTTGACATGTTTTAGTCTACAAAATCTTGTGCACCCAGCCTACAGCAACCCAATGCATCATAAACCAGCAACAATAGTTCGACATGTCTGATGGAAAATCAACCTAACACCAAAACAGGACGGTACAGACCAGACATGGACCACATCAATTCCTAAGCATACTAAGCAAATAGCCAACTCTAAGCATACCAAGCAAACATGCGAGCTAAGCATCAAAGTCATTTCCCCCTATCGCACAACCAACTCTACAGTGCCTAATTAAGTTTTGCATACCCTTCGACCTCCGGCGACCAGGAAAAGGAAAGAAAGAACGAATGAACAGAGACGAGAGGAGATCTCGGGGCAAAAAATTAAATCCTGCTCCATGTGCCATTATGCAACACTTTTTAGTCCTATTTTTGCAAACGTCAGAAATAAGATTACACTGAGTATTTCTTTGGACATGAAATTTGGACGTACCCTAACGATGTTCGTCATACCTATTTCAGCTCAGCACTTTCATTTCATCAGATGAAAGTATTTTCTGGTTGTTCAGAAAGCATGTATATTTTTTATTTTGAGGTGTTTTTTAAAATAAAATTTCAAGAATATTTTTTAAAAGGTTATCATTTTTATGGTGATGAACATTTTTTTGAAATATTATATTTCATTTGTAATTTTTTGCACTGTTTTTTGTGCTTATATATCCCACAAGAAATTAAGCAGGCAACAATCTGAAGGCCAAAACGGCAGAGCACTAAGAGCTGCCCACCCTTACGAACCAGCCAGTCGCCCGATTCCCAATTCTTTAACTTAGCTGACGCCAGACGCCGGCGCCGGCCGACGACTCCAACCCTCAACTGGCCCGTGGGAGGAGCAGAATCTAGACTTCAGTATGCTTCTCCCCTGCTCGGCTCCTCCCGACCTAGCTGCTGCAACGATGGTGGCGGCGGCGCCGCCGCCACGGCCGACGACACCACCAGGTCAATGCAGGGCAGCAACCACCAGTAAGCAAGTCTCCATCCAAAACAATTAAAAAATCAGTATATAAAATAATTGGTTAGAAAAGAGATTAAAAAAATTAGAATATAGAAAAATAGTATATAATGAATATAAAAACGTACCCAAAATTTCATGTTCAGATAATGTTTTTCTATCGATTGTTTTGTTTTTTGTGCCGTTTGGATGTCATCAAACATAATCTTCCGTACGACCAAATTAAAGCAATCTCGACCATGCCTCCATGGGTAAATCATCGTTTAGCATTCCTTATTTTTTTAGAGTCAAACTAATTGGATATGACTTTGAACTTGGGATCCATACTTTCCTTATAATGATAAAATGAAGAAAGTAAGTAAGAAATACATATGCTACCTTATACCTGTCTATGTGTTTACTGGACATTCTACTGCAAATTATCACATATCAGTCGGCATCAACAAGGCAATTATGTCACATAGGTAACTACTAACTACATTTTGGTAGATGGTCTTAGGCTACCAGCACACAAGTAGAGACAATACTAAAACCTATATGCTCGGAATTGGATGATGATATTCTATAATTGTTGTTGTCTATGATGAGAAACCGGTAATAATAATAAATCAACAACAACAGCAGATGTACGGTTGGCGGTGGTGATATCTAAATTACACAACCAACTATCTTCAGCTTAGATATTCACCCAAGAGGGGAAATCAGGGATAACCCATGAACTACTACTTCGTCCTTATTCATACAAACCTGAAAATGTTGGCAAAATGTGGTACTTTTGTTACCCCAGAAGTCATGGGCATTGACAGAAAACTGACTAAAAGATTAGTGCCACCTTTTTTGTTCATTTACCGACTGAAGTGTAGCATCTATGAATATTTCAAGCTTGAATCAAATAGGGAGAAACAGAACTTACAGCCTGCACGGCGGTACCATTGAGTGTTACTGGTGGCATGTCCGAGAGCCAAACCTCCTTGGCCTTCACCCGAGTTCTATCAGACACCTTTGGCACCTGCACGCGCACACACAACAGAGACATCAAAATGAATTATCCTACACTTGAACAACCACATTATAGTTTGCATGAAATTCTATCCATCGATGCCAAAATTCAGAACCAGCATGCCCACAAAAACATAATACAAAATATATGATACATGCAAGACGCTGCTGCAGCTGAAGCTAGCAAGAGAAAATAATTCTTATTAATTAGTGAAGTAAACACATATGACGCAACCATGCTAAACCATTAGCAGAAAATGAACTCTTAGCTAGACTGATAAACTGAAGCAATCAGCCAATTACGACTGAACCAATTTGAGTCAGCAGCAACATCAGTAGAGGACGGGGTTCATGCATGGTCCCTGATCGACTGATTCACACTGAAGCAGTAGGAGCAGCCACCTATAGGATCTGATTTGAATCACCAGAACAGTATGATCAGCCACCGAGAGGATCAGAGCTGAACTCAACCAGAGCGCACGGGCACGAGCAGGAGCAGCAAGGCCACGCACGGGCATGCGAGCAATAGCAATGGCCGCGCATGGGCTCTTGAACGACAGCAGCGGCCGTGCATGAGCGCGAGCATGCGGCGGCAGCAGCAACAGCAGGGTTCAGAGAAATCTACTTGTCAGATCTAACTTCAGTGTTCAGAGTTCAGTACATTTCTGAGATCACAAGAAAGATTCCCACCGCGCCTAGGTAAAAGAGTAATGTAAGTAATTTGAAAAACAGAATTGCTACTTGATGCACCCATTGTCAGCGCCTTTTTGGACCCAGATGTCAGTGACACGTTGCCTTTGCAGTTCAGAATGGATTGGTGATTCAAGGGTTCTACTGTTTAAGATTAAAAAAGATGATATTAATTCTTTTGGAACTTCTATTTAAGAACAGATTAGCCATATTCATCTTCTCCAGTCTCCAGGTTCTTTTCTGATTACTGATTAATGATGGCTGGCTCCTCGCAGTTCTCCCTTTAACACCAATGGTAGATAGGAACCGAACTGTCTCACGACGTTCTAAACCCAACTCACGTACCACTTTCACCATCTATGGTGGAGCCGTTTACACATGCACCCAGTTCTCCTCATATTTGATTCTTTTTTAGTATCATTGGTTCCACGTACGTCTTTTGGGCGAGCTTTCTTCATTGTCATCAAAACCAACGCTCAAACCGAAGCTTTCCGAGCAGTTGTTTATTTCTCACTTTAGCTGCTGTCATTTTCCTCTTCAGAATTAAGCGAGTGAAAAAAAAGGGGATCAAAAGAACAAACAATAAGAATTGGATTGAAGTCCGTTTCCTTCGTATCATATTTCAACGGATCGGGTAGTTCTAGTCTTTTTTGATTACTCCTTCCTTTTTCCCATCATTTGACATAAGATAATTAAGAAACTGTTTGATGGTCAATGGAATGAGTAGGCTGAGATAGATATACAAACCAGAAGAATTCACATCAGAACCCTTTCCTGCTTCCCCTTTTTACCCACTGGACTCGACTCACATTTTGATCTCCCTTGCTTTCACAGTCCCCCTACGAGCAGCCCGAAATCAATGAAGGAGTTCATTCAGCACCGAGCCGAGCGAGTGTATATTCAATATGTTGATTGTACCTAACGAAGGATTTGCCTTATCACGAAAGCCACATTCGTATCATTTGAGGAAGTCACACATCATGTTCCCTATAAATCGTTCGGATTGTTACAACCTCTAGAAGATGGTTTGAAATTGATTCTAAAAGAACCTATTTCACCAAGTAGTGCTAATTTCTCCCTTTTTAGAATGTCTCCAGTGGCCCTTTCTATTCTATGACGGCTAAGTCGAGGGCAGACACAACAGGTTATGAAGAGCTAGAGGATATAGAATTCCTATTTACCGGGAACAGAAGGAAACATAGGCTCTTCCAAGATCTTATGTAAGGAATACTTTAAATAAAAGTTGAGTTAAACAATACAAGTCTTAGCGAGGAAGTTAAGAAAAAGCTATGGAAAATATGACCCCCTAAACTTCATTATTAATGAACCCTACTTTGGTCAAACATGTGTGGAATATTGTATCAAAGATCCAGAATCTAGGAACGATATGCTGCCCATGTTCCATAGAAAGATCAATACTTCAGTATAGGTACAAAACTGATCGGATCATGCAACTATCAACATCTCATATGATTTTAGTTCTAATTGGTCCCAAATTTCCAGATAGTTACCTTCGTGTTGTCAAGTGACATCTCACCTCCAAGGAAACACTTGTTAGCCTCATCATTCCTAGTGTAAGAAAGAACCTATAAATTAACACAGTAAAAATGCATCAAAAACAGGAGCAAGCACGTTAAAATGCAGGCCAAATTGATGTATATATTTCCTTGCAGAAAAACAACATGACAAAATGATGAAGCATCACAGTGGCCCAGATTTTTGCATTCTTTCTAAAGCAGAACATGGAGCCCTCATTGCAAGAATTAAAGCATGGAAGAACTAAATAAAAGTAGGGGTCGCAACATGTAAAGTGTTTATCCTCAGCGTGCTACTAATCCCAATTCGATAGCTACTGTCAATTTAATTATTTGTTTGAAACATTCTCCCATGTGGTTGTTTAATGCTGCCTAGTTCTACTTTTAGGAAATGGTGGTAAGTTATGAAATTAGCTACCTCATGGTAGAATATTTATCCTCAGTGTGCTACTAATCCCAATCCGGTAGTTACTGTCAGTTTATCCTCGGCGTGTAAAGTGTGAAGTGTAAAGTGCCTAGTAATAGTGCATGTCAGTTCTACCTACTGCCAGTTTATCCTCAGTTTGGAAATGAAATCTCATGGACTCTTGGAGTACAACTCCCTCCGAGTCAAACTAACCAAAAATAGCATAGGCATTTAGTGCCTGATAATATAATGCATGCAAGATTTTATCTTGGCACGACAATAATAGTGGAGCATGTTTAGTTAAATAACTCAAGATGTACATTTCAAGTTTTCAACAAGGATACAATTCACTTACCTAAGAATAAATCATGGCTTGCTTTCCTACTGCATGTCCTAGATTTGTTGGGGAACGTAGCATGCAATTTCAAAAAAATTCCTACGCTCACGCAAGATCTATCTAGGAGATGCATAGCAATGAGAGGGGGAGAGTGTGTCCATGTACCCTTGTAGACCGAAATCGGAAGCTTTAGTTTAACGTGGTTGATGTAGTCGAACGTCTTCATGATCCAACCGATCAAGTACCGAACGTACGACACCTCCGAGTTCAGCACACGTTCAGCTCGATGACGTCCCTCAAACTCTTGATCCAGCAAAGTGTCAAGGGAGAGTTTCATCAGCACGGCAGCGTGGTGATGGTGGTGGTGATGTGATCCGTGCAGGGCTTCGCCTAAGCACTACGAGAATATGAACAGAGGAGTAAACGGTGGAGGGGGCACCACACACGGCTAAGAAACAATCGATGTGCTTTGGGGTGCCCCCTGCCCCCGTATATAAAGGAGGAGAGGGGAGGAGGGCCGGCCTAGGGCGCGCCCAAGTGGGGGTAGTCCTGCTAGGATTCCAAGTCCTAGTCGCCCCTTCCTTCCAACGGAGGAGAAAAGGGAAAGAGAGGGAGAGGGAGAGGGAAAGGGGGGCCACGCCCCTTCCCCTAGTCCAATTCGGACTCCCCATGGGGGGAGGCGCCACCTCCTCGTGGCCTGCCTCTCCTCTCCACTATGGCCCATAAGGCCTATTACTTTCTCCGGGGGGTTCCGATAACCCCTCGGTACTCCGAAAAATACCCGAAACACTTCGGAACCATTCCGGTGTCCGAATATAACCTTCCAATATATCAATCTTTACCTCTTGACCATTTCGAGACTCCTCATCATGTCCGTGATCTCATCCGGGACTCCGAACAATCTTCGGTCACCAAAACACATAACTCATAATACAAATCGTCATCGAACGTTAAGCGTGCGGACCCTACGGGTTCGAGAACTATGTAGACATGACCAAGACACATCTCTGATCAATAACCAACAACGGAACCTGGATGCTCTTATTGGTTCCTACATATTCTACGAAGATCTTTATCGGTCAAACCGCAATGACAACATACGTTATTCCCTTTGTCATCGGTATGTTACTTGCCCAAGATTCGATCGTCGTTATCCTCATACCTAGTTCGATCTCGTTACCGGCAAGTCTCTTTACTCGTTCCGTAATGCACATTCCGCTACTAACTCATTAATCACATTTCTTGCAAGGCTTATCATGATGTGCATTACCGAGAGGGCCCAGAGATACCTCTCTGATACTCAGAGTGACAAATCCTAATCTCGATCTATGCCAACCCAACAAACACCTTCGGAGACACCTGTTGAGCATCTTTATAATCACCCAGTTACGTTGTGACGTTTGACAGAACACAAGGTGTTCCTCCGGTATTTGGGAGTTGCGTAATCTCATAGTCAAAGGAATATGTATATGTCATGAAGAAAGCAATAGCAATAAAACTTAACGATCATTATGCTAAGCTAACGGATGGGTCTTGTCCATCACATCATTCTTCTAATGATGTGATCCCATTCATCAAATGACAACACATGTCTATGGTTTATGAAACTTAAGCATCTTTGATTAACAAGCTAGTCTAGTAGAGGCATACTAGGGACACTTTGTTTTGTATATGTATCCGCACATGTATCAAGTTTCTGGTTAATACAATTCTAGCATGAATAATAAACATTTATCATGATATAAGGAAATATAAATAACAACTTTATTATTGCCTCTAGGGCATATTTCCTTCAGTCTCCCACTTGCACTAGAGTCAATAATCTAGATTACATTGTAATGATTCTAACACCCATGGAGTCTTGGTGCTGATCATGTTTTGCTCATGGAAGAGGCTTAGTCAATGGGTCTGCAACATTCAGATCTGTATGTATTTTGCAAATCTCTATGTCTCCCTCCTTGACTTGATCATGGATGGAGTTGAAGGGTCTCTTGATGTGTTTGGTTCTCTTGTGAAATCTGGATTCCTTCGCTAAGGCAATTGCTCCAGTATTGTCAAAAAAGATTTTCATTGGACCTGATGCACTAGGTATTACACCTAGATCGGATATGAAGTCCTTCATCCAGACTCCTTCATTTGCTGCTTCCGAAGCAGCTATGTACTCCACTTCACACGTAGATCCCACCACGACGCTTTGCTTGGAACTGCACCAACTGATAGTTCCACCATTCAATATAAATACGTATCCGGTCTGCGACTTAGAGTCATCTGGATCAGTGTCAAAGCTAGCATCGACGTAACCATTTACGACAAGCTCTTTGTCACCTCCATAAACGAGAAACATATCCTTAGTCCTTTTCACGTACTTCAGGATGTTCTTGACCGCTGTCCAGTGATCCACTCCTGGATTACTTTGGTACCTCCCTGCTAAACTTATAGCAATGCACACACCAGGTCTGGTACACAACATTGCATACATGATAGAACCTATGGCTAAGGCATAGGTAATGACTTTCATTTTCTCTCTATCTTCTATAGTGGTCGGGCATTGAGTCTGACTCAATTTCACACCTTGTAACACAGGCAAGAGCCCTTTATTTGACTGATTCATTTTTAACTTCTTCAAAACTTTATTAAGGTATGTGCTTTGTGAAAGTCCAATTAAGTGTTTTGATCTATCTCTATAGATCTTGATGCCCAATATATAAGCAGCTTCACCGAGGTCTTTCATTGAAAAATTCTTATTCAAGTATCCTTTTATGCTATCTAGAAATTCTATATCATTTCCATTCAAAAATATGTCATCCACATATAATATTAGAAATGCTAAAGAGCTCCCACTCACTTTCTTGTAAATACAGGCTTCTTCGAAAGTCTGTATAAAACCATATGCTTTGATCACACTATCAAAGCATATATTCCAACTCTGAGAGGCTTGCACCAGTCCATAAATGGATCGCTGGAACTTGCACACTTTGTTAGCACCTTTAGGATCGACAAAACCTTCTAGTTGCATCATATACAACTCTTCTTTAAGAAATCCATTAAGGAATGCAATTTTGACGTCCATTTGCCAGATTTCATAATCATAAAATGCGACAATTGCTAACATGATTCGGACAGACTTAAGTATCGCTACGAGTGAGAAGGTCTCTCATCATAGTCAATTCCTTGAACTTATCGAAAACCTTTCACAACAAATCAAGCTTTGTAGACAGTAACATTACCATCAGCGTCAGTCTTCTTCTTGAAGATCCATTTATTCTCTATGGCTTGCCGATCATCGGGCAAGTCAACCAAAGTCCATACTTTGTTCTCATACATGGATCCCATCTCAGATTTCATGGCCTCAAGCCATTTTGCAGAATCTGGGGTCATCATCGCTTCCTCATAGTTCGTAGGTTCGTCATGGTCTAGTAATATCACTTCCAGAACAGGATTACCGTACCACTCTAGTGCGGAACGTACTCTGCTTGACCTACAAGGTTCGGCAGTAACTTGATCTGAAGTTTCATGATCATCATCATTAGCTTCCTCACTAATAGGTGTAGGCATCACTTGAACTGATTTCTGTGATGAACTACTTTCCAATTCGAGAGAAGGTACAATTACCTCATCAAGTTCTACTTCCCCCACTCACTTCTTTCGAGAGAAACTCCTTCTCTAGAAAGGATCCATTCTTAGCAACAAAGATCTTGCCTTCAGATCTGTGATAGAAGGTGTACCTAATAGTTTCTTTTGGGTATCCTATGAAGACGCACTTCTCCGATTTGGGTTCGAGCTTATCAGGCTGAAGCTTTTTCACATAAGCATCGCAACCTGAAACTTTAAGAAACGACAACTTAGGTTTCTTGCCAAACCACAGTTCATACGGTGTCGCCTCAACGGATTTAGATGGTGCCCTATTTCAAGTGAATGCATCTGCCTCTAATGCATAACCCCAAAATGATAGTGGTAAATCAGTAAGAAACATCATAGATCGCACCATATCTAATAAAGTACGGTTACGACATTCAGACACACCATTACGCTGTGGTGTTCCAGGTGGCGTGAGTTGTGAAACTAGTCCACATTGTTTTAAATGAATACCAAGCTCGTAACTCAAATATTCGCCTCTGCGATCAGATCGTAGAAACTTTGTTTTCTTGTTATGATGATTTTCCATTTCACTATGAAATTCTTTGAACTTTTCAAATGTTTCAGACTTATGTTTCATTAAGTAGATATACCCATATCTACTCAAATCATCTGTGAAGGTCAGAAAATAATGAAACCCGCCATGAGCCTCAACACTCATCAGACCACATACATCGGTATGTATTATTTCCAATAAGTCAGTGGCTCGCTCCATTGTTTTGGAGAACGGAGTCTTAGTCATATTGCCCACGAGGCATGGTTCGCAAGCATCAAATGATTCATAATCAAGTGACCCCAAAAGTCCACCTCCATGGAGTTTCTTCATGCGCTTTACACCAATATGACCTAATCGGCAGTGCCACAAATATATTGCACTGTCATTATCAACTTTGCATCTTTTGGCATCAATATTATGAATATGTGTATCACCACGATTGAGATTCAACAAAAATAGACCACTCTTCAAGGGTGCATGACAATGAAATATATTACTCATATAAATAGAACAACCATTATTCTCCGATTTAAATGAATAACCGTCTCGCATCAAAGAAGATCCAAATATAATGTTCATGCTCAACACTGGCACCAAATAACAATTATTCAGGTCTAAAACTATTTGTCGGTGTCAAAACCGGCAGATCTCGGGTAGGGGGCCCCAAGATGTATGTCTACGGATTGATGGTAACAATAATCAAAGGGACACAATGTTTACCCAGGTTCGGGCCCTCTTAATGGAGGTAAAACCCTACTCCTGCTTGATTATATTCGTCGAGTATAGGGGTTACAAGAGTTGATCTACCTCGAGATCGTAATGGCTAAACCCTAACTTGGCTAGCCTGTCAATGTTATGATCCTGCCTTTGGTCTAAACCCTCCAGTTTATATAGATACCGGAGGGGCCTAGAGTTGTACAAAGTCAGTTAAATAGAAAGGAAACAATATACATGGACACCTAGACTTGCCATTCACGTACACGGGAGTCCCAACCGGACACGAGAGATGGTCTTCTTCCTTGTATCTTGACATCCCATTAGTCTGGCCCATATCAAACAGACCGAACGCCCGAGGACCCCTTAGTCCAGGACTCCCTCAGTAGCCCCTGAACCAGTCTTCAATGACGACGTGTTCGGCGTGCAGGCTGTCTTCGGTGTTGCGAGGCAGGTTCCTCTCCTTGAAATATACATCAAACTTTCCTAAAAAGAGAACTGTATACGGCTTTGCATAACTAACACAACCTTTAGCCGCGAAGGCAGGATATATAAAAAATAGAAATAATGTCTCTATTGACAACTTTTTTCCGGCGAAGCGCCAGACTTGACCCTTCAGTGTTTTGACAGGTTTTCACACTCCTCGTTTCATGTTTCAAGGTCGAGCCCCTTGGCCCGTCTTGTCAAAACAGAGATCGTGCCCACTTATTACGGGATTGCTCGTCAATAAGATTTGGGTATCCCAACCGATTACGACGCATCCTCACATTGGGAAAAGGCGAGTTTCAAGGCTTAACTGGGGGGATGGTTAGCATTTTTACCGCCCATAAGAGTGCAACAATTTCCTCCTTTCTTCCCCACGCCTTATTCTAGCCTATGTCTTCCAATCTCCCAAGCTCCAGTGCCCGAAAAGCTTTCGTATTTCCCACCGCCACTACCTCCTCCAGCCATGGCAGGATCCGGTTCCATGGGAAGTGGGAGGCCTCCTCCGTTATGGAGAAAGAGGTGAAGAATCTCCGGAGCACGGGGTACCTAGCCGTAGATATTGCGCACAGGCTCCTTGACGAGGGTCAGATCATCCCCACTCCGGAGCTCGGCGAAAGGGTCATCTTCCTCCCCCATTTTCTTAGAGGGTTAGGGTTTCTACTCCATCCCTTCGTCTAGGGACTCATGTTCTACTATGGGATAGATTTCCATGATCTAGCCCCGAGTTCTTTCCTCCACATCTCGGCGTTCATCGTTGTGTGTGAGGCTCTACTCCGCATCCCACCCCACTTCGGCCTATGGCTCAATCTTAACCGTGAAGCCGAAGGTGGTCGACGGGCAGCATGCGGATTGTGGCGGGGATATGATAAGAAAACTGCCCAACGCAGCATGGCCCAAGGGGGCCTTCATCGAGACCGTCAAGGTCTGGCAGCAGGAGTGGTTCTACATCACTGAGCTGCGCCGTGCCAACTGGGCGGCAATTCCGGAGTTCAGATCCGGACCCCCCACAAGACTTACTTCATGGACCGCTAAGGGCCTCGACTGGGGGTCCCAGATGGAGGTGCAGATGCTGCAGACGTGCATCACCAACGTGCTGGGCAAAAATGTTGGTCTCACCAATGTGGTGCAGATCATGCTCTTCCGCCGCATCCTCCCCGGCAAGCACTGGGCCTCCTCTATGTGGGAGTTCAATCCGGAGGAGCCGCGGACCTTGAAGCGCTTCTTCGACACAACACACGAAGGAATATGGAAGCTGCTTTTCAAGGCCTAGAAGAGCTGGCCTATAAAGACCAAAGATGTCGGCCTCAATGTAGAAAATCTGACCAGTCCGATAAGTAATAACTTTCCGAAGATATGTCCGGTCTGTATTTCTGATCAATATGATTCTTATCAGGCTGCTTCTTTACAGGGCTGGACAAAGAAAGCGGAGCGGATTAATAGTCTGACTCCATTGCCAGAAGACAGAGCCACTCCCAAGCTAATGGAGATGCTGGTCCTGGCGCCCTACCAGGCGCCGGAGAAGAAGGGCAAGGAGCCCAAGGGCGGGCCCCGCCGCAGAGGTCCTTCAGACGCTATGTCCGAAGAGACCGACGCCGTCTCCTCTCATGAGGAAGACGAGGATGAAGAGGAGCAGGAGGTGGAGAGCGACTCCCCTCGCAGAACGAGGAGGTGATACGTCTCCAACATATCTATAATTTATGAAGTATTCATGCCATTATATTATCATTCTTGGATGTTTTACAATCATTTTATAGCAACTTTATATCATTTTTTTGGGACTAATCTATTGACCCAGTGCCCAGTGCCAGTTGCTGTTTTTTGCTTGTTTTTTACATTGCAGGAAATCAATATCAAATGGAGTCCAAACGCAACGAAACTCCTGGAGGATTTTTTTGGGCCAGAAGAAAGCCAGTGGGCCAAGGAAGCACCTGGGGGGCTGCTCGAGGGGAGCATCACCCACCAGGGCGCGCCAGGAGGCCCAGGCGCGCCGTGGTGGGTGTTGCCCACCTTGGGTGCCCCATGGACCGCCTCTTCGCCCTATAAATTCCCAAATATTCTAAAACCCTTTGGGGTAGCCCTAGATCAGAAGTTCCGCCGCTGCAAGGCCTCTGTATCCACGAGATCCAATCTAGACCCCGTTCCGGCACCCTGATGGAGGGGGGAATCATCACTGGTGGCCATCTTCATCATCCCGGCGGCCACCACGATGAGGAGGGAGTAGTCCACCCTCGGGGCTAAGGGTTTGTACTAGTAGCTATGTGTTTAATCTCTCTCTCTCTCTCTCTCTCTCTCTCTCGCAATCTTGAGATGTCACGATCTTGATATATCATGGGGTTTGTTAACATAGATGGATCATATGATGTTTCTCCCCTCTCTACACTTGTTGTGATGAATTAAGTCTTTACCCTTTGAAGTTTTGTCTTGTCGGATTGAATGTTCAGATCTGAGAACACGTGATATATGTCTTGCATAGGAATACCCATGGTGACAATGGGGTATTATTTTGATTCATTTGATATATGTTATGGCACTCAACTTGTGGATTCCCGAGGTGACTTGTGGGTAATCTATGCATAGGGGTTGATGCACGTTTTTATTATCTTTTGTCCGATAGAAACTTTGGGGTCTCCTTGTAATTCTTTGTGTGGATTGAGTATTATGAATCTGAAATTGTTTGATACATATGTATAATTAACTCATGGGTACTCGCGGTGACATTGGGGTATCTAGGTGACACTAGAATTGGTTGATATGCATCATATGGTGTTATTTTAGTATGAACTCTTGAGTAGATCGATTAGAAAGAATAGCTTGCTGTTATTTTAGTATGAACTCTAGGATAGATTGATCGGAAAGAATAGCTTTGAGGTGGTTTTGTACCCTACAAACAATTTCTATCTTTTGTTCTCTGCTAATAGGAACTCGGGAGTGATTCTTTATTGCACTTTGAGGGATAATCATATGATCCAACTATGTTAGCATTGTTGAGAGATTGCACTAGTGAACGTATGCACCCTAAGCCTCATTTTCCATTACTGCAATACCGTTTGTGCTCCATTTTATCATTTACCACCTTGCTGTTTTTTATTGTTCGCACTACAAAAACTCATATCTACTATCCATAAAACACTTTATCACCATCTCTTCTCCGAACTAGTGAACATATACAATTTGCTATTGTATTGGGTGTGTTGGGGACACAAGAGATTTCTTGTATTTGATTGCAGAGTTGCTTGAGACAGACTATCTTCATCCTACGCCTCCCACGGATTGATAAACCTTAGGTCATCCACTTGAGGGGAAATTGCTAATGTCCTACAGAACTCTGCGCTTGGAGGCCCAACACGTGTCTACAAGAATAAAGTTGCGTAGTAGACATCAAGCTCTTTTCGGGCGCCGTTGCCGGGGAGGTGAGTGCTTGAAGGCATATCTTTAGATCTTGCAATCAAATATTTTAGTTTCTTGTTTTATCACTAGTTTGGTTTATAAAAGAAAACTAGAAAAAAATGGAATTGAGGTTGCATCATATTATTGATCATATGTATAATATCTTTCTTGAAAATGATGGTTCAGAAAATTGTGCTCAATTGATAGAAGAAGAATTTAATAAAATGATTGACATGAATGATGAGCATGATTGGAATATTGTTAGTATGAATTCTTTGAATATCTAAAATGCTAATGATGAGTGCACTAGCCATGATAATGATGTCTCCTACAAGGATGTAAATTTTTGCGGAGTAAATTGGGACTGCACACACGCACAAAAATGGAAGATAGATTTTGTAAGAAGCATAAATATTTAGAAACAAAAAAGTTGCAAGAGAGGCTAGATGATTGTGCTGAAAGATTTAATATTTTTCACTATCCTTGTGAACTTTACAATGAACGTGGTCGTTTAAATCTCCAATGCTACTTGTTTCATGATCAACTCGTGTCCAAAAATTGTGATAACTTGATTACCCTTGAGCATCATAAAGAGCTTATTCTTCTTTTGGGGTATGAAGAAATGAAACATATAAGTAAGGATATTCAAAAATTTAATCTCAATAGAATTCTTGATTTTAATCTAGAGGAAATTTATATGTTTTGTGCGGTAAATTGCATTGTATATTGTCAACTATCTAAAGAAAAGAAAACAAATAGAGTATGAAGAGAGTCCTAATGAAAGGGAAAATATTTCCCAATACCCTCCTAGTGTTTATTATGATGAATCAGGTAATGAGGAGGAGCTTCCTATCCAATCAATCTGTTCAACAAGAAGCTCGAAAAATTTGATTAAACCCACACGTGAGGTGGTGAAGACGAAAAAGAAAAGAAGAAAAAGTAGAGGTAAAAAGGTATCTCTCCCAACTAATATTTCTCCTATCACCATTGTGCCTCATGAAAGTGAAACAAGTAAGATTACCCCGTTATTCAATACGTTGACGACACTATTCTGGCCATGCCAGCCTGCCCAACACAAGCAGCGATCATCAAGGATATCCTCTCTGACTATGCAACATTGATTGGCCTTAAAATAAACTTCCACAAGTCAACCTTGATCCCCATAAACTGCCATGAAGACACATACAATTGCCTGTCGACTATTTTTGGGTGTGTGGTTGGCAAAATGCCCTTCACTTACCTCGGTCTACCTATGGGAACGACCAGGCCTTCGGTGAAGGATCTCCTCCCTCTCGTTTGCCAGGTGGAAAGAAGGCTTTATGCTACAGTCAACATGATCTCTTACGGGGGTAAATTGTCACTCCTGAACTTAGTTATTACCTCCCTAATAATCTTTGCCCTCTGCACAGTCAAGCTGCCCCCTAAGCATTATTGAACTACTAGATAAAATCAGACGCCAATGCTTATGGACCAAAAAAACGGAGAATGGAGATTCTTGCAACTCCCTCGCGGCTTGGGACATGGTTTGCCAACCCAAGGTTTCTGGAGGACCAGGTGTCATTAATCTGAAGGTACAAAGTGATGCACTCCTACTTAAATACCTACATAAATTCTACAACCGATGGGACCTGCCTTGGGTGGAACTCATATGGAACACGTGCTACAGTCACAAAATCCCCATGTAGCTGACCCCTGCGGTTCTTTATGGTGGCGAGATGTGATGAAACTCATGCTGGTTTATCGAGGTATTACCAAAGCCCAAGTGCACATGGGTGAGGACATTCTTTTCTAGAAGGATTTATGGATTGATGGTATTCTAGCATAAACACACCCGCGGGCTTTCTCGTTCGCCATTTAGAAGGATATTTCAGTCAAAGATTTCTTGGGGACCACAACACTAGGGGAAACGTTCCACCTACCATTATCGGTTCAGGCGCATGCAGAGACAAGGGATCTTCAATGACTGGTCCATTACATTGATCTTTAGGACAACCTCTCTGCTGCTGATAAGTGGACCTGCACATGGGGGACTGAGACGTACTTGGCAACAAATACTACAACTTCTACTTCAGGGATGTCCGGGCCCACCAGGCCTATAACTGGCTATGGAAATCCAAAGTGACGATGAAAATCAAGGTTTTTGGTTGGTTCCTATTGTCTGACAGGCTCAACACCAGAAACATGTTGAAACATAGGCACTACAACATTGGCAACGACTATACCTGCCCCCTCTGTGAGTTCAACTTGGAAGAAACAGTAGAACATCTCTTCTTTGAATGCTCCTTCAGCAAAAACTGTTGGTCTGACATTGGCGTTTGCTGGAGTTCACAAGGCTCATGATTGGATTAGATAAACACAGCTAAAATTTCATGGAACAAGCCAATGTTCATGGCAATCTTCTTACAAGCAGCTTGGAGCATCTGGAAGGAAAGAAATAATAAGGTCTTCAGAGGAATAACACCCATGAAAGCATCCTGGAGCTCGAGATTAAAAGTGGATCTCTCCCTCCTAACTCATAGAGTTGGAGAAAAGCATATCTCCTTTCTAAACTCTTCTGTAGCTCCTTTATAGTTTCATACTTCCCCAACCCTCCCCAAAGGGGATGGCATGTACAAACCATATGTAAATCCACCCCATTTATTAATTTAATTACACAGTAGGAGGCTCTCCTACTGTTTCAGGTGTCAAAAAAATATGTGTTGATGGAGGATGATGATATTGATTATGATTTTGTGATGCCTACTACTTGTTGTGATGATTATGATTGGGAAGACAATGATGTCTCTTATGACCTTGAAGATCTTTTTGGCACTTGCTTTGAATAATATGATAATAATGTTTGCTATACTATTGGTGAAATTCATGCTATTGATAAGAATGATTATGATAATATGCAAAACCACAAGCTTGGGGATGCTATGTTTGATGAGTATGAAATGTTTGAAGATTTATTTGCTGAAAATAATGCTTGTACCAAGCTTGGGGATGCTTTGCATAATGAATATGATCCATTGATTCCTTCTACTTTCGATAAGAAAATTTATTATGATGATAGCATGCCTCCTATTTATGATGATTACAATGATGAAAGTGGGTTTGGAAGAGTGTCAACTCTAGGTAGTAGTGATCCCACTATTTTGGAGGGTGTTGAATCTTATTACAATATTGAAGAAAGTGGATTTGTAGAGCTCATGACTTTATTTAGTGGTACATCCATAATTTTGGAAGAGGTTTCAATTGACTATGATGAGAACAAAGTTGCTACTTATGATGATTATTATGATGACATGTATGCCATAAAGAGTAATAAATGTTCTATGCTTTTGGATCATGAAAAGAATAATTTATGTGATGGTTATATTGATGAATCTATTCATGGTGCTACTGAAAATTATTATGAGAGAGGAGCTTATGATTCATGATCCTCTTGTTATGTCTCAATCTTTATCTTTTATTGCGAGTATCATTGAACTCATCATGCCTAGCTAAAAGACATTAAAGAAAAGCGCTTGTCGGGAGACAACCCAACACTTTTACCTACTATTTTTGTGTGTTCACATGATTAGGCTACTGTAGTAATCATGTTTTATTGCTTTTGTTTCAATAAAGTGCCAAGTAAAGCCTTTGGGATCATGTTGGGTGATAGTTGACTTGATCTTGCTGAAAAACAGAAACTCTTTCACTCACGAAAATAGCTCTCATTTTTAACAAAAGAGCGAGTTTGAGTTGATTCTTTTTGAAGAAGATTAATATACAAATTGCTCACATGGTCAATTTTTTTAATAATTTTTGTAGTAGAATAAGTATGGTTTGAGTACAGATTACTACAGACTGTTCTGTTTTTGGAAGATTCTGTTTTCAATTCATAGTTTGCTTGTTTCCTTGTTTCTATGACTTATATTGCTCAATATAAATTGTGGAGATGATATGCTACAGTAGGAATTGTGTGGAAACAATTATGAATCTTGTCTTTTACAGTACCAAATTTAAATGGTTTGCTCTTTATCATACTAACCTATCTCACGAAGTTTCGTTAAGCTTTGTGTGATTGAAGTTTTCAAGTTTTGGGTGAGATGTTGATATGAGGAGAACAAGGAGTGACAAGAACCTAAGATTGGGGATGCCCAAGGCACCCCCAAGGTAATATTCAAGGAATATCCAAGCAAATAAGCTTGGGGATCCCCCGGATGGCATCCCCTCTTTCGTCTCCGACATTATCGGTAACCTCACTTGGAGCTATGTTTTCATTCGTCACATGATATTTGTTTTGCTTGGAGCATCAATTTATTTTGTTAGGATTTTATTTCTGTTATTTAGAATAATTTTCTGCATCTTTTATTTCAATAAAAGTGGCAATGATAGCCTTTGCCATGCTTATTTTGCAAGTCTACATGTTGCTGTTTCAAAACAGAAAGTTTATCGATGTTGAAAAAATTCCCTAGAAAAGTAAGGATATGATAAATTGTTGAAACTTTCTTCAAAATAAGATCTGATAAATTTTCTACAGTGTGGTATTTTTCTCATAATTTTTGGAGTTAGGTAAGTATGATGAATCTTGTATTCTTTACAGATTGTACTGTTTTGGCAGATTGCTGTTATGGTTGCATTGTTTGCATATGTTTGTTTGTTTGATGATTCTATTTGAGGATAGAACTATTAAATATGCAGAGGCATTTAGTATGCAATGTTGAATAATAATTTTAGTGATTTGCTACAGTAGAGAATGATAAGGTTTTTGCATTGGTTTATACTAACTTATCTCATGAGTTCTTGTTGAGTTTTGTGTGGATGAAGTTTTTGAGATTTAGGGAAACCGTGATATGAGAGGAATTAAGGAGACACAAAAGATCAAGCTTGGGGATGCCCAAGGCATCCCAAGTTAATATTCAAATAAGTCTCAAGCATCTAAGCTTGGGGATGCCCCGGTAGGCATCCCACCTTTCTTCTTAAACAATTATTGGTTAGTATCGGTTGAGCCAAAGTTTTTGCTTCCTCACATGAGTTGTGCTATTCTTAGAATGTCATTTTATTTTAAGTTTGCTTGCTGTTTTAATAAATTACTTAAACTGAAAGTTTGTGGCACCCTGGCTCAGAGCAACCGGTTTACCCTGCATTGCCAGCCCAGAGATCAAGTCTTCTGGCAATACACAACAACATGGTTCAGAAACAACCGCTTTATTGATGCTAGCGGATTACATAGGTCTGATATTACATCGAGATTCGAGGCCAAGTGACACACACGGTGCTGCTGGACAGTATGTACATTATTTAATGAACATGATGGGGCCTCGATCACACGAACTACGCGACAGCGAAAGAACGACGAAGTGGAACTCACATAGCACAGGGACACCGACGTGAACACGGCCAAGACACGAGATGCACTCTGATGCGAACTGACTTGCCTGAAAACTGGCATAACACACCAGGTTAGTACATTGAATGTACTTGCAAGCTCACAACAAACATAAGCACGATGACAAACAATATCATGATATTTAACCAGATTAAAACAATGCAAAACTACTACCGAAGGAAAAAAAAAATGTTTCATGCAATGAGTCCCACAGACTCGCTTACCAGACGGTTACCTCGTAACCAACGGTGACCATACCTGGGTCACACCTTAAACCAATCACTCATGAACACCTCAAGTGTTCGTGCTTCGCCACGAACCCATGCATCACATCACTCACTTAGTTTTCAAGATTTATTAGAAAGGTTGATCCATGGTGTGACTTACTCCCGAGTTATGCCCATAACTGAGGATGCGGCTATCGATAGATTAATTACACTCTGCAGAGGTAGCGCACTTTACCAATACTACGGAACACCCGGCCTCGCATTCCCATTCGGGTGGACCAAAGCATTCCGACCAACTCCCCCTCAGGGCTAGGTCTTGGGTGGCCCCGTGTCTACCAAAGACACCAACGTCCACCGTTGTGGCAAAACGGTCCCAAACGGGGACAAGGTACCATAAAAACAAAAAACGAGCACTCAAGGTTATGTCTGCCTACTGGGCCAGGGTATGCACGCCCATAACTTTCCCTCGCGGGAGGCACCGGTGAGAGCCACAACAAAGGACCGAATCAAGACCTTCCCATAAGGTAAATGTGATCGCACTGAATTAAAACCTGATTCAGTGGCACCATGATGTTATCAACATCGTATTCATGTCGAACTTAACCAAGTTTAGCTTTGATAAAAACTTTTTATCATCAACATGATATAACCCGAAAAGAATTATGCAACTACTCGTCATACAAAGCAAACAACTCATATTCATGGATCAAACTTAACAATATATGCATATTGCAATTCTTAGAACCAAAAATTTTATGGTTATAACTCATTTTTATTTATCAAGCAATATTGTTGTTAGTTCTTTATTTAAATGAAACTATCATTTAGTAAAATAACTAACATGAATTTCCATAGCAATATGTATAGTGCAAAATCTTACTCTACTTAACCAAACAAGTTCATGCATTCAACCAGTAAATGAAACAAGCATATCAAGCATAATAAAGTAACCAGCAATTAACCAAAGTTATTTATCAAATTTTAATTTCAAATAAGAACTCATATTCAAGTAGAAAAGCATAGATATTGAAATAACACCATCCAAATGCTGGTGTGGCTTGCCTTAGTGTAGAGGAGGATCACACCCCTCTTGGTTTGCTTCAAGACAAACTTCTCTTTCCGAAAAAGAATTTAAACCACAAAAATATTTGTCAAAACACATTCTGAAAATCACCAGAAATTCTAGGCAGCAAGGAAAAATCCACCTTCTAGTGTGCTGCTAGAGCTTTCTGAAACAAAGACAATGCAAAAAGAATCAAATCATTTGGACTTATGGTTTAGAAATGGTGGCTGGTCAAAGTTCAGTCAAATTTTGAATAATATTTGAATTAGACAAAAATCCTGGGAGGGGTGACGTCGAAGGCGTAAAACAGAAGTAACCTCCACTCGTACCACTTCGGGCACGAGCAGTGAGACTGACAGGTGGGTCTCGCGCATCAGGAGAGAGAGGGGGTGCGCGAGATCAGAGAGAGGCGGGGCTTCGCTGGAGCTCACGCCGGCGACGAGGGGGTTTGGGGCTAGGCTAGAGGGATAGGATTGAAGCGGGGCTCGAGGCGCACCTGCCTGTACCCGTAGCTTGGCTTGGGGTGGACAGAGCTGCTCGCAGTTGAGGTCTCAAGCTACGGTGGCGGACGGGTTTCGTCAGAGTGGTTGAAGACGACGGCTAGAGGCGGCTCCGAGGGCCCAGTGGTGTCCAGGCAGCACCAACAGATCCCCAATGCCCCGCCAAGCAGCTTCTTGAGCTCAAGAGGCACCGGAGAGTGGCATCTGGATTGCGGGGATCGCTGGATTCCTCTGGTCGGGGCGACGGCCAGAGGCCTGCCCGACCGAGCTTCTGCTCGTCTACGTGTACGTGGAGGTGGTGTGGAGTGGTGCTTGGCTAGAAATCGAGGAGGGGAGCGCTATATATAGCCGGAGCAAGGGGGGAACGTGTCGCTGCTGGAGCTCTCTAGACACGCGGCGAACGGCGACGAGAAGCTCCAAGGAGAGGGGGCAAAGGCTCAGCATCAACGCAGGAGCTTGCCCACGCTCGCGGACGAGGACAGGAGGCGGTTGGGGAAGAGGACAAGTGCACGCGCGCAGTGTGGCGTTTTGGCCGCGACGCGCCCGTGCTTGCTGCGGCGGCTCCGGCGTCGGCGAGCGCCAGGGAGCGGTCAAGGGTGGTGGGTCGAGGCTTGTGGCGCGGTGCAGCAGTCGGCGGCGAGAGCTGGAACGAGCATGTGCGAAACAGAGAGCAAGGCGCCAGCCAGAGCATGTCGAGACGCTGCCAGGCACCGTGTCCACGCGCGGTCACCAAGATGGCATGGTCAAAATGACACCCAGGAGCGGCCAAACCTTGACTATGCGCTCGACCATGCAGTGTTTAGTCTAGGAGAGGTGATGGTTCACACCCAGGCCGACTAGACTTGACTCTACTAAGCTGACAAGTTTTTGTCGAGAAACTTGGTCGCCAAGTTTTGCCACTTCCTAGAAGGCCATTAGGGCTGATCTCCTAGGGTTTAGGGTTTCTTAGGAGGGTGTTTAAGCTCAAGAAAGATCAAGGCTAAAAGCTCAAGAAAAATTGTACTTGCTGTACAAACTGGAGTTTTGGGTCAGAATAGAAATGATTTTCTATAGCAAAAATATTCCAAAAAGTGGTGCAATTTTTTTGCATTGGAAGGTGTGCCAAGGTGCTAAGAATATTTAGAAATTATCTCACATTTTTCTGAGCAAGAAAAATTGAGGTTGCTTTGGAGCACAAGTTTCCGAAGTGAGTTTCAGAGAGAGAAATGAATATTTTTCTTTTATGAAAAATATTCATTTGATTATTTTCAGGATTGATCAGAGGAATAAAGTAGATAGGCCACTTGGGTGAAAGTCAAGGATATGCCCAAGTGACAAGTCCATTTGAAATGATTCAAACTCCAATTCAAATCAGGGCAAAAACCACGATAAAAACCAAGTCCAGAAAAAGAGAGAAGGCAAAATCCAGGCTGTCACAAACCTCCCCCCTTAAGATAAATCTCGTCCTCGATATTCAGTTGCTTGGGAAAACCATTATGGGTATGCAGTCCTTAAAAATTCCTCTCTTTCCTAGGTCACTTCCTCTTCGGTGTGGTGCTCCCACTCAACCTTGTAAAACCTTATTTCTTTGCTGCGGGTGACCCTTTTTGTCTGATCCAATATTCTAATTGGCTTTTCCTCATAAGTGAAATCCTTAGCCAATTCTATCTCTGCCATATCAGCCCTTTTCTCTGGTGGTGATATACATCTTCTTAGCTGTGATATGTGAAACACGTTGTGTACTTTTGACAGTTCCAATGGCAATTCCAACTGATATGCAACCGTACCGACTCTGGCCACGACGGGGAATGAACCGATATATCTGGGTGCCAATTTTCCATGGGTCTGAAACCTCTTGACTCCTTTCATAGGGGTGACTCGGAGATATACGCGTTCTCCGGGTTTGAAGCTAATCTGACGATGTTTGGCATCATAGTAGCTCTTCTGTCGAGATTTGGCCAATTGCAGTCTGTCTCGGATTTCCTTGACTTGCTTCTCCGCTTCGAGCATTAAATCAGTCCCGAAAATGCGGCTGTCTCCAGTTTGAGACCAGTTCAATGGAGTGCGGCACCTTCGTCCATACAGGGCTTCATAGGGTGACATCTTTAAGCTGGCCTGGAAACTGTTGTTGTAGGAAAACTCGGCGTAGGGCAGACAATCTTCCCACTAGGTCCCTTGGGCCAATGTACATGCCCAGAGCATATCTTCGAGTATTTGATTTACTCGCTCAGTCTGTCCATCGGTCTGAGGATGATAAGCCGTGCTGTATTTCAAAGCGGTCCCCAAGGCTTGATGTAGTCGGGACCAAAATGCAGAGGTGGAGAGAGATCCCCTGTCAAAGGTGATCGTCTTGGGTACTCCATGCAGACTAATGATTCTTGACAAATACAGCTGTGCGAGTTGATTTGCACGGTATGTGGTCCGGATAGGAAGAAAGTGTGCCACCTTTGTTAAGGTGTACACTATGACCCATATTGCGTCGTTTCCTTGATGAGACCTTGGTAGTCCGGTGATGAAGTCCATGCAGATATCATCCCATTTCCATTGGGATACTGGCAGAGGTTGGAGGAGTCTGGTGAGTTTTTGGTGTTCCGCCTTTACCTTATTGCATACGTCGCAACAGGCCACAAAGTATGCGATGTCTTTCTTCATTCCATCCCACCAAAATACCTAATGAAGGTCCTCATACATTTTGGTACCACCGGGATGAATTGAGTATGGTGCTTCATGCGCTTCTGCCAATATCTTCTTCTTCAGACTTTCTTGGTTGGGTACGTAGAGTCTTCCTCGGAACCTTAGTGAACCTTGCTGATCCATAGAGAAGTCTGGTGCATGCCCTTGGTGCATCTTCTGAATTAACATCTTATCATTCGCTTGAGCACTGTGGATTTCTTGTTCGAGAGTAGGGGTGACTTCTAATATATTGGCAAGACGGGCTTCGGTGATTACCAAATTGAGCTGCATGATTTCTTCATAAAGCTCAGGAGGCAAGGAATCCATTAGAGCATTAAGGTTGGCTGGTTTGCGGCTGAGTGCGTCAGCCACCACATTAGCTTTGCACGGGTGATAATTTATCCTGAGGTCGTAGTCCTTAACCAATGCAAGCCATCTTCGCTGTTGAAGGTTCAAATCGGTTGAGTGAATTTATACTTGAGACTCTTATGATCGGTGAATATCTGGCACTTCTTTCCAATCAGATAGTGTCTCAAGATCTTCAAAGCGTGCACCACCGCGGCCAATTCCAAATCATGAGTAGGGTAGTTTCCTTCGTGTTGCCGTAGTTGTCGAGATGCATATGCCACCACTTTGCCATCTTGCATGAGTATGCACCGCAGTCCACTTCTGGATGCGTCACAGTAGACATCAAAACCACGGTAGATGTTTGGAAGAGTCAATACTGGTGCCGATGCCAGCCTGATTTTTGACTCATTGAAACTCCGTTCGCATTCCTCAGTCCATACAAACTTCTTATCCTTCTTCAGAAGCTCAGTCATAGGCTTGGCGATCTTCGAGAAGCCTTCGATAAAACGGCGATAATATCCGGCTAGTCCAAGGGAACTCTGGATTTCTGAGACTGTGGTGAGTGCGGACCAATCAAGTACATCCTTCACCTTGCTTGGGTCCACTGAGATTCCTTCTGCCGAGAGGACATGCCCGAGGAATCCCACTTGTTGGAGCCAGAACTCACATTTGCGGAATTTGGCATAAAGCTGATGGTTGCGAAGCCTTTGCAGAACTGCTCAAAGATGCTCCTTGTGTTCGTCCTTGCTCTTGGAGTAAATGAGGATGTCATCAATGAATACCACCACAAATTTATCCAAGAATTCCATAAACACCTTGTTCAACATATGCATAAAGAATGCAGGAACGTTAGTGAGGCTGAAGGACATAACGGTGTACTCATAAAGACCGTATCGAGTGGTGAACACGATCTTAGGAATATCTTCCTTCTTTATCTTGAGTTGATGATATCCAGTCCTCAAATCAATTTTTGAGAATACTTTGGCCCCACTAAGTTGATCAAATAGATCATCGATCCTCGGCAGTGGATACTTGTTTTTGATGGTGACATCATTCATCTATCGATAGTCTACACACATTCGTAGACTGCCATCCTTTTTGTCCACGAAGATTGCTGGTGATCCCGATGGTGAAGAGCTTGGACGAATGTATCCTTTCTGCAGCATCTCATCCAGTTGTTTCTTCAATTCCACCAATTCCGAGGAAGGCATCCGATAATATTTCTTATGTATCGGAGTGGTTCCAGGCACCAGGTCAATTGCAAACTCCAATTCTCGGTCTGGTGGCATGCCTGGTAATTCTTCAAGAAAGACATCTGGATACTCACTGACTACAGGAATTAATTCCACTTCTTCTGCCACTGCTGCGAAAACCATATCTTTCGTGGGTATGCGCTTGCGAGCATAAAAACTTGTGGTGCGACCTTCCATATTTTTCAGAGTAACTTCTCTGGTCGCATAGCTGATGCAGACTTGATATTGAGTTAACCAATTCATGCCCAAAATGACGTCCAATTTGTTGGAATCGATGATTATCAACAAGGTTGGAAACTTGACGCCCTTGATGTCAATTTCCAAATTTCGGCAGACGAGATTGCTTCTGAGTAGGGATCCGGGGATTGTACCAGCATGTGCTTTCCCAAAATCGAGCAAGTAAAATTGTTTTGGGAAGCAAAACTCTGCGATATGAAAGAGTGGGAAGCCCTAGAGTCAAATAAAATCAAGGCGGGTATGTCATTAACAAGAAACATACCAATGCCGACTTCCGGGTCCTCTTGAGCTTTGTCTGCGGAGATGTGATGAATTTGCCCTTGAATCATATCTGGGGTGGAATACGGCTCCATGTAGTTGACTTGCGGCTAGAAGGGAGCTACGTGCTTGTTGTTCTTGGGACACTGTCTGGCGTAGTGTCTGGTTTGACCACAGCTGAAACATGAATTGTTGCGCTGACAGTCTTCGCGCACCGGGCTGGTCACGACATTCTTGACTTGTGTAGTAGTCTTGTCGACATTCTGCTGCCAATTTGGTTTGTACTCCACCTGAGAATGTTGCCAAGTATGAGCCTTTTGCACTGGTTGCATATCCTTCTTTGGCTCGAATTTGCGCTTGTGGTCGTTAACAGCTGGCTTGTGGTCATGTAGGAGCTTGTGTTCCCTTTTGGCGATGAGGGCCTTGTTCACTAGCATCAGGAAGTCTGGGAAATCAAACATGCTGAGAGTGCACCTGAGATGCTAATTCAGGCCTCCAAGGAACCGGTCGATCTTCCGCTCTTCTGTGGCAACATCGTGGAGAGAATAGCGGGCCAAATGGTTGAACTTGTTCAGGTACTCGTTGACGGTCATGCTGCCTTGGGTGAGAGCGAGGAATTCACACTGCTTGATTTTCATAACTCTGGTGGGAATATGATACTTGCGGAATTGTTCCTTGAATTTTCCCAAGCAATTTCTTCGTCTGCAGGCCATATTGCCTTGGCATTATCCCACCATATCGCGACAGCTCCTTCGAGATAATGCGTTGTGAAGGGAACCTTGTCCCCTTCTTCAATGTGAGCAATCTCCAATTTCCTCTCCATAGTCCTAAGCCCGTCGTCGGCGTCCAAAGGATTAGTAGCGTGGATGAAACTGGGAGGCTTGGTTCGCTAAAAATCTGATAGTTTGGAGTGATGGCCATTCTGGTTTCCATTCTGCCCAACCATAACTTGCACACTCTTCAGGATTTCCAATAGGTCATTGCTCCTTCTTTCTTCAAACATTCGCAGGATCTGATCGGTGGAAGGAGGATGTGGCGGTGGCGGCAAAGGTGGCTGGTACGGCTCAAGGGAATGTCCCGCCTACCTTGCGGAACTACGGTCAGGGACATCCTCACAAGCTTGGCTGCTGCTGCCTCCACGTGTCATCCTTTTTTTTGTTATCCCAGTACATAGCAACCATGATGATAAAATTCCAAAATGGGGGGAAAAGGCAATGACAAATCCTGGAAGAAAACAACGAATGGAAACCAAGGCGAATAAAAAGTTCCAACATAATTATACATAGTCCCAACATGAAAGTAAACATCACAGCGGGTTTACTACCCTCGTACATGAAACTGCACATCATGACAAGAGCGATTACAGCCATACATCATGCTCATGACTACAACGATACTCTAACAGTCTACTGCTCGATCGGTGCTGCTGCAGGCTCGTCTCCTGAGCCGGACCCTGATGCTGAACTAATGACAGAGACCTCCGGGTCAAGAGGGATGGGAGGATGCTGCCTTGAGGGCTCTCCCTCAGGGGCAGACGGGGGATGGGATCTGAGCATATGAGCAGCAGGAGTAGCGACAAGGGAAGACCATGCAGCAGGAGCACTGCGAGGGTTCACTGTTAGAGGGTTAACGGTACCCTGCGAGGTCGTCGGGGGAACGGAGGTGGAAGAAACCGGAGCAGAAGTATAGATGACAGCGGGAAGAGGGTTCCTCATACGAGCAGCTGCGAGAGTGGTGCGAGCACGTGAAAGCTCCCAAGCTAACTCGTAGTTTAGGAGATAACTAGCGGTGATGTAGCGAGAAAGGTGGCTAGTAGGACAGACGCCGGATTAATGGAAGGAAAACGGATACGCCCATTCTCGTGCAGAGATGGGTAGAAGAAGAGACCAGGGTGGGTATGCATGCGGACCTCGTTGTAGCACAAGTCTACAAGATCCTCTAGAGCAGCAAACTAAACCGCCTGGGATGGCATAGAAGCAAGACCACCCTTAGTCGAACGAGTGTAAGTGCCGGAAGGTGAACTATGGTGTAGAGTGACCTCAGCATAATACTCATACAATGCACCGGCCAGATGCTCGCGATACACCCGATACTCTGGATCAGCACCCTCTGGGTAGAGTTGTCGCCACACATTCTGAAGCAGATGCAGCGATGTGTACGGAGCTGGCTCAGGATGGTACAAGATTGGTACTGGTGCCATATACACTCACAAACCATTCGGTTAGTAATAACAAATAAACATGCATGCAATGCAACAATCGGCACTCAAACAAAGCTATCTACCGTTTCACTAATGCACTCACGGTCTAACGTGTCCTACAATCAGTGTGGCTCGGATACCAAGCATTGTGGCACCCCGGCTCAGAGCAACCGATTTACCCTGCATTGCCATCCCAGAGATCAAGTCTTCTGGCAATACACAACAACATGGTACAGAAACAACCGCTTTATTGATGCTAGCGGATTACATAGGTCTGATATTACATCGAGATTCGAGGCCAAGCGGCACACACGGTGCTGCTGGACAGTATGTACATTATTTAATGAACATGACGGGGCCTCGATCACACGAACTACGCGGCAGTGGAAGAATGATGAAGTGGAACTCCATAGCACAGGGACACCAACGTGAACTCGGCCTAGACACGAGATGCACTCTGATGCGAACTGACTTGCCTGAAAAATGGCATAACACGCCAGGTCAGTACATTGAATGTACTTGCGAGTTCACAACAAACATAAGCACGATGACAAACAATATCAAGATATTTAATCAGATTAAAACAATGCAAAACTACTACCGAAGGAAAACAAACGTTTCATGCAATGAGTCCCACGGACTCGCTTACTAGACGGTTACCTCGTAACCAAACGGTGACCATACCTGGTGAGGGAGTCCTGGACTAGGGGGTGTCCGGATAGCCGAACTATCATCATCGGCCGGACTCCAAGACTATGAAGATACAAGATTGAAGACTTCGTCCCGTGTCCGGATGGGACTTTCCTTGACGTGGAAGGCAAGCTTGGCGATGCGGATATGTAGATCTCCTACCATTGTAACCGACTTTGTGTAACCCTAGCCCTCTCCGGTGTCTATATAAACCGGATGGTTTAGTCCGTAGAATAACAACAATCATACCATAGGCTAGCTTCTAGGGTTTAGCCTCCTTGATCTCGTGGTAGATCTACTCTAGTAACATCCACATCATCAATATCAATCAAGCAGGACGTAGGGTTTTACCTCCATCAAGAGGGCCCGAACCTGGGTAAAACATCGTGTCCCTTGTCTCCTGTTACCATCCGCCTAGACGCACAGTTCGGGACCCCCTACCCGAGATCCGCCTGTTTTGACACCGACATTGGTGCTTTCATTGAGAGTTCCCCTGTGCCGTTGCAATCAGGAAGGATGCCTCCTCCCGTCTTTAAAGACGGTACCATTGCCAAAGGAGCTTTGGCCGCCGGTTAAGCTATCCGGCTGGGTGGTTTTCTTATGACTGCATGTCCGGCCACCGCTTCGACGATGACCTCTTGGGTCATCAAAAGCGATCTTCGCATCAACTCGGAATTCACCGAGTAGCTGGATCCGATGGAGCTCTCTTCCGTAAACGAGCTCTTGGATCGCATCGCCGCCCTGGGAGTCGCTATAGACTACGATCAGATTGGGCTTAAAACCGATCTGAGAGAAATTAACTCTCCCCAGGCTACCCACCATGTTGCTGTGGTAGAAGAACAACGCGGCGACTCTTCCCCTATGTTAAGAACCAGCTATGTCCGGATTCCCGATCCCTCCACGCCGGATTCCCGTGGAGGGACGGACGTCAATCGAGTACTGAACCTAAAGTCAGGCAGCAGACTAGATTCATTGGACCATCTCCAGCAATCCAAGCTTCCAAATCCGGAAATTCCTCGGCCTTTGAGCCTCAGATTGGGCGGGGCTCCGAATTTAGTTCCACCCACCCACCCAAACACAAGCGATCTATCTCAAATACGACAAGAGCCCGATGAAACAGTATATCATTACTGGGCCAGTTTCCTCCTGGTTATGGACAAGATAAAGGACTGCCATGAGGAAAGCGCAATCTCTATTTTCTGCAATAATTGCACGGACTAGGGAATCATGAACGCCATAAGTCGTCGCGAGGTCACGCGCTTCGCCGACGTGGCAACCATAGTACAAAAATACTGTGCGATGGAGAGTGCCTGGAAAACCGAAACTAGATTTTGGGACAATCCGGCCCTAAACACAACCTTAGTACGGAATAAAAGGGTGCACCACGCTAAAGCACCTGGGTTAAAAACCAAAAAGCAAAACTCCCCAAAGGGTACGGAACCGTACTAGAAGAATGGCTCAGCGGACCCTGCAAAATCCATAATGCAGAAGGCGCCACTCCAACACATAGCCTCCAGGCATGTTGGATACTACGGCAGGTGGCCAAAAGTGGCGAAGGGCTTCTAGCCCCGGACAACCAGCCCAACAGCACCAGTACGGTATCAACAGTCTTTGAGACTTTCACATCAAATAATATGCGGAAACGAGCAATCCGCAGCCTCGCCGAAGTCTACCAAGTAGCAACAACAAATCCATGGAGCGACACGGCTATCACCTTCAATGCCAGCGACGAACCTAAATTCCGAACAGCCCGAGCACCAGCCGCATTGGTCCTCAGTCCCATAGTGGACGACTTTCGTCTTACCAAGGTACTCATGGATGGCGGCAGCGGATTAAACCTCATCTACGAGGAAACTCTCCAAAAAATGGAAATAGACTGGAGCCGCATTGAGCGAAGCAGCACAACCTTTAGAGGAATAATCCCTAGTCGGGAAGTACGCTGCACAGGAAAAATCACACTAGATGTGGTGTTCGGCTCGTCGGACAACTACAGGTCCGAGGAAGTCACGTTCCAAGTGGCCCCGTTCAGCAGCGGATATCACGCTCTATTAGGGAGAGAGGCATTCACAATTTTCCAAGCCGTACCCCATTACGGGTACATGAAGCTCAAAATGCCCGGGCCCAATGGAATCATCACTCTGATAAGTGATCCGGACATAGCACTCCGCGCTGAAAACAAGGCAGCCGCACTAGCCCTAAAGGCACTATCCGAAGCACTAGCGGCAGAAGAACTCACGGCACTACGCTCCACGGTGAATAGGGACGATGTGATACTCGACAAGAGATCTAAGTCCACGTCTTTCAAACCAGCAGACGAAATAGTCAAAATCCAGGTCCATCCTACGGACCCCACAAAGACGGCCTCCATTGGGGCACAATTGAACCCTGATGTAGAAGCTGCACTACGAGAATTCCTTCGGGAAAATTGGGACATTTTTGCCTGGCACCCTTCAGATATGCCAGGAATCCCACGTAGGCTGGCAGAGCACAGCCTAAATATCCTAAAAGGATTCAAGCCAGTCAAACAGGCTCTTCAACGATTTTCCGAACCCAAAAGACAGGCAATGGGAGAGGAGCTAGCCAAACTATTGGAAGCCGGATTCATCAGAGATATAAAACATCCGGACTGGCTAGCAAACCTGGTAATGGTACCAAAAAAGGAAAAATCCTGGCGCCTTTGTGTGGATTTTAAAGACCTTAATAAAGCCTGTCCAAAGGATCCTTTCCCTCTCCCCCGCATCGACCAAATCATCGATGCTACCGCGGGGCACGATTCATTCTGTTTCCTCGATGCATACTCCGGATACCATCAAATCAAGATGGCGGAAACAGACCAGGCCGCAACGGCATTCATTACTCCATACGGACCATTCTGCTTCAACACAATTTCCTTCGGACTTAAAAACACCGGCGCAACATATTAGCGCATGATTCAGACATGTCTGGCTACCCAGATCGGCAAAACAGTGGAGGCATACGTAGACGATGTGGTCGTCAAAACCAAACACGTCGAAACTCTAATAGACGATTTGAGGCTCACATTCGACAACCTCCGAGCATATGACATTAAGCTTAACCCGGAAAAATGCATTTTCGGCGTACCAGCCGGAAAGCTCTTGGGCTTCATTGTATCCGCTAGAGGAATTGAAGCAAACCCAGCCAAGATCCGAGCTCTGTCCCAATTGGACATCCCAAAAGACCTCAAACAAATACAAAAATTGACTGGATGGGTGGCGGCCCTAAGCCGCTTCATCTCCCGTTTGGGAGAAAAGGCATTACCCCTCTACCACCTCCTCAGGTGCACCGAACACTTCGAATGGACGGATGCTGCCACAGCCGGACTCGAAGACATAAAGGCCATACTGGCAACAAATCTGGTCCTGGCTGCGCCCAACTTGGGCGAACCAATGTTGTTATATATCGCGACAACACATCAAGTTGTAAGCGGGGTGCTCGTCGTCGAACGAGAAACAGAAGGGCACAAATTCCCTCTTCAAAAACCAGTGTACTACGTATCCACTGTCCTAACTCCATGTAAGTCCCGGTACCCACATTATCAAAAGATAGTGTACGCGGTGTTCATGGCATCCCGGAAGCTGCGACACTACTTCCAACAGTGTTCGATAACAGTGGCCTTCGAAGTACCTCTCAACGACATCATAAACAATCGCGACGCGACAGGCAGGATCGCAAAATGGGCCATTGAGCTTTTACCATTCGATATAACCTACAAACCGCAGCGAGCTATAAAGTCGCAAGTTTTGGCTGACTTCGTCGCCGAATGGACTGAAGCCGAACTCCCTAAAGAGTACGGCGCATACTCCAATTGGATTATGCACTTCGACGGCTCTAAAATGTTGGCCGGCTTGGGGGCTGTTGTCGTCTTGACGTCCCCAACCGAAGATACAGTCCAATACGTACTTCAAATAATGTACACGGACTCCAACAACGCAGCCGAATACGAGGCCCTTCTACATGGTCTCCGGATGGCCATCTCCATGGGCATTCAACGCCTAGAGGTCCGCGGGGATTCAAACCTCACAATATCCCAAGTAAATGGAGACTTTGACGCCAAGGATCCAAAAATAGCAGCCTACCGTAACGCCGTCTTAAAAATGTTAGCTCGGTTCGAAGGACTCGAATTCCACCACGTAGCCCAGGACAACAACCAGGCAGCCGACGTGTTGGCACGCATCGGCGCAAAACGCGACGCCGTCCCTCCAAACATCTTCCTGGAGCGGCTCTTTAATCCATCCGTACTATGGGAAGAGGAGTCCGGAAATAGCAACCCGGAAGCAACCGCGCCACCCAACACGGAACATTCTGACACAATCGGTGGCTTAGCCAATGAAATAACACCCTCAGCCCATGAAATAATGGCAGTAATCGCCCCGTGGACGGAACCATTCCTAGCCTACTTAACTAGGCAGGAACTCCCCGAAGTCCAAAATGAGGCCCGCTGCATAGTTCGGCAATCTAAAGCCTACAAGGTCCATGAGGGAGAACTTTATAAGAAAAGCACAACCGGAGTCCTCCAAAGGTGCATCTCCGAAGAGGAAGGGCGAAATCTCCTGGCTAAAATTCACGCCGGACTCGGCGGGCACCACGCCGCAGCCCGGGCCCTTGTAGGCAAGGCCTTCCGTACAGGATTTTATTGGCCGACTGCCCGGGCAGATGCTCAGGACTTAGTCCAGCGATGCGTCGGTTGCCAGCTTTTTGCTAATCAAAGCCACATGCCACCCACTGCCCTCAAAACTATACCCATCACCTGGCCGTTCGCGGTCTGGGGGCTTGATATGGTTGGACCCCTTAAAGGGGGAACCCACAAGCAAAAATACCTATTGGTCATGGTGGACAAATCCACCAAATGGATAGAGGCCAAGCCAGTTAAAACGGCCGAGTCCGGACCCGCGATAGACTTCATATCCGGGGTAGTACACCGTTATGGTGTCCCCCACAGCATCATCACTGATAACGGCACGAACTTCACGGCCGATGAGGTTAAACTCTGGTGCAAAAACATGGGCATCAAGCTCGACTACGCTTCAGTCTATCACCCCCAAACTAACGGTCAAGTCGAACAAGCAAATGGTCTAATCATGAGCGGCGTCAAACCCAGACTAGTGCGGTCCCTCAAGGAATCTAACACGCACTGAGTAGAGGAGCTCGACTCCGTACTCTGGGGGCTGCGGACCACGCCAAACCGCACTACCGGATTCACACCATTTTTTATGGTGTACGGCGCAGAGGCAGTTCTGCACTGCGATATAATTCATGACTCACCTCGCGTGCGCATGTACGAAGAAAGAGAAGCCGAGTTGGATCGGCAGGACAATTTGGATGCCTTAGAGGAGGAGCGGGACGTGGCAAAAGCTCGTTCCGCATTCTATCAGTAGCAGGCTCGAAGATATCAAAGCAGAGAAGTACGGGCCAAAACTTACAATGTTGGCAAACTTGTTCTACGCCTGCCGGACAAGAAAAAGGACAAACTTAAGCACAAGTGGGAAGGTCCCTTCATCATCGACCAAGTCCTGACTGGCGGAGCATACCGTCTACGTAACGCATCTGACAACCGACTGGAGCCGAACCCATGGAACGCAGCCCGTCTCCAAAGATTCTACGCCTAACGCCGGACTCAGAGTTCGTCTCCCTCCTCCGTCCACCTTTTATATTTTAACTGTCTCTTGTCCCCCTCCTTCTTCTCACTTTTTTAGTAAAAGCCTTTGATAGGCTGATTTGTGCATTGTTCGCACATACTTGATGTGCTCCTAGCACTCATTATACCTGGGGGCTTCTTTAACAGAAGCTTATTTATACGGGCTTCATGCCCAACACATGTGTCATACTTCCACATGTACCTTTTATTCACCATTATATGCATCGATATGACTTAAGTTTTGGCCAAGATGGGTTGCCTGGCTCCTGTGCTTACCCCTACGTTCCCGATTGTTCGGCTAGGAGGCAAAGGGAGCACCTCTGCGATTGTTACTGCCGGGTTAGCCGGATGTGTACCTTAGACTGGGTGAAGCCGAAAGCTAGCGTTCTTAAGGGAATATTCGGCCGATGACTTGAAAGATGATTTATTACTTATTTAACTTATCTGCCCCCAGATGCTTTTTCTGCTCTCTTCGCAGTACGGGCATGCACCTTAGGGCATGCCTCCCAGGGAAAGGAACCCCTAACGGAACTATTCTCCCTGGAAGATCTTTCTTACTAACCATGTAATATAACATAACTAGTTGGGCACTTGTCTGATAAAGCACTAATGACCCCTACGCCTGGTCTCCATGCATGCCCCGGTTTTTCATAACTGAGAAGGTATTCGGACACACTCCGGACTCTAGGGTCCCGAGGTTGAAGCGAAAAGGTCGGCAAAGACAAATGATCGACAATCTGGCTAGAAGGCATTTTACATGTCATTTTAAAATACATCATCAAATTGACTGATTGTACTCTTCAATCCCGTCTAACAGGCTGTCTAATTTACAGTCCTGTTGGGAATACTTAGCGGCCAACTCTACTTGGCCGTACATTAAGCTCACAGGGATCTCCTTCCCATCGGGCCCCGCAGGTCCGACCTCGGCCATGCGGTTCGGGTCTGCCTTCTTGTACCACGTCTTCACCATGGCCCAGGCCTCCCTAGCGCATTGACGGCAGGCCGATATCTTCCACAGACGGAAGCGCTACCGTGCTCCCTGAAGCTTCTCGGCAAGCCCTTCAAGGTTTTCAGGTAGGGAGACGGACGGCCATAAGGCCTGGGCGACGCCACTCATCGCTTGCCGAACACGTTCGTGCAGTTGCATCAGCTCGGGGAGTTGGTCACCTGTTGAACCGGGCATTCGCTCTACAGGGCGACCCGTGAGCACACCTAAAGACACATTTTTGTCAATCGACTTCCTCGCCGAACTCTTCTTTTCAAAGGAGTTTGCTCAAGCACTTACTATAAATGCCGCGACAAAGCCGCTGATTCTCCTTCACGGAGCCAGACAGCTGGGCCCGAACATCTTTCAGCTCTTCTCCTAGCTGGGTGTGGGCATCTTGGAGCTTGTTCCTCTCCTGCTGCACCTTCATAAGCACCCTCTCGCCGGCCTTCAGATGGCGCAGTAACTGTTGCTTGTCCGGATCTAGTCCGGCACCCTCTGCAATATTATTGTCAGATTTACGCACACGTCGCACTTTATTAACTACTTATCTTTTCGAAGTATGTATTACCAGCGGGGGTCTCTGTAGCTCCCCCTGTGGCGGCCAGTGCGGCCTCAAGATGGGCCTTGCACTCTTGAAGCTCCTGGGATAGGTGGGTATTCTTCTCTGTAAGAACCTGCATAACGAATGATCCTTAAATCAGTTATTTTAACTATTTTAAGTCTTGGGGGCTACTGGCATATATAACTTTTAAAATTGCTTACCCATATGTCCTTCACATACTGCTCCGTGGCTCTGGTTAAGCCATCTTGAGCGGCACGGAGGTGTGCGTCTCCCTCATTGAAGGCATTCAACGCCTCCAGGGAGAAACACGCGTCACGAAGAACTGTCCGGCGACGCCTGTGATTCATGGCACTCTCCACCTCAGACCTGGTGACGGACAGCCTGTCAGCATCCTCCGTTGGAGGAGCATCCGGCTCACGCCTTGTGTTCGCCTCCCCTTCCGGACCACGCGTTGGAGCATGGCTGTCGGAGGCTTGATTGGCAACCTCTCTGGACACTGTCCGGCGAGCGCTCTTTCTCCTGGAAAAGTCATGAGCGTTAATATACCTCCTAAGGATCCTTCCCTCAAAAACAGCGGTGCGCTGTACCATTGCGGCGACGTTTCAATTCGCGTCGCACTCCTCTTCCGCCTGCTGGGCCGAACTGACCCTTGCTGGTCAGCCGCCGCGGGTTCAGCTTCCCGCCTTAAAGACGCCTCCTACGATGCACCATCGGTGTAAGATGGTCAGAAATGAGCATGGATCAAATGATGGTGTCAGGGCTCCGGTCGTAGTCACCTGGGAAGCCGGAAATAAACCGGGATAGTCAGCCGTAATGGCGACTAGAACATCATCCATGCTAAGTTGGTGGAACACCCCGTCGATCAGCTCCACCTTTATGTCCGGATCCTCTTCGGAGGCCGGATCAAGGGATCGTCCCAGATCATCGGGCTGTGGAGTCAGGCTTTGTATGCCCTCCACGTCCCGGTGCAGCTCCTGCGTCAAAATCACAAAGTAAGACACTTTACTTTGGAAATATGGACCAGATAGATAAACGTCCGCTTACCCAGCTTCGAGGGTTATTCATGGAGAATCCATTCAATGGACTCGTGTGGAGGAAGTCCTCCTTCTCCCCCTTGTACAAACCGGACAGGATCTTTACCAGATCGGCGGCCGAGCCCGGCCCTCTACGGCCATGACGGGTGGCGTCATCTTCCCCGTTGAAATCCCACATAGGGTGGCCCCTATATTGGAGCGGCTGCACCCCTCGCATAATGCACTTGGTCATGATTCCAATCATGGTCAATCCGGAGTGGGCCAGTAACCTAATCCGGCCCATCAGATAATGGACGCTCCCATCGTCTTCCCGTTGAGGGCTCCGCAGGCGCCAACTCAGGCGTTTCTTCAAGGGAGCATTGCTGAACTCCGGGAGGCCGATCCGAACTGGATCCGGCAGAGGGGCGTCCTCCATGTAGAACCATTCCGAAGGCCAGTCTTTGGATGCCTTCTTCGGGGTGCCGGATAGATATCCGGTCCCGGCGATGCGCCATATTTCGGCTCCGCCCACTTGATATGTCGACCCCTCGTGAGAACGGGGTACGAGGCAAAGCAATCTCTTCCACAATGCAAAATGGGGCTCGATGCCCAAGAATAGCTGGCAAATAGCTACAAAGCCCGCGATGTGCAAAATGGAGGCAGGTGTAAGGTGGTGAAGCTGGAGCCCATAGAACTCCAGGAGCCCCCGGAGAAACGGATGTATGGGAAATCCGAGTCCCCTTATTAGATAAGGGATGAAGCATACCCGCTCTCCTTTGGAAGGGTTGGGGACGCTCTCCGCCTGCTTTCCACCCCTGAAGGTGGCCAGTCCGGCTCGAACCGGAACCATGAAGGCTGGGGGAAGATATCCCTCGGTTTGGAGCGCCACTAGCTCGCTGTGTGGAACTGAGCATCTCCCCCAATCTCCTGGCTGAGGGCTGGGAGCGCGAGAGGAGGAGCCGCGTCGACTATCCATGATAGAATGGATTTTTGTCAAAGGTGCTTCGATGAGTACTTGCGGAAGGAGGATGGTGGGAGTTGGATCTAGATCCTCGCCTCTCTTATAAGCGGCTCGTTCGCACGGCTAGGGGGTAAAATGTAAAAATACCCTAGCTTTTCGCATTCATACGACACGTGGAAGAGGGCCATTATTGGACGTAGAAGCCAAGGAGCGCAACATTTATAAGGAAGCCGGACACTATTCGACAGGAACATGAAGTTTGAAGGAGAACCCGCCTTGCAACGCCGAAGACAATATACGCGCCGGACTCGTCGTCATTGAAGCCTGGTTCGGCGGCTACTGAGGGAGTCCTGGACTAGGGGTTGTTCGGATAGCCGAACTATCATCATCGGTCGGACTCCAAGACTATGAAGATACAAGATTGAAGACTTCGTCCCGTGTTCGGATGGGACTTTCCTTGGCGTGGAAGGCAAGCTTGGCGATGCGGATATGTAGGTCTCCTACCATTGTAACCGACTTTGTGTAACCCTATCCCTCTCCGGTGTCTATATAAACCAGATGTTTTAGTCCGTAGAATAACAACAATCATACCATAGGCTAGCTTCTAGGGTTTAGCCTCCTTGATCTCGTGGTAGATCTACTCTTGTAACATCCACATCATCAATATCAATCAAGCAGGACGTAGGATTTTACCTCCATCAAGAGGGCCCGAACCTGGGTAAAACATCATGTCCCTTGTCTCCTGTTACCATCCGCCTAGACGCACAGTTCGGGACCCCCTACCCGAGATCCGCCGGTTTTGACACCGACACCTGGGTCACACCTTAAACCAATCACTCATGAACACCTCAAGTGTTCGTACTTCGCCACGAACCCATGCATCACATCACTCACTTAGTTTTCAAGATTTATTAGAAAGGTTGATCCATGGTGTGACTTACTCCCGAGTTATGCCCATAACCGAGGACGCGGCTATCGATAGATTAATTACACTCTGCAGAGGTAGCGCACTTTACCCACACTACGGAACACCTGGCCTCGCATTCCCATTCGGGTGGACCAAAGCATTCCGACGAAACCCTCCCTTTGTCATGCACTCTTCCCGGCCACTCTAACCAACTCCCCCTTAGGGCTAGGTCTTGGGTGGCCCCTTGTCTACCAAAGACACCAACGGCCACCATCGTGGCAAAATGGTCCCAAACAGGGACAAGGTACCATAAAAACAAAAATGATCACTCAAGGTTATGTCTGCCTACTGGGCCAGGGTATGCATGCCCATAACCTTCCCTCACGGGAGGCACCGGTGAGAGCCACAACAAAGGACCGAATAAAGACCTTCCCATAAGGTAAATGTGGTCACATTGAATTAAAACCCGATTCAGTGGTACCATGATGTGATCAACATCATATTCAAGTTGAACTTAATCAAGTTTAGCTTTGATAAGAACTTTTTATCATCAACATGATATAACCCAAAAAGAATCATGCAACTACTCGTCATACAAAGCAAACAACTCATATTCATGGATCAAACATAACAATATATGCATCTTGCAATTCTTAGAACCAAAACTTTTCTGGTTATAACTCATTTTTATTTATCGAGCAATATTGTTGTTAGTTCTTTATTTAAATGAAAGTATCATTTAGTAAAATAACTAACATTAATTTCCATAGCAATATGTATAGTGCAAAATCTTACTCTACTTAACCAAACAAGTTCATGCATTCAACCAGTAAATGAAACAAGCATATCAAGCATAATAAAGTAACTAGCAATTAACCAAAGTTATTTATCAAATTTTAATTTCAAATAAGAACTCATATTCAAGTAGAAAATCATAGATATTGAAATAACACCATCCAAATGCTGATGTGGCTTGCCTTAGTGTAGAGGAGGATCACACCCCTCTTGGTTTGCTTCAAGACAAGCTTCTCCTTCTGAAAAAGAATTTAAACCACAAAAATATTTGTCAAAACACATTTTGAAAATCACCAGAAATTCTAGGCAGCAAGGAAAAATCCACCTTCTGGTGTGCTGCTAGAGCTTTCTGAAACAAAGACTATGCAAAAAGAATCAAATCATTTGGACTTATGGTTTAGAAATGGTGGCTGGTTAAAGTTCATTCAAATTTTTGAATGATATGTGAATTAAACAAAAATCCTGGGAGGGGTGCCGCCGAAGGCGTAAAACAGAAATACGCCTCCACTCGTACCGTTTCGGGCGCGAGCGGTGAGACCGACAGGTGGGTCCCATGCGTCAGGAGAGAGAGGGGGTGCACGAGATCAGAGAGAGGAGGGGCTTCACGGGAGCTCACGCCAGCAACGAGGGGGTTTGGGGCTAGGCTAGATGGATAGGATTGAAGCGGGGCTCGAGGCGCACCTGCCCGTACTTGTAGCTTGGCTTGGGGTGGACGGAACTGCTCGCAGTTGAGCTGGCAAGCTACGGTGGCGGACATGTTTCGCCGGAGTGGTTGAAGACGACGGCTAGAGGCGGCTCCGAGGGCTGAGTGGTGTCCAGGCAGCATCGGCAGATCCCCAATGCCCCGCCCAAGCAGCTGCTTGAGCTCAAGAGGCATCGGAGACCGGCGGCTGGACTGCGGGGATCGCCGGAGTCCTCTGCTCGGGGCGACGGCTAGAGGCCTGCCCGACCGAGCTTCTGCTCGTCTACGTGTTCGTGGAGGTTGTGTGGAGTGGTGCTTGGCTAGAAATCAAGGAGGGGAGCGCTATATATAGCCGGAGCAGGGGGGAAACATGTCGCCGCTGGAGCTCTCTGGACACGCGGCGAACGGCGACGAGAAGCTCCAAGGAGAGGGGGCAAAGGCTCAGCGTCAACACAGGAGCTTGCCCATGCTCGGGGACGAGCACAGGAGGCGGTTGGGGAAGAGGACAAGCATACGCGCGCACTGTGGCATTTTGGCCGCGACGCGCCTATGCTTGCTGCAGAGGCTCCGGCATTGGCGAGCGCCAGGGAGCGGTCAAGGGTGATGGGTTGGGGCTTGTGGCGCGATGCGGCAGTTGGCGGCCAGCGCTGGAACGAGCACGCGTGAAACAGAGAGAAAGGCACCAGCCAGAGCACGTCGAGACGCTGCCAGGCAACGTGTCCACGTGCGGTCACCAAGCTGGCATGGTCAAAACGACGCCCAGGAGCGGCCAAACCTTGCCTACGTGCTCGACCATGCAGTGTTTAGTCTAGGAGAGGTGATGGTTCATGCCCAGGCCGACCAGACTTGACTCTACTAAGCTGACAAGTTTCTGTCCAGAAACTTAGTCGCCAAGTTTGGCCACCTTCTAGAAGGCTATTAGGGCTGATCTCCTGGGGTTTAGAGTTTCTTAGGAGGGTGTTTAAGCTCAAGAAAGATCAAGGCTAAAAGCTCAAGAAAAATTGTACTTGCTGTACAAATTGGAGTTTTGGGTCAGAATAGAAATGATTTTCTACAGCAAAAATATTCCAAAAAGTGGTGCAATATTTTTGCATGGGAAGGTGTGCCAAGGTTCTAAGAATATTTAGGAATTATGTCAGATTTTTCCGAGCAAGAAAAATTGAGGTTGCTTTGGAGCACAAGTTTCTAAAGTGAGTTTCAGAGAGAGAAATGAATATTTTTCTTTTATGAAAAATATTCATTTGATTATTTTGAGGATTGATCAGAGGAATAAAGTATATAGGCTACTTGGGTTAAAGTCAAGGATATGCCCAAGTTACAAGTCCATTTGAAATGATTCAAACCCCAATTCAAATCAGGGCAAAAACCACGATAAAAACCAAGTCCGGAAAAGAGAGAGAAGGCAAGTCCAGAAAAAGAGAGAAGGCAAAATCCAGGTTGTCACAAATTTTTTAAATAAAATATAGTCCTCAATTACTTGCCAGGGAGGCTAGGTAAGCGGCATTCACATTCCGTCAACTAAGCTCTTTTCTATGGAATTGCTCTAGTGCTTCACTTATATCTTTTTGAGCACGGTGTGCTTTAGTATTTTTGAAGAAATTATTTCTTGCTTCACTTAAATTAATTTGAGGGAAAGAAATAATTATGCTCATGATCTTCATCTATATCTTTTTGGAGTATCTTGTCATTTACTCTTGTGCTTCACTTATATCCTATGAGTAAATTGTTGAATAAATTGAATATCATGAAGTTGAAATCATATCATGCCTAGTGGTAGCTTCACATTGGGTTTAGAAAGTGAAATTTTTGAAGCTTGACAATCACAATATTGGTCATACAAGCAATTCACAAATAATTATTATAAGGAAGAGAACTTTCACATGCAAATACACTATCATGGAAATCTTTTGTGATTGTGAGCCCCCATCAAAATATTATATGCCAAAATTGTTGACCTTGGACAAGGAAGACAATGTAATGATTTATGTTTATTCATATTCACATAGAAGTTATATTGTCATAGATCCTTCAACTTGTGGTGCTTGCCCCCCATCTTTGCTTGCCAAAAATTACGCACCAAGTAGAGATACTACTTGTGCATCCAAAAACCCTTAAGCCCAAATCTTGTTTTGAGAGTCCACCATACCTACCTAAGGATTGATCAAGATCCTTCAAGTAAGTTGTCATCGATGCAATAAGACATTAAAAATTGCTTCTAAAAGTGTTAGATAATTTAGTGTAAGAGAAAATTGAGCGTTGTACTAACTTGTGTTGGCAAAGAATAAAAGCAACAGACTACATAATAAAGGTTGCTATCATAACGGGCAATATAATGTGACGTTCTTTTGCACTAATGGGTCGAGCATACAAACAAATAAGCGCATGGAAACCTCTGCTTCCCTTTGTGAAGGGCCTATCTTTTACTTTACGTATTTACTTTTATGCAAGAGTCAAAGTTTTCTTTCTATTCCTTTTTATTTTTCTCCTTTGGCAAGCATCATGTGGTGAGGAAAGGTCTAGGCACATATGTCCAGCTGAATATGGGCAGCATGAGTTATTATTGTTGACATCACCCAAAGGTGAATACTTGGGAAGTGAAACTATAAGTAGGGATGGCAATTTCGCCCATGGGTATGGGTATCCGCGGGTACCCTACCCGAAAATAGTGGGCATGGGCAAGACTTGGCAAGATTTTGTACCCATGGGTAATGGGTATCCATACCCACAAAATATATGGGTAGGGCATGGGTATGAGATTGCGCCCATTAGTAACCCAATGGATACCCAGAAAATATTAATAAATTAAATAACTCCTATGACATGCGGGGTCTACATACAACTCCTAGGGCCCAACTCTTAATCTCTTATTCCCTAAGCCATCCATAGCTCATAGGCTCGCAACAACCAGCTCGCACTCCTCCTATGTCCTATGTGACTCCTCGAAATGATGAAATCTTGACTCATCACCAATGTACTCTTTTCCAACTCTTGAACTAGCGAACCCCAGTTCCCACCGCCGCCTTCCACTATGCCGTCTTCCACCAACCACTTATCGTAATCCCTTGCCTCCTGGAATTGGCCACACACTAGAGGACGCCACATCGGTACTAGATTGATCGCCCATCATCACTTGAATTTTACACTCATTTATGTACTTCTTTAAAATTCAAATGATAATACTGTACCCATTGGATATCCATTGGGTATAGGATACCCTATGGGTATGGGCATGGGTGTCAATTTGTGCCCATGGGTATTGAAATGGGTGGGTATAGAAAGTTTCTATGGGTGTGGGTTTGGGCAAGAGGAGGCTATACCCACCCATACCCTACCTATTGCCATCCCTAATTATAAGCCCCTATCTTTCTATGTGTCCGGTTGAAACGTTTTGCTCATGTGTATGCGGTGAATATTAGCAATCATAGAAGACTATATGATGGTTGAGTATGTGGAGCTCTTACTTAGACTCTGTTGAATAAATTGAATTGCAATTTCTTGGTGACTGAGAACATATGTTGTTGAGTTTCAAGAGAATTCATTGTTTGGACCTTAACATGTGAATTGGTTGCTACTATAACATGAGAAGTTTATAAGAAAGAATTGCTGTTATGATGCTAGGAAAAGTGATTGAAATTACCATTGATCAAACTTGTGCACTTTGCTAGCATTCACACTTCATAAATTATTTCTTTTATCATTTACCTACTCGAGGACGAGTAGGAATTAAGCTTGGGGATGTTGATACATCTCCAACGTATCTATAATTTATGAAGTATTCATGGCATTATATTATCATTCTTGGATGGTTTACAATCATTTTATAGCAACTTTATATCATTTTTTGGGACTAAACTATTGACCCAGTGCCCAGTGCCAGTTGCCATTTTTTGCTTGTTTTTTACATCCCAGGAAATCAATATCAAACAGAGTCCAAACGCAATGAAACTCCTGGAGGATTTTTTTGGGCCAGAAGAAAGCCAGTGGGCCAAGGAAGCACCTCGGGGGCTGCTCGATGGGAGCAACACCCACCAGGGCGCGCCGGGAGGCCCAGGCGCGCCCTAGTGGGTGCTGCCCACCTTGGGTGCCCCCTGGACCACCTCTCCGCCCTATAAATTCCCAAATATTCCAAAACCCTTCGGGGTAGCCCTAGATCAGAAGTTCCGCCGCCGCAAGGCCTCTGTATCCATGAGATCCAATCTAGACCCTGTTCCGGCACCCTGTCGGAGGGGGGGGGGTCATCACCGATGGCCATCTTCATCATCCGGTAGCCACCACAATGAGGAGGGAATAGTCCACCCTCGGGGCTGAGGGTTTGTACCAGTAGCTATGTGTTTAATCTCTCTCTCTCGCGCGCGATCTTGAGATGTCACGATCTTCATATATCACGGGCTTTGTTAACATAGATGGATCATATGATGTTTCTCCCCTCTCTACACTTGTTGTGATGAATTGAGTCTTTATCCTTTGAAGTTTTATCTTGTCCGATTGAATGTTCAGATCCGAGAACACGTGATATATGTCTTGCATATGAATACCCGTGGTGACAATGGGGTATTATTTTGTTTCACTTGATATATGTTATGGCAGTCAACATGCGGATTCCCGAGGTGACTTTGGGGTAATCTATGCATAGGGGTTGATGCACATTGTTATTATCTTTTCTCCGATAGAAACTTTGGGGTCTCCTTGTAATTCTTTGTGTGGATTGAGTATTATGAATCTGAAATTGTTTGATACATATTGTATAATTAACTCATGGGTACTCGCGGTGACATTGGGGTATCTAGGTGACATTAGAGTTGGTTGATATGTAGCATATGGTGTTATTTTCGTACGAAATCTTGATTAGATCGATTGGAAAGAATAGCTTGCTGTTATTTTAGTACGAAGTCTAGGATATATTGATCGGAAAGAATAGCTTTGAGGTGGTTTTGTACTCTACAAACAATTTCTATGTTTTGTTCTCCGCTAATAGGAACTCATGAGTGATTCTTTATTGCACTTTGAGGGATAATCATATGATCCAACTATGTTAGCATTGTTGAGAGATTGCACTTGTGAAAGTATGCACCCTAGGCCTCATTTTCCATTATTGCAATACTGTTTCACTACAAAAAAAGACACATATGTGACATTTTGGGCCGAATGATTTTTTTTCCTGTCATACTTATGACACTTCTATGACGATAATTGTGACAAAACCCGGTATCATCATAGGTGTGGTGGGCTCCTACTATTATGATCAAAAAATCATGACAAAAAATGGGCTTTTCGTCCTGGGCGGGCTGGAGACACAGCTGCATGACATTCTTTGGGCCGTTCATGATGGAAAAAACCATGGTAGAAGCGAGGGCGAGGATAATATTGGGGAGTTCCCGGTTACGGTGGGTGGTCAGGGCCAAGCGATGCATGGAGGTGTGCGCGGTTCTCTCGTACACGTACGTGCGTGGGTGCGAGGCGTTGGGCTCTAACTGAACCCGAGCGAGGCGTTCACCTACTGAACCCGAGCGATTGCACTGCAGGCTACGCGTTACTGAACCCGAGCGATCGATCGATGGTTGTTAACTGAACCCGATCGAGCGGTTCCTTCGCTACTGCTACTAACTGAAGCCGATCGATGCTGCCTCTGGATGAACAGTGAGTGTTGCTGGGGGGTTTGGATGAACAGTTCCCTATGGGGGTGGATGAACAGGACCCTGTGGTGTTGCCTCTGGATGAACAGGATCCTGATCGACCGAGCCGGTTGGGGCTGGATGGACAGGACCCCGTGGAGGGCTGGATGAACAGGACGAGCCCGTGGAGGGCTAGATGAACAGTAGATGGTGGAGGGCTGGATGAACAGTAGACGATGGAGGGATGGATGAATAGGAGCCCGTTGAGAGGGGTGGTTGAACAATAGCCGGTGGAGTAGCGCGCGGTGGAGGCTGGATGAACAGGAGCCCGTGGATGAACAATCACAGGTGGAGGCTGGAGGAGGTTGACGATGGATGAACAGTAGCCCGTGGAGGCTGGAGGAGGTCGACGGTGGAGATGAACAGTATCCCGTGGAGTCCCGTTTTGTGGTACGCCACACCCCTCCCGATGAACATGACCCCCGTTTCGACCGTAGCACTCCAACACAAGTTCGTTTCCTCCGTTTTGCGGTATGCCACACCCCTCCCGATCAACATGACCCCGTTTCGACCGTAGGAGGTCCAACACAAGTTCGTTTCCTCCATTTTGCGGTACGCCATACCCCTCCCGATGAACAGGATCCTGTTTCAAACGTGGCTGGTCGAACACAAGGCTGTTTCCTCCGTTCCACGGTACGCCAGGCCTCGTTTCCATCGGCTGTTCCATCCAAGCCCTCCCGATGAACACGAGGACACATTCCATTCTGACCCAGACGGTTGGCTCCCCATGAACATGACGACGACGCTTCTCTGTTCTGACCCAGCCATGCACACGAGCCATGGCCGTACGTATGCGTGAGTAGGCGTTCGAGACCCCGCCCGTATGTACGTACGTGGCCGTATTTTCTTTCTGGCACCCTGGCTGCGGTACGTACGTGTACATGCTACGTGCGTGCCTCTACTACGACACGTGCGCGCCTCTACTACGACATGTGCGCGCCTCTACTACGACACGTGCGCGCCTCTACATCGACCAGTATGTACGTACACGTTCGCGACCAGAATGACAATGCTACGTACACTTCGACAAGGTGGGTCCCGACTGTCAGGCACTTCCTTGTGTGCGAAGATGTAGCTGGTAGGTCCCAGCAGTCAGGGGGGCGAATCTTTTTTTTGCCCAGACGCACTTCCTTGCGTGCGAAGATGTAGCTGGTGGGTCCCAGCAGTCAGGGGGAAACATTTTTTTTGCAAAATAGGGTGGCCCGTCCGGTGGGTCCCTGCTGTCAGGTGGAGGTAATTATTTTGCGCGTAATAAGGAGGCACTTCCATGCGGCTGCCGTGGACCCAGCTGTCAGCCTCTCCACATACAGTACTCTTCCGATGGAAGTCAGTCGTTGACCATATTCACCACGCCACGCCGAGAGCACCATGGCGGTGGACGACGGTGAGGCCTAGGAAGGAGACGGCGCAGAGCCGGGGAAGACGCGGGAGTGGATGCCCACACGGAGAGGAGTACGAGGGTTCACTGGTTTGGCTGCAGTGTGAGGCTGCCGTCGCCCTAGAATAACAGGGGGTGTGGGTGAGTGGAGGGATGGCCTGGCCAGCGGTGGGAGTAGTAGGGGGCGGTGAGGCCTCCGCGGCAGCACAACCTGCCATTGGAGGGAGGAGCAGGCGGTACGACCGGCGCTACTTTGGGCGACTGGAGCAAGAAGACCAGAGGTTGAAGAAGCATGGCGGCCATTCGATGGACATCGTACGGTCACTGCAGCTAGAATCGTCTATATTGACTAAGTTGACAAAGCCCTTGGTACGCGTCAACTTAGTAGGCCACAAGTCAGCTTCCGAAACGGTGCACCCCAGATGTCAGGGGGAGGAATCATTTTTTGGGCGGGTGAAGCTAGAATATCCGAGATTGAAGAGGAAGCACGGTATCCGTTGGATGGACATCCAGCGGCCACTGCTGCTAGAACCGTGTGTTGACTATAAGTTGACAAAGCCTTGCATAATCGTCAACTCTCTTTTTTAGGGGACGCGACAACTTAGTAAGGCCACAAGTGTGTGGCAGAGAACTCATAGCCCATTTGAGATTTGTAAGAATGTGCAGCCCATTTTTGAATTGTAATGGAATTTACTACATCCCATTTACAGTTTGTTAAAAGTACAACCCATTTCAACCAACCGTTCAAAACAGAATTCAATAAAATTTCCCACATTTTGATGGGATCGGATATATGTTTATCCCGAAATTTCTAGTCAGATTAAATACAATTTCAATATAAATTTATATTACGTAAAAATCCAACGAAACATTGTGCTCGCAACAATTAATGAAATTAAAATTTTCAATATCCAAAAATAATATTTTATAAAGCAATTACGTGTTTGGTGTATTTTTTATAGTTACTGCCCAATTTTTATAATTACATCCCATTTATTATTTCTTAAAGCCCATTTTCTTATTAAGCCTAATGATCCCTCCTAGGAAAGATTTGCAGCCCAGCGGGGCGGAGAATAACAACTTGACCTTGCGTGGGTATTCCTAAAAAATAATAATATCTGGGCTCGATATCTGGCCTGGGCTAGACGGGCCACAACCCGCCCAGTTAATACCGGCAGAGATGTTTTCGTTGTTGTTCATAGGAGAAAAAAATAATATCTGGGCTAAACATCGCTCAATAAAAACTCTGCAGTGCTCACACCTCCCAGCTGTCGGCCGCTTCTTGTGCAATTCTCTCGTTTATTGACTACATAGTTTGACAATGGTGTGGGTCCGTGATGTCAGGAAACCAGGAGAAAGCAAAAAAATATATAGTTTTATATAATAAGGAGGCACTTGCGTACGTAAGGCTATGGCCCTAGTGGGTCCCCACTGTCATCCTCTCCAAGTAAAGTCATCTCCTCGCCCGTGTGCGCTTTCCGCCCAAAACGGTCAGCATCGCCCGCCTCACTACCCGGTGCAGGCGATTGCTCCGCCTTCAAATGACCAAAGTGCCGTCCGTCCGTCCGTCTGCCGCCCGCATTAATGGTACATGGTTGCCGAGGCGGCTACTCCGGCGCCACATGTCCGTCCCACCTCCGCCCACCATTGCTATATAAACTGCTGCGCCGGCCATTGCCGCTGTCGTCCGCATCCGTTCCCTTTCTCCTGTCGACACCACTACTTCCCACCATGGCTTCCTCATGCTCTAGCGCTCTTCGGGACGGGCGGACGACGGACCACAAGGAGATGACATCCATTGCTGCCGACTGGCTGGCTGGCAGGCAGCCGGAGGACGACGACGTCCCAATGGAGAACATGGTAGTCGACGATCTGACGCCAACCCCCTCCTCCACACCATCCTCGCCGGTGCATTGCACCATGACCATCGGCAAGGCCCGTGCCCAATATATGGACATGGTGAGGCAGAAGCATGAGGAGCAGTTCCGAGAGGCGCAGGCCGACGCCACCTACAACCACCATCTCCTCCAGGAGCACCTGCAGGCGGAGGAGCAGATCGCCGCGGAGCGGGCGGAGCAGGAGGCGCTGCTCCACTCATACCACTCTGCCCGTGAGGGCCGCCTCGAGCGCTGGCGGTACCGCATGCGGGTGGTGGAGGCTGCGCCCGCCTACAAAGAGGGTGATGAAGCGTTCGAGGCGCTGTTTGGCGAGACCGAGGATGAGGCAGAGGACAATGCTGGCTCCAATGAGTCCCCACTTCGCCGGCGTCGACGAGGCCCTGCTCCGTCGAGGGCATGTGGCGCCAACAACAAGGCAGAGGACACCGCCGACTCCGCCGAGGCCCCGCCCCGCCAACAACAAGGCAGAGAACATCGCCGGCTAAGCCAAGGCCCCACCCTGCCGGCAACGAGGGGGAGGATTTCCCCTGCTCCGCCAAGGTGCCGCCCGCCGGCAACGAGATAGAGGACATCGCCGGCTCCGCCGAGGCCCCGCCCCACTACCAATGAAGTCGCGCCACACAGAAAACAAGGAAGAGTAGAACACTGTAGGTCGCCGCCGCTCGGGTCCAAGTAAGGCCACCGCTGCTACCCTCCGGTTGAAGCCAAGCTAGGCGGGTTGACCATTGGCAGCCGGTTAGCTTCTTGGCGGATATGTGGAGTCGGAGAGCTATGTTGGAGAAGGACGCTGCTTCTACTTAACTGCTGGTGTAGTTGGCTGACTGACACGTGGGCCCAACAGGCATCTGGGCCACATGTCAGTTACGTAACTACACCTGCAGTTAAGTCACTGAAGCTTCTGTTCGGCTCAGCCGGACATAGGTGGGTAGCTTCGGTTAACTAATTATACCTCCAGCGCACCACTTTTTAGTTGAAGAATGTATGAAATGTAATGAAATCCGGCATGTTTATATGAAATCCGACCATGTATGAATGACTTTATTTTGATTAGTTCGAATTCTTGTATCACTGGCATTTGATGAACATGCAAAACAATACGTACTAGCATTATTCCCAGGGTGATCACCTCGTTTGCAGCAGTTTCACATGTACTTTCTCCAGTCCTTTCTAGTTTGCATCCAAGTTTTGTCTGCAGTCAAAGTATCTCTACTTTCACCAATCTTATAGAAAAAAGTATGCACTTTCACAATGTGCGAAGTAAAAAGGAACAGATGGAGTACAAAGAGTTTGAGCAGCTTTTTAGCGTTCCTGTACATTGCAATCAAACACACATGCCTGGCAATTCGTAGAGAACATTCAAAACAATCGATGATTATGCATCTCAGTGATTCACATGTCAGAGCCAATATTTACTTCACAACTAAAGAATAAATAAAAAATTGATCGACGCTGCTGACAGCAAAGGGCGTCCCATTCGAAAATATCAAACGCATGTCTTCTTGCTAAAATCAATGAGCAAAATTTGACAAGGTTGTCCCATTCCAAAATATCAAATGCCTACGATTGTGGAATGGGCAGGGTTTGCCATCAGTTTGGATATTGACTTGGCACCTCGTGCTAAATAAACCATCTATTCTTTTTGTGCAGTTCCACCAAAATCAACCAAATTCGCGCGTAGCTTGTATGATTTCGCCCTTATATGTTGCAATGCCTTGAACTTATTGACACCTCCTTTCTTGTGGTGGAAATGAATGATTCGATGTATTCATGAATGTTTTGTGCAGTTCCCATTGAAATCAAGCTGAGCACCCTTGTTTGCACAACTACAAAAAAGTGATTAGTATAAAGCAAACTGTACTATGAATTGATAGTTTAAACAGACACCTACATGGTCCATGTAGAGCACACTTTTAGAAAAATGGAACTCACCGGAAAGAATCCTAGAACAACATTGTACTCGTGCATCACAGCAAGAAAATGGAGACTTGTCAGTCCTTCTGAGATGAAGTTAGTTTGGTCTTGTGGGGAGCAATGTAACCATCCTTCAACTGGTCCTTCTGATGAGAAGATAGACAGGGCTTCTTCATCCTGGTATAATCGGAACTAGTCACTTCACGTACTCCATATTCTTCTTCTTCAGAGGAGGATCCTATTGTGCAAAGACAAGATGACAACTAAATGCTAGCATCCCTGTTTGCTCGAAAAAAGGAAAGGAAATATTTAAAACAGCATAGATGAAGCACTTCTCAAGGACAATCCCACTTTTTCATGACAGTATCTAAACAGTAGCACAACACCAATAGAGATGACAAAGCTCAATCATATGGATGAAATTAGTGGGTGAGTACCAACCTTTGTCAGGAGGCTTATTGTGTAGAGCATACAGATGAAGCACTTCTCCAGAACCATTTGTTGCTATCTACTGTTGTGGCCATGCTTACTATATACTCCTCGATTAGTTTAATGTTTCCAACATCTTCTTGTGCAGTTCCACTAAAATATATGGTATCTTCAAAGAAGATCCCTATTTGCACAAATAGAGATAATTATGTATTACATTGAGAGTGGCAAAACAATTGCTCGTTCCAGCCATAGCAATAAATTAAGATGCAAAACTATATCATTACTTGTGTCATCATAGTTCTAGTGCTTCATTACAGCACCGGGAGTTGATTTTTGTTTTTCTTCTGCTTGTTCTTCCCCTTCATCACTTGGTTCGATAACAGACAAGCTTCGCCTTCAATGTAAGATTTGGCATGTCAATTAGGGAGCACAAGTATAGCACTAAACAATGACATTAATTTTCTAATGAAAGTGGCAAAATACAGGCCAACAATTGTGAAATATCCTTATCTTGCCTCAATGGGATATTACGGTGCACATGCAGATTGGAAGTCTTGTCTCCGTTTGTGCAGTTCACTAAAATCAAGCAACATTACCTTACAAGTAGCACAACATATGAAAGCACACCGCAGAATCATGTGAAAGAAGGCTAGTACTAACCTCTCATGACGCGGAATTCAAACAACTCACAAGAAGAAGATCTGAACCAAATTTGCCAACATGGATAGGAAGTAAGATCTCCTCTTGTGCAGTTCCACTAAGATCAAGCAATCAAGCAACATTGTCGGTGTGACATTTTGGTTGAACTACACAAAACACTCTTAAAATAGAAGTGTTTTGTGCAGTGCAACAAAAGGTCACAATGGCAATGAGGTGAAGTAGATAACTCTGTTTACACAGAGGTGCAAAGGAAACAATTATTGGTCAATAATGGTGGATGACACAGAAGCCAACAAAAAGAAGCATCTACCTTATCTAAATGGGAAAGAAAGCAAGACAGTAGCATTTCTCAAACAGTGGCATTGATTAATATTAACATAGAGATCATATTAACAATAAAATTCATTAAACAAGTAATTTGCTTTTAACTGTGGCATTGCATCAATTTTCCAGCGGCATTATCAGCGGGTGTTTGTTTACAGGGACATTTTGGTGTAGGGACCAAAAAAACTCCATGTCAGTCCCATCTAAACCAAACAGGAGGGAATTTAAGGGACTAAAAGTGGGCATTTGGGACTAAAGAAAGAAGACCCCGAGGGAGAGTCTTTTTGGGAGTTTTTCCAACAGTTGCCCCTGCCACGCATCACACCTTGTCTCTATTAGTTCATTACTAGGGGTAACATGGTCTTTTAGCATGTCATTTAATAACCTCTAGTCCATGTTTAGTCCCTGGAACCAAGCAGGTAGGGACTAGGGAGTTTTTAACCAAACAGGGCCTTAGATTAACAATAGCTAAAGAGTTGCACGGGACAGTGGATGCACCAACACCATGTGCATCTACCGATGTACTGGGGTGATGCACAGTCTGTTGCAACAAAGAACAAACAACCAAGGAGCATATTTGTGTTGGTCCCAGTTTTGTTATCTTTAGACACCTTTCCCTATGTGAGCGCAGCAAATCTAGTCCTACTCAAACTCTATAGCCTTCTTCCCCAAAATAAAAGATCAATTTGTTACAGATGTGTGTACTACGTTTGTCATTGTTTTCCCTTTTCGACCAATGTAGGTGCTGGATAGCCAGTCTGTACTAGTACTTTCCCCCTTCCTTTCCTCTTTGAACCACGTCCTAGATTTATGCTATACAACTTTCCCCACAACTTTCCCCCATTCCTTTCCTCTTTGAACCATGTCTTAGATTCATGCGATACAACTTTCCCCCTTCCTTTTCTTTTTGAACCATGTCCTAGATTCATGTTATACAACTTTTCCCACTACTTCCCCACATTCCTTTCCTCTTTGAACCACATCCTAGATTCATGGTATACAACTTTTTCCACTACTTTCCTGTTTGATCCAACACCTAGATTCAAGTGCAGAAGCGGAAAAAGCCCACATGCAGCTAGAGCAATGCATCTGGAATAAATAAATTATACCTTAAGGTTCTCGGGGTGTGGTTCAGTGGGCGACCGGAGGCCGTTCGGCCCACACTATGTATGGCGGCGAAGAAGAAGGGGTCGGAGGCCCTCCCGCGCCGCTGCTGGGTGAAAGTGAACAACTGTGCCGGTAGTGGATTCCCTCCCTCGCTGACGGCGACAGCGTTAAGCCTCCTTCCCTTCCCAGCGGACGGATCCTGCCGACTCGTTGACCAGCAGTGAGGGGAGAGAGAGAGGCCAACAAAGTCTTGTTTAGATCTGGAGAGGGTGAGAGAGTGTGAAGAGAGCAACTACAATCGCTGAGAGAGAGAGGCCAACAAAGTCTTGTTTAGATCTGGGGAGGGTGAGAGAGTGTGAAGAGAACAACTACAAGCGCTGAGAGAGAGAGAAGCCAACAAAGTCTTGTTTAGATCTGGAGAGGGTGAGAGAGTGTGAAGAGAGTAACTACAAGCGCCGAGTCTCCAGCGTGTATATATATACTCGAGAGAGAGTGTGAAGAGTGCAAACCCTAGAAAACAAGCGCCGAGGCTGCAACTTATACGTGATGAGGTGATTATACGGTCACTACGAGATCGTATAGATCCGTATCCATCCATTTTGACCAGTCAAAGAATCCTCCTGGCACGAATTATGCTCAAGTGTAGTTATCGAACACGAGACCTCAAGTTTGATGAGCGAACAGGCTAACCAACTACACAACCCTCCCGTTATGTTCAACGAGAGGAAAATAACCTTTTATACATTCCTGCATTCGTGTGACAAGCATGTCATGTTTTTTTGTGTGGGAGTCATTGGGATTTAAATCATAATCATGTCATGTGGCTTTGGTGGTAAGACTATCCACAGTGGTGCAGAAATAATGCAGCCTTAGTCACCTTACCTCTCTCCACATAGTACGTTGGGTCCCACCAGTCAGAGGCTGAAACAAACAAATTAACAAGAAAAATTAAAAGCGCCAGCGGTGTATCTTACCTCACACATCTCGCTACTGCTCGGGAACACTGTCCAATTGACCCCTCTGTTCGCTCACGTACTATTTTAAGTGAATCCTTATTATAACATGCACACAATTTTGGGCACTTGTGTTCAACCTAAGTCAGCGTGCCACCGTATCTCGTACTACTCCCTCTGTCTAGGTGTAATAAGTCAAGTTAGAAGGTGCAGTGGGACCAAGGTGCAAGCAGATTGGAGGAGAAGCAGAAACTTAACCGGTCATTCCTCCAATAGAAGCCCTGATTTCTGTCTCTAAACGCAACAATTAATCCAAACAACTAAGAGATGCCGTTTTAGCTACCATGCAGGGCCATGTATTAACTCGCATGCAAGCCGACTTTGATTTCTTGACTGATCAACGTGTAGTTGCGCTCCATGCATTGGGTTTCCGGGGGAGATAACAAGGCAGAGTAAGGAGCGTTTGGTTACATTGCTTAGGATGGTCATAGTGGTTAGTAACTTGGACTAGTACCATGCAAATGTTACTAGTCTATGTTACTACTACGCGAAGTTTGCCGTCGGAAGCGAGCCAATCTGGCTATCCTGATCTAGCAAGGTTTTTCTAGCCCACCCAAGCTAGCTGGCCCACAAAAGCTAACATATTTTAATAGTTCCAAACGCGTAACCTTGCCCGACTATGCTATAAGCTGTTCTTGCTAAGGATCCAAACGCTCCCTAAATAACAACGCTCGCTAGCAACGAGGCCAGGAGGGGATTGAGATGCAAAGTTAATGGACGAGGCCTAAACATTTTGGGAATATCTGATTTCCGTAAGATGACTTAACACCTAGACGGAGGGAGTACTACTCCTCAGTCCAGGTTTGATGGAATATTCGTCACCTCTTCTCTTCTTGTACGTACTCCATTTGTATCTCACTTCCTGTGGCTTCGCACTTGCACGATTTTCCTATTCTATGAACCTGTGTGTGCGTGTGCATGTGTGTGTGTGTGTGTGTGTGTGTGTGTGTTTAATAACATGTGTGTGTTAGAGAGAGCGACATATCGACCTACTCCTACAGAGAGATGGTGTGTAGTGTACGATTTTAGCCGCGATAGTCAGTGCATCCTCTCATTTTCAGGTGTCCGGTGGGGACAGGCGGACAGCTATCATGCCCGCTCCTGACCAGCCTGGCCCATCTAAAGCCCCTCCATCGCCCGCTCGCACTTCCCGCCCGAAACGACCAGCGCTGCTCCAAAGAATCGGTGCCGCATTCATGCCCGGGCAAAGCAGACACAACCTCTCACCGGTGCCTGTGTTGAAGGGAGAAGCGGATTCAAGAGTGACGGTTGCTTCGTCCATCCAACTTACTGCTGGGTCTATGTGATTTGATGGCTCATTGGTCATTATTACTAAGGTGCTAGGACTGCTGGCTGTCCCACACTTTCAGCGAAAGGAGGTACTACTAGATTGCAATTTTCTCCATTCATACAGCAGAGGAGTGCAAGAGCAGTGAAAACATGCAGGCTTAGTGATTACATGGACCACCTCACACTATCACCATATTTTCTAGACACCGTGCGACACCTAACTCTTTACATAGTACTCCCTCCGTTCCTAAATATAAGTCTTTGTAGAGATTCCACTAGGTGGACTACATACGGAACAAAATGAATGAATCTACACTTAAAATGCATCTATATACATCCGTATGTGGTTCATGGTGAAATTTCTACAAAGACTTATATTTAGGAACGGAGGAAGTACTAGTATAGTACGTACTATAATTTATCAGTGAGATAAATTTGTACAATGCTATGAAGCTTCCATCTTCTGTTACATGTATCTTGCGTCCAAGGTTGCCCGTTGCAACATTTCATCAAATACAAAGGAGACTAACATGCATGGTATTGCATCTCAATGATTGACAGATCATAGAAAATATGTACTCCCTCCGTACCAAAATAAGTGTCTCAACTTTATGCAAACTTTAGTACAAAGTTGTACTACTACTAAAGTTGACACTTTTTTTGGAACAGAGGCAACTAAAGAAAAAACGATCCATGCATTCCCTAGCCCTTGAACCGTAAACACTAACCAGGCTTCAATTTGCTGGCAATGTCCGAGCTTCCTAAGAAATGAAGTTTGCAACCTTTTGACCATCGGATCATTCTGTGCAGTTTCACCAAAATCGAGATGAGCATCCCTGTGGCAAAAAAAATTGAAGAAGTGTGAGTAGAATAAGATTACTCGGACTAGTTGATGAGACATAAACTCATCACAAATACAGTACGTAGAAGCCAGTAGAGGTATGTGCGGGGCAAAGAAGTAGAGAAATATCCACATGGAGTGATGTGGGCAGCTGGATCAGTGGTGCAAGACGGCTGTTTGTACCTGAGGGATGTCGGGACGTAGCTCAACCTTGAGGAGGGCGGCAGGAGGCAGCAACTGCCCACGTCGCGGCAGTGAGCAAGGGACGAAGGCAACCTCACCGACTTTGTGAGAGAGAATAGCGCGGACCCCTGATCGGGACGTGCCGACAGTGGGTTTTCGCCGTCGGCGATGGTGACCGCATCTACACTAAGCATCCACCCCTTCCCCCGGCGGACATGATCCACCGGGATGTTAGAGATGTGGCCAGAGTCGTTTTGTGCAAGAGAGTGTGAAGAGAGAAACCCCAACAAGCAACCGTGTAGGCTGGCCCGTCCTGACTATGTATATAGTGGAGCGGTTTCCTTTTCTCTCCATATGAACCTATCATATTGCGTACGTGCCACTAAAGAAAATGAAAATTTATTTATAAATGACGCGGCACCTACTACTCGTTATCCTATAACGTTGTGCTTGGCATCTCCAAAATATTAACCTTGCGATTGGTTGTTCGCCTCTTCGGGAAGTCGAGCAATAAGGGTACTGCAGTTTATATCGTTCTGGCTATATGAGACCGAATGAATTGGTCCACGTCCACCATGTGGGCGAGGGTCGAGGGGCGAGGGAGAGTGCGTACTATTATGTATGTTTCAGGGGGTGTTTGTTTCCAGGGACTTCTTAGTGTAGGGACTAGAAAAAGTCCCTCTTAAAGACTTTTTAACCAAACACGAGGGACTACTAGGGACTAAAACTTGCTTTTTGGGACTTAATGAAGAAGACTCTCAAGGAGAGTCTTTTTTGGGACTTTTCCAACAATGCCCCTCCCTGCACCCATTGCCCCGCCGCCCCATGGTGTTGTTTGGTTGTTATTTTTCTGTATACTAAGGGTAACATGGTCATTCAATAACCTCTAGGGAGGGACTAGGGACTTTTTAGCCCCTGAAAACAAACAGGGAGGGACTTTTTAAGAAGTAGGGACTTTTTAGTTGGGACTAGAAAAAGTCCTAGGACTTATGAACCAAACAGGGCCTCAATATGTACTACATACAGAGCAAAATGAGTGAATCTACACTCTAAAATACGTCTATATACATCAATGTTTGGAGTATGTACTAGTAGTTCATATTGAAATCTACTAAAGGACATATATATTCCAAACAATATGATAATCTATCTAACCAAGTTAGTAGGGATGAGGAGTAAACGGAGGGAATAGTAAAATTTTCTCCTTGTCCTGCGAGCCACTACGTGCGTGGGCGAGGGAGCGGGCATAAGGCGTACAATACTACTACTAGTAAGCAAGCTTCACCTCATCCTGTGAGCCACCGTGCCCATGGGCGGGGGAGATGACGTACTAAGCAAGCTTCTCCTCGTTCTACGAGTTGACGGGACACATCAAAAGTACTCCAGTGTATAGAGCCTTGCCTCTAAGGTAGGCCCCACATGGTTTGCCTCTTTTTTAACATAACGCGTCAAGTCGCAATTTGTTTGTTCACCCGTGGTAGACGATCCTCATTACACGTGCCAAATTACCACGTGGGGTGCCTTTTCGTACAGAAATGCACTCAATCGTGTACCCCGCGCGGGTGTGGTTGGGAAAGAGACGGGAGTACGTGCACCGTGCATGCACCTCTTCTCTTCGTGCATGTCCCCCACCTACATGGGTGTGTGTGAGAGATACAAACCGCATTCATGAGTGTTTTTTGTTTGGGGGGGTTGATTTCGTGAATGTATTGGTGGGAATATGTGTCGATGACATCTCAAACAAAATTTTGCATGCAATGTGTGTGAAATGGAGGCCTATCCATATCATATATAGAGGACCGGGCGATCCACGAGAAGAGAGGGAGGGGTCATAGATATGGATAGAGTCGAAGAGAGGATCAAGTGGGTGGGTGCGAGATCGATGAAGAGAGCCATCGAAATTGTGTGTGTGTGCAAGTCAAAGATATAGGGCGACTAACCTACCGGAACATCAGAGGGCACAGG
>NC_041393.1:497824048-497928861 GCF_002162155.2 Triticum dicoccoides | reverse complement strand
AGGGAGAGGGGTAGAGTGCTGGATGGGTGATGGAGTTGCTTCTCGAAGATGGTGGGAGAGGCCCACTAGATAAACTGAGGGTGGAACTGCAATATTATCAATAAGAGGGGGGATGTGTTTCTGTGTGTGCCTGTGCGTGATAGATCTATCGGGACGCATCCATGGATGATGAAGGGGAACCATGTGTTTGGTAAGCAAACCTAACTAGATCGATAGATCAATTGTTGTTTGTCGGAGGAAGGGAGAGACATAACTAATGAGGTAGATCGATCAACGTGTTGGAAAAAACGAGTTATAAGGACCTAGCTAGCTATATGTATAGCGGGAGATTGGTCGGTGTACGTCCATTTGTTAGAGGCAAATAAGGCCCAGCGAGACGGATAGACAGAGAGAATGGAGCTAGGAGGTGGTGCGAGAGGCCCAACTACTAGCTAGATAGGGGGAGGAGTGTGCGGTTGTGACATCGATGAAAAGAGGGGCGAGAGTTTACACGTGTGTGGGACCGTACGAGAGACAAGAGGCAAGGACACATAAAGGAGGAGGTTGAAGGTGCGTGTGTATGTTGTAGGCAGACATCGCTCGAGAGGTTTATCGATCAGTGTGTGTCGGAAAGGAGTTGTGGAGACTCTGGGAGAACGACCTAAAGAAAAAAAAATGAATGTGCGCAATGGATAGAATGTTGAGGGAGGGGGAGGGCGAGGAGGGCATGTGCATGCACGAGAGACAGTTAGTGGTAGCTACAAAGGTTAGAGGATTGTGTGGTTGTAAGAGACTAACAAAGATCATAATTTGATATGAAAGTGGATTCATATATTTGAATAGGAGATCATAGTGTTTTGAACATATGCATGCATGAATATAGCGGTGATATGCGTGCTATGGTTTTGCACATGTTATACCATAATATGATAATGCATGGCATTTGCAACCTCATAGCTAAATGTCGAACAATCTAAACCATACTATACATCGAACAATCTCACATTTTATTTGAATTTGTGATAATGTGTGGCGTTTGCAGCTTACAACTAAATATCGAACAATCTAAACAATACTATACATCGAACATTCTCACATTTTATTTGAATTTGTGGTAGTGTGTGGTGTTTGCAACTCACACCTAAATACTTGTAGGCGTAGGGGGCGAGGCACCATACATAATGTGAAAAACACATTATACATATGAGACATGGTTTAGATTATGAAGATCGAGCTAGAGCTTGAAATGTAATGTGATTTGGAATCAACATAAAGTGGATTAAAAAAATCAAGTTCGAGTTCATATAGTACACATAGTTCATATGTAACTCGAGACTAATCATGTGGTGTGCTGTGAAGATAATACACAAACGATGGTTTAACTTGACAATAATGATGATTGTAGATCTTATTAAAATAACCGAATTCAAATGCTTTGACTTCACAACAATCATTATTGTAGATCTTATTCAAATAGAGAAGCAAATTCAAATTTAGTTCATATTGAAGCGGTAGTATATACGTTTGGAATGCACTAAAACGTTCATTTGAGTAGTAGGTTGCATGCATTATACACGTAGCAAAATATTTTAATTGAACATAACATGAATTCAAAGTTTTGAATGACATTTGTAGTACAGTACACGTTAGGCTTGTCCGGAAATTTCAACCCGCGCCTTGTTAGCCCGAAATATTTAAGATATATCTTTGTCTCCTTGTGCTCCGACAACACTCTCCATCTTAACCCGCGCCTTGCTATTCTAAAATTACAAAGCGCGCGAAAACTCCCACCTCCTATGAAATCCTGACACGCGAAATGCCCGTGATACCCCTGAACCGAAAGAACCGCCTCAAATCTGAGGGGGTACTTTTGTAACTTACCCCACATTTTGGACAAGCGCGTCCCTAAGACATGGTTCCCCACTCCCATCCCATCCGCCCACACCGAGGCCGAGAAAACCCGCGAAGCCCCACACCCTCCTCCGTTCACCACCCAGCCAGAGCCTCTTCCCCAACGACGTCGTCCACAGCAACACCTCGACGTCCCTCATCCACCGTACCGAATGAGGATCTATCGTCGATCTGGTCGTCCCGCCGCCTCAGCCACCCCATCCTCCACCTCCAAGGAGCTGCCCCGATGTTCCCCTCGTCTTTTGTGCCACCTCCATTCCCCCACCATCGTCTTCACCTGCACCACCGGAAGAGTATCATCATCACCGTTTCCTCGGATGCAGCTGCAGCCTAATCGGCGCCACCAAAGAGGTTGTACACTAATCGCCGCATTTTCTTCTTGATTTGATCTCACGGTGCTGCAGGCGCTCGGTCCAGAGCCGACACGGCGCGGCTCCATCCACGGCAGCATCGCCGGCCACTTCCTCCATGGCATCGCTCCCTCGGCGGCGATGTCCACATCAGTAGGAGCGGCTGCTGCTTTAGCTCTCTCTCGCACTGCTGCTCTGCTCTTGCTCTCGATCCCCTGCCTGGTCTGCTCTTGCTCTCGGTCCCCTGCCTGGTCTGCTCTTGCTATTGCTCTTGCTCTTGCTGCTGCTCTCGCTCTTGCTCTTGCTTGCGATGCTGCTCCGATTTAGCTACACTTTAGTTGACTGAATCGACTTTTGGGTTAGTCGATTTTCTGGGGGTGGGGGGCTCACCGGAGTTAAGGAAGAACCAGTCGCAGCAGGAAGGAGGGCTCGCCGAAGAGGTACCCCACTATCTATCTTAGGGTTCAGGGTAGTGTCGTGGTCGCCGGCGGTGGTGGGGCGGTGGCGTGGGGATCGCCGGAGAAAAAGCTCGGCACAGAGGCCCCTAGAGGGATGGTCGGGGCGGCAGCGGACCGGTGGTGGGGAGTGTTTTCAGTGGGCCAACCCACCACCTTTTGACCAAGTCAAATGGGCCAGCCTTTTCACAAGAATGGGCCTCTGTTGGGCCGTGCCACGTCTTGACGTATCATAGGCGCCTTCTGTCCAATGAGTGGATGACATCTGTCCCGACGGTGAGCCGACACATGTTTCCTCCAGCCAATGATGATTTTACACATGGAAAATCCCCATTGGTCGGGGCTGTTAACGGGTTATCGGATCCAAAACCGGACCCGATAGCTTAATGACGTTCCGTTACGGTGGATGCCACGTGCTGGTTACCCTTGACGAAAGCACTTCTATGACGCGCGATTTATCTTCATGGAAGTGGACACTTCCGTGATGATAATTTTGGTAATGTCATGGAACACTTCTACGACAACACATGTATGACTATCTTGATTCTGTCATAAAATCATCATGGATGTACATGCATGACAGAAAACGTGACCTACTGTGACAAACACGTATCATCACGGAAGTGTATTTTTTTGTAGTGTTTGTGCTCCATTTTATCATTTACTACCTTGCTATTTTTTATTGTTCACACTACAAAAACTCATATCTACTATCCATACTACACTTTTATCACCATCTCTTCGCCGAACTAGTGCACCCATACAATTTGCTATTGTGTTGGGTGTGTTGGGGACACAAGAAATTTCTTGTATTTGATTGCAGGGTTGCTTGAGACAGACTATCTTCATCCTACACCTCCCATGGATTGATAAACCTTAGGTCATCCACTTGAGGGAAAATTGCTACTGTCCTAGAAAACTCTGCGCTTGGAGGCCCAACACGTGTCTACAAGAATAAAGTTGCATAGTAGACATCAGTAGGAAGAAGAGGGAAGCCTCCGCAAACTTGGAGGGGACGACGCCGAAGAAGGGGAAGATAACCCTCTCGGCCACTTTGGACTCGGAGTTCGAACACAGCCCAAGGAGAGCTTCCAGGGTGAAGCCCCTGGCCGAATCGTAAGTATTAAAATACCTTACTTGTTCACATTCCGCTTACCCCACCTCTGTTATATATATTGTATCTTTGCTTGCAATTCAGCCCTGCATGCAATATCCCGAACACCTTGACTTCGTCGGGGAACTCTCTGGAGCCTGAAGAGGCGGAGAGCGAGGGACCGTCGCTAGCCCCTCCCCCACTACCATGGAGTACATCGAGGCGTCGTCCCAAAGGACCTCTCCTTGCCGAGGAGGGGCGGATGAGTTTGTCCAGAAGGCACCCGAGGTTAATACCTCGGATGCCGCAGACCAGGGGACGACGACCCCCCGACCACCGAGGGTGGAGGGTATCAACAATTTGGGCCCCACCGAACACCGTCGAAGAGACCAATGTAGCTCCAGGTTCGGATCAGCATCCCCCTTCGACAGAGGGGGTGGAGGAGAAGCTCCATCAGCGACCTCTGTTAATCCGGAGGCTGCTCCTGCTCTGGAGGAAGCGCTGCAACGCACTTCCATTGTGGAAGAGCACCACACCCTGATGGGTGCGGTTATGGAAAATATTTAGTCTATGAAAAGTGGACTAAATAGTGCCTTCAAGAGCCTACTGATGCGCTTCGAGGTATGCAATCTAATTCTCTAACAAGCTTTTATAAAGGAATATACCTGTACATAGACAGTAGCCCTTGAGACTCTGTCTGGTTTTGAAAAAGCCAGACAGAGGATCACATAGTATTCGGAAGAGGTGTCATATTTCTCTATTGTGTCACAGGCTTCCCTGTTGGCGGCAAGCGCCCAGGCCGCCGAAGTTTCCAAACTCAATCGGAAGCTTCAGGTGGCTGATGAAGAGATCGACCGCCTCAACAAGCGGTTTGATGAGATGCATGGTATGCATGTATTTTAAAGAGTGATCATATATCTGAAATGATATGTAAATTCAAAGTTGAACTCATGTGCGGCTGTGATTATGAGTGCAGCTGGCGCGGCCGAGGTCGAGACTCTCAAGAGCGCCCTTGCCCAGGCCAAGGAGGAGGCGAAGGCGAGTAAATCAGCTGCTGACAAAGCAGCTACAGAACTAAAGACCAAATAGGTCGCCCGCCGAGAGCATGAAGATAGGGTGGCAGAAGTGGAGCAAGAGCTGAAGGACGTCATTGGCAAGTGTGAGGCCTTGAAGGAGAAGACTTTGGCCCAAGCGACCGAACCCGCCAAAGCCCTCCAAGAGGCTAAGGCGGTCCGGATCAAGTCCCGGAGTGCTCGTGAAGAGATCCAGCAGGCCAAACAGATAGCGGCCGGTAATCCCTTTCTCTTGCAGAGTATATTTGGGGGTCAAAGATATGCTTTTCTCATGCAACTGTGGAGTTCTCTATATGCCTTTGCGGATCTTTCAAGGAGTGCCACTGATGCCACACAGTTCTTCCGAGCCCAGGAGGGGAACTCGACCGAGAAGCTGTTCTGGTCACAGTTCCTGGCGCTGGAGCATCTGGCGCATCTGAACGACCAGATGAAGCAGCTGACTGAGCTGCATAGGATGTCCGGCTTGGCCATGAAGGATCTCATAGTCCGGCTTTGGCCAGCCGAACCAATCCCCAGCAGCTACTTCGGTTTGGTGAAGCGGCTCGGCAATGCGCTACCCCGAATTGACGTCGTGAAGCGCTCGACTTGTATAGAAGGTGCCCGGATGGCCTTCGCCCGCGTCAAGGTTCAATGGGCAAAGATGAAGGCCACCGAAATTGCAACTGCAGGGTCGCCCGAAGGCAAGGACCACCGGAGGCGAGGTACTTCAGTGAGGTCCTCGAGGGAGCCCGAATTGTTGAGGGCCAATGTTCAAAGGATATCATATTTGAGTAGTGGAGTTCAGTTTGCAAAGACCATGTAATGAACTCATGATGTGAAATGTTTACAGTTGCGCCATTTAATTTTGTTAATTTATCCTCCTGTTTGGCTGTTATATTTCTAAAGATCTGCCAGTCGTCGGCTTCCTCTCCCGTGAAAGTATTTCCGGGGTGTTCACAAACGCGTATCCGCTCTTTATCCAACGTCTTGGTCCGTGGAGGAGGCGTTCGCTAGATGAACTAGGCAATCATACTATGCGGCTTTATTATCCTCACTTAGCCATAGGAGACCATTCGTGGGGCTAAGTACTAGCCCCTGTTGCATGAAAGGCAATCCGGAGTACGACGCCTTTGCAACACGGCTTGGTCGAATCCCAGCCCCTCATATAACACGGCATAAATCGCGAATGATTCGCAGTATGACACTGAGTCACCGGATCGCTGACCAGCTCTAGCATATCATGACAGTCAGCTTTTGGCTTTCTCTAGGGAGGTACTTCACCGGACGAACCATAAATACAATCATAGTAGTTCTCCCTTTACTACCTTAGCCGAACTTGCGGAACGTAAGGTGGTAAATACAGGAGCCTAGTAACCCAACTATAGACCCAAGACATGGTTTGGAGCCGATGCATATAGTGCAATATCCCGGACGCTGAAGAGTTCCCTATAGGTGTTCGGACTTTAAGAGTTTACGGGGCCGAATACAGCCCCTGGTATAAAGGCCTTGCCTAATCGCGAACGCTAGTCGAAAGTAAGGAGAGAATGTGGATGATAATACAATATGAGAACCCCAAAAAAGGTGGGATCATTTGCTTCCTTTATATCCTTATCACTTTATATTCTTATCAGTACATCAAGGCGTGTTTCGATAGATAATGCAAAAAGGTCATGTTACATGCCTAAAAATTTACATAAGGGAAAGTCTAACACAGGGCCTAAAAGCAATGGTTCGAAGACTCCAATGATGCCCTCGCACACGTCTGCGTCGTTTGTCCTTAGTAATGAATCCTTTAACAGGGGTATTTGATGGTTGTCCGTAAACGAGGGGAAAACCAGCCTTGAAAGGGTCCCTGATGCAACCATACGGTGGATAGAGCTCTTTATGAACCTGCAGTAAAAATGCATAATGTCCATATAGGGTCAAACAATACTGTGGACTATTTCCGCAGTGTGCCTTCGGCGTTGCCCAAGGTATTTTGAGTGCGTACTTAGGTATGCGCGGTACATAGGCCGCAACCTTATAGGGAAGTTGGCGGAGGCCAAGATGCTAATCGAGGTCTGGATCCGTTGAGTCGCTGCAGTGCGGTGCGGACCAGACTCGTTTAGATATGTCATTGGCTTTAATGTCCGACGAATTATTCGTCTTGATAGGGCCGCCGTACACTTCGGCTGCAAGGGCTGCGGTGTGCTCTTCGATATGGAGGGAGCGCACCATATTTCCATTAATTGTGATAACGCCATGAGGTTCAGGCATTTTAAGCTTCAAATAAGCGTAGTGCGGGACTACATTAAAGCGGTCGAAAGCAGTTCGTCTGAGCAGTGCGTGATAACCACTGCGAAAGGGGGCGATGTCGAAGATCAGTTCTTCACTTTGCAAATTATCGGGGGAGCCGAATACTACCTCCAGTGTTAATGAGCCCGTGCAACGGGCCTCCACGCCGGGTATCACACCTTTAAAGGTGGTGTTACTAGGCTTGATTCTTGATGGGTCAATGCCCATCTTGCGGATAGTGTCTTGATGAATCAAGTTGAGACTAAAGTCGCCGTCCATAAGGAATCTAGTGAGATGGTACCCATTGATGATTAGATTGAGTACCAGGGCGGCCGAACCCCCGTGACAGATACTGGTTGGGTGATCCCTGCGATCAAAAGTGATCGGATAGGCTGCGACAGGATCTACGGTGTAGACATCCCTTAGTGCGCTCTTGCGTTCCATTTTGGGAATGCGAGTGACATAGATCATGTTCACTGTCTTCACCTCGGGGGGAAACTGCTTTTGGCCCCGGGTGTTCGGGGCTCATCATCGTCCTTCTTGGAGGTCCCTTTCCCTTGTGTTCGATATTTATCTTACCGACCTGTTTGAAAACCCAACAATTTCTGTTGGTGTGGTTGGCAGGCTTATCGGGTGTGCCATGAATCTGATAGGGCCTCTCGAGGATTTTGTCCAAGTTGGATGGACCGTCCCTATTGCCTCTAAAAGGTTTCTTCCATTGACCAAATTTAGAACCACTGAATCCAGCATTGACTATCGTATCATCTGCATCATCCTTATTACTCCGATGTTTGTTTTTATTACGGAGTGGTCTACCATTACCGTCCCTAGCCTCAGAAGTACTGGGGTCACCGGAGCTGTTTCTTCTATGAGCCAACCAGCTATCTTCACCCACACAGAAATGGGTCATGAGTGCAGTTAAGGCTGCCATAGTCTTTGGGTTTTCCTGCCGAGGTGTCGAGCGAGCCATTCATCATGGACGCTATGTTTAAAGGCCGCTAAGGTTTGGCGTCCGTACAATCCTTGATTTGGTTCTTTTTAATTAGGAACCGATTCCAACGCTTGGGAGCTGATTCGCTAGGTTGCTGGATTATGTGACTTAGGTCATCGGCATCCGGTGGCTGGACATAAGTGCCCTGAAAGTTGGCCCGAAAAGCATCCTCTAAATCTTCCCAGCTTCCAATGGAGTTCTCTGGGATGTTGTTCAGCCAGTGCCATGCTGGTCCTTTCAGCTTTAGAGGAAGATATTTAATGGCGTGAAGGTCATCTCCATGAGCCATATGAATGAAAATCCTTGATCCAGATGGCCGGATCCGTCGTGCCATCGCACTGCTCGATGTTTACGGGTTTGAACCCTTTCGAAAACTGGTGCTGCATTACCTCATCGGTAAAGCACATGGGGTGTGCGGCACCCCTATACCGCGCTACATCATGACGGAGATCAGATGACATCTGAGTTCGGTGCTGATCCCGAATATTGTAATGTTCATCACGTCGGGCTTCATAGCCATTTTCTCGTGCCGGGGCGCGTCCTCTTGATCCATAGATAGATCTGGTCTGACCGACTTTATTGTCCAGGTCCTGATGCAAGTCATATGTATGGCCCATAGCTGCTGTCTCCTTGCCTCTTCGGCGAGGGGGTGCGGGCTGGTGTTTGGCTTGATGTGCCGCTTTATCCCGCCCACGTGGTGGTCGGTCTGGTTGATCTGCTTGATTGTATTTCGACATTATTAGCTCAAGGGCTTCATCGTCGAGTTGTGGCAGCAGCTTGTGCTTGGGGTAACTTTTTATGGGTCGCTCGAGGCCGTTCTCCTCGGCGGCCAGGACCTTGCTCCACCTTTCATTGAGTGTACCTGTTCAGCTTTGAGCTGCTGGTGCTTCCTTTTCAGGCTCCGCGCAGTGGCGATTAGCTGTCGCTTGAAGCGTTCTTGTTCAAGAGGTTCCTCTGGAATGATAAAATCTTCGTCACCAAGGCTAACATCCTCTTCGGAGACTGGCATATAGTTGATGTCTTCTGAATCTTCATGATTAGCGTGTTCGGGGCTGTATTGACCCTCCTCCCTCTTGTCTATTCGGACGTGGGCTCAACGGGGTGTTCGGAGGTCTTTGGCATTATCTGAGGTATCATTGTCTCTGGAGCCGGTATTGATGTCCCTAGCCCGACATGATCATGACCGGCACTGCTGACGCCGGTGCCTTGGTGGTTTGTCGACGGGCTTGTCCTTATCCAGGTTCTGATTATCCTCGTCGTCCTTTTTATCAGGAGTGTCCACCATGTATACGTCATAGGTAGAAGTATCCGTCCAACGCCCTGTGATAGGTGGGACTTGGTTTGATTCGGTGTTGGCATCGTCGTCCATGCCACCGATGTCTTCGGACGCGTAGTCTAGCATGTCGGTTAAATCCTTGACAGTTGCTATTATGTGGGTGGTGGGCGTGTCATAAAATTCCCCACACTTAGCCCCCAGCCCATGCTGGGCGCAGTATGGAGGCAAAGCTTCCGTGATGGCGAGAGACCGCATTAAGCCCAATGCTTTCTCTAAGGGCGAGGGCTGGATAGGAGTCTGTGGATCTACAGGGCTGAGTTCGGAGATAGACACCTGGTCAGGCGATCGATGTAGACCTCGAAAGTTCGGAGTTGTCGCCTAGAGGCGAATCCAAATCCACATCTAGGTCTTCAGTCAGAAGTTCCATGATAGAAAAGAGTCCGGCGGGGCTGAGCCTCCCATCTTCGGACGATACGACCTGCTCCAGATCTAAGGCCGAGGCGGGCGTGAGTGTCGACCCCTAAGCGAGCTCTAAAAGCTGATCCAAAGAGCTTCCTTCGTGAGGGCAAAAGGCAGCATCCGGGGATGCGAACCCCACAAAGATCAGAGCTCCTCGGATATTAGCGACGTAGTTTAGATTTCCGAACCTGATCTGGTGGCCGGGGGCATAACTGTTGACCTGCTCAAGGTGGCCGATCGAGTTGGCATGAAGCACGATGCCGCCAAACACAAAGACCTTCCTAGGGAGAAAATTTTCCCTAGACACAGCATCATCGTTGATGAAGAGGCGAGCCATCAATCCTTCTGTTGACAACATAGGGGAGCTCTCAATAAAAGCACCAATGTCGGTGTCAAAACCGGCAGATCTCAGGTAGGGTAGCCCAAGTTGTATGTGCCGGTGTTCTGGGAACGGGGGTCCCCAGACTTGCCTGCCTGCAGCCTGCGGCGTGGCTCGAGTGGTGGCCTAGTACGGCCCATCATCATCAATGCTAACTCAAGACCCCCGCGAGGGGCCAAGCCTCGCGGGGCAGACGACGCAAGGCTTCCTCAGGAGCGGCCTCGCCAAGCAGGCTCGCGAGGAGGCGGAGAGATCAAGGCAAGGGTACCTCGTGAGGTGCTCATGACGCAAGCCATGACGATCAAGACCAGGCGGGTGCCAGGCGGGCGCTGGCCTGCGTAGTGTCCTTGTTTCCTCTTTGGTGCAAAGGGGGCAAGCACAGGCGTGGAGTACCGAGGCATCAGGCAAAGGTGACCATTTCAGTGCAACAAGACCAAGACCAGCAGAGCGGCAGGATGGAGGTCACCATGGAGCCCAAGACGGCGTCATTGCCAGTGCCTTTGGCAGCCAAAGACCAAGTTTAGTCAGGATAACTTGTACTAGATGTTCCCCTTCAAAATGGCCATTGTTGGCGCCCTTCCCGCTCAATATTTGGGAAGAGGACCAGGGCCTCTATATATAGAGATAGCCACCACAGTAGAGAGGGATCAAATCCTTCTCAAGCAAACCACCACCACAAGAACATCTCTCGCGAGGCTGTTCTTCCCCTTGTACTGTTCATCATCAGCCCCTGAGGCAATCCACCACACCACACACTGGAGTAGGGTATTACACCACAACAGTGGCCCGAACCAGTATAAATCTTGTGTCCCTCGTGTTGTTCATCGTTTAGCTTAGATTCTCGCGAGGTGATTGGACATGGATTGGTAGGGGGAAGATCTTCGCGCGCACCCCAGAGTTTGAACCTTAAGGGTCTGCCGGAATCCAACATCTGACATTTGGCGCGCCAGGTAGGGGTGCACCGAAATCTTCCTTCTCCCGTCATGCGTTCCGCCGCTTCACCGCCTCCATGTCCGGCGACCTGACGACCAACTCCGACCGCTGGGCGGCATGGCCTGCCCATGCCGCGCCGCCTGCCCAAGATGACCTCAACCCCACACCTCAGGCAGCCCGCACTTCGCAGAGTGCTGCGGGGCACGGGCAACACGGTCAAGCGTCGCCTGCCCTCACTCCACGGCAGGTACGATCGTCAGCGAGGGCCTCAAGCCATGCTGCGGCCACAACACCACACACCCAACGTGAGTAGGCGAACATGAAGGTCGCGCTCACAGTGGTGCGAGAACTGCTACGGTGCAGACTGCAGGAAAGCGGCCACGACGTGCTGCTAGAGCGCATCGCCGAGCTCCTGGATGCCGCGGCTTCAGGGGCACCCCCGTTCTGCATCCAGCTTCCACCCCAGGCCCAGGGCGGATCACACAGCGGGCCTATCCGTGCCCGCGTGCCCCCAGGCGCACCTCAAGGCTTCATCAACACCAGCCTGGCCATCAGCGCCGGGCGACAGGATGCGCCAGCACTGCCCCCAGCAAGCGAGGGCATGTGCATCACTGCCTACGGCCTGAGCGGGCCGCTGCCCTACCACCCCCAAGATGGAGCTTCAAGTCGAACTGCATGGCGCGTGGGGAACTACGGCAAGGCTTTTGGGGAGGTGGCCCCGGAGGCCTATGTGCCCCACATGGTGGATCGAGAGTGCGCGCTAGAAGAAGACCACAACTTGTTCCTCGGGCCAGGCTGGGAGGAAGAGGCGCCAGAAGCCAAGCCCTTTCAGGAGCCTCATGGAAGCCTTGATAGCCGTGCCGGCGGTAGCAACTATCAGGTATCGCTAATTCCTCAGGAGCAAGCTTATGCTAACCATGGGTCGCAGGAAGTTCAGGTCACTTCAGCGGATGGCTGCCCCAGTATAGCAGCCTCCCTCCCCTCATGAGGAGGGCACTAGGGCAGCAAGAGAGGGGCCAGGAGCCAGGCTCCTCCCCACGGCACGCGGAGCATGGCGTTCTTCGGAGGTAGGCCCTCTGTCGGGGAGGTGCCCCAAGGCCTGCCCCCGGCAGAGGACCCATGGTCATCGGGGGAACCGCTGGCGTCCCCTTTTCCCCATTGGCGTCGTCCTGGTTTCCGGTCGCCGTCAATGGTGGTCAAGGGTGGTGCAAGGCGGGGCCCTCATCTGGCGATATGACGCAAGGCTGGTACCTGTGATGAAGGTCCAGTGCCTGTGAAGCTCGCCGCCCGTGACACTCTCACGTAATAATGAGTTGGGGCTGTACAAGCCCCGGAGTCTCCGGAGAGCCGCTCTCGGGCCTCGGGGGCTCCCTCCCACGCCCTGTGGCAGCACTTAGCTCTGCGCTGGTGAGAAGACGTCGAAGACTAGACTAGGTGCCGGACGCGTCACTTTGCTTTTGCTTCCTTTTGTGCGAACAAGCTTTCTCGTTTTGGATCTAAGTTGAAGTCAAATTTGTGTTTGCATATGCAGGGAGGGGTGTCTTGTCTTATTTGAGTGCTTACTCGTGTTCCGATTTCTATTCAAGTTGGAATTCACGCCAGCTGCCTCCCTCTCGCGAGCCCCTCGCGAGTAGGGCAGGGCCCAGCATGTGCGCCCGCTGTCCCGCAGCCGGCGTTCGCTCTCGCCAGGCTCTCTCCACATGGTCAAACGGGACCCTCATGAGACCCTCGGATGGACGCTCTGAGCCTACTCAAGGCTCGCCAGGACAAAGGTAAAACCACAACAACCAACTCATCGCGAAAATCATGACATCATACGGGCGCCCATTTGGCACCAACCTCAACAACACATAGGCAAAAATCTTTTTTACATGAGGGGCTTCCACTCCCAAAATGCTCTTACAACCTTCAGGGCCACGCCCGAGTCTCTTCCTGCGCATGATAAATAGCAGGGGGGAGCGTGGGATCAATCAGACATGTCACTCACCGCATCCCCTAGGGTGTCCCGAGAGGCATCGTTGGCACCACTGTCGCTGCCGCTGGCCTCCCCATCGCCGTCGTTGGCACCATCTTCACCGCCGTTCACCATGTCGCCTTCGTCAGTAGCAACGATCACCCCGTCATTGTCAGAAGTGAAGGCCCGGACGAGTGCATCTACATTGTCCTCCATCCACCATGCTAGGTCACCTCGAACAGCCTCAGGCACCGGGGCGATGGCGGCGTCGAAGTTGAAGAGGGGGTCAATGTTTTGGATATGGCTGAAGACGCGGGAGAATGCCCGTGCGAGCAGGCCGCGGCTCCATTCCTCTACCAGCTGGCGAGACCTCAAGGAGCGGTTCTCCAGATGCGTCACCACGTCAGTGAAGAACCGGAGATTGTCGGTGTAGTTGGTCACACGCGGCTCCTCGGCGGCTGCCTTGCAGATGTTGCCCAAGGCCGCATTGGCCCTTTCCCTGAGTGTTCGGAGCATGGGGCCATGCATGTGCTCCAGCGTTTGCCGCTGTCGAATCTCATCCTCGTTCTGCTGCGCAATGGCCTCGGTATCGTCGACCCGTCGTTGAAGAAGAAGCAACTCGGCACGGGAGGAGGCCAGTTCAGCCTGCGCTGTGCCTAGGGCGGCTGCAGTGGCCTCAGCTCGCTATGTGGCTTCGGTCAGCCTGGTCCTGAGAGCAGTAGTTCTGCCCGTGGCTTCAGCCTTGATCAGCTCCAGCCTCTCTTCATACTCGCGCTCAAGACCCGCGCGAGCTTCCGCCATGCGGCGGTCGATCTCTTCTTGGATCCGGGTCTCCCGCACACCAACATCGTCCTCCGCTTGGGTGACCTGGCGCTCCCTCGTCTCCAACTGCTCAAGATCGAGGTTGCACTCGGCAGCCTCCAATGTCAGCGTTTCCTCGCACCTCCGGAGCTCCTCCTCTTTGGCGGGTGCCCCTTTCAGCGACGCAAAGGCAACTCAGCGCATCCAGTTGCTGCTCCAGGGAATTGCACCAGTCTTGGAGCTCCCACGCGCGCTCTTCCACAGCTTCGCGTCGCTGATCTGCCTCCTGATCCTCCTCAATGGCTCGGGAGCAGGCCTCCCGAGAGGCCGCCAGGGATGCCTCGGCCTTGGCATTTTTGAGATCACGCTGGTGGCGCCCGAGACCAATAGCCGCCTTCAGCTTGCGCCGCTCCTCGACCAGCCGCAGGCCTTCAGCTTCAAGATGCGCGTCCTCGCCCGCAAGCTCTGCACAAAGCTGGCTCACTGCATCTATCGCCCTCTGGAGGAATTCTCGGCGGACAGCGCTGCGCTCCCGCGCACGCCTGAGCACGTCATCAACGTCATCCCCCACCATCAGCATCGGCGGAGGACCCTGGAGTGGCTCGCCCCCTCTTAGCAGGGGGCTGGTGGCTGGTGACCCCACACTTGCTGGACGGGCCCCGCAAGGGACCCGGCCCGGCGTCGATCCACCCCCCGGTGAGGAACCGAAGATCGACTTCAACCACTTGCCGCCTATGATCAGTGGAGGAACCCTGGGAAAGCTAGTTGTGCCCAGGGAGAGCTCGCGAAGGAGGAGCGGCGTTCCCACAGGCTCAGGGCGCGCCGCAGGCCGGCCTACCTCTCCAGCCAAACTCGCACCGAGGGTGGCGCGCAGGCTCGAGGCGATCAAGGTCGGCGGTGGAGGTGAAGCCTGAGGAAGCGGCTCCTTGGCTGGCTCCGCGGGCTTGGCAGGGGAGATCCTGAAAGGCCACAGTCAGCAAAGGGAACGACAAACAAGGAACTATAAGAAGGAGGGACTTACTTGTCCATGTCGAAGTACTTCCTATGCTTCAATGGGCGGCACGGGCGATCATCACCACCCGAAGCCTCCTTCCTCTTGCGAAGGGCCTCGAAATCTATGCGGAACCGGCCCAAGCTCTCGATGTAAGGGCCGGCGCACGGCATAGGAGCCGAAGCATCAGGGTGACCTACATCAAGGGCGCCAGTCTGAGGGGAGCGATCAGGTGCCACCTGTTGGTGGCCTACCGAGGCCACGGGGGCTTCGGCCTCGGGAGCTGCAGGTCACGCCCCCTCATTAGCCACCACCTCGAAAGGGGCTCCGTAAGCTCTGGAGGATGACGCCTCGGGAGCCACGTGCGACATCAGCACCTCAATGTCAGGCCCCCCCAGCTCCTGCCGATGCTTGCCTCCCTGCAACGACTCCTGAGGCAAGACCGACGCGGGCAACCGGGGGAAGAGCCGCAACAACCGGATTCTCGCGGGGCCCCATAAGGCCAGCCGGGCGCAGCCCCCATTCGTCGAAGCGGGGCATTTGCCTAATGAACTCGACCCTGTTTGAGAAAAGATACAAGAGGGAGCCTCCATGACGGACGCTGCCTAGAGAGGGGTCGCCAGTCAGGACTTTCAGGACCTTCTTCAGCATTTCAGGCGCAAGATCCCCTTCCTGGAGCCTCATGCAGTCCTGACTCCCAGAAAAGGCCCACATCGGGTGGGAATGGCGCTGGAGAGGAGCGATGCGGCGCTGGAGGAACTCCTTCACCACCTGAGGCGCCGTCACACCGAGCGTCCTTAGCCTCTCGAAGCGATGCCAGGTGAAAGCAAGCTGGGGGCTCGTAAACTCCCCGTGACCCCAGCCTGGATTGGGAATAGCGGGCAATGTCGGGTGCGGGAGCAGGGGGCTGGGCACCCCAATGTCCACATACAACCATCGCTCCCGAAACCCGCTCGCAGAAGATGGGAGGCCAAAGTCGATCCCCAAGGCGGCCGTCTCTGGCACGGCCTAGAAGCTCACGCATCCCGAACAATGGGAAGGGTCAGTCAGGCGCAGAGAGAAGAAGTGGCATAGAAGAGCAACGGAAGGAGGAATCCCCACCATGGCCTCGCAGACAAAGGCGAATACAGCAAGCAGAGTAATAGATTGAGGACCAAGATGCATCATATGGATCTGGTAATGGGAAAGCACCGCATTGAAGAAAGCGGAGAAGGAGGGAACCAGGCCCGCCCATAGGGCGTCGGCAAAGAATCGGACCTTCATGACGATCCTGTTGAAGGAGGCATGGGATGCGGGCCAGACCATCGTCCTCCCGCACTCATTGAAGCTGGAGGCGAGCACGGAGCGAACCTTCTCCAAGGCTTCCAGATTAAGTATGAGCGACTGGTCGACGACGAGAGCAGCTGCCGGAGGTGAGCTGGACGAAGGCGCCGGTTTCTTCCCCTTCTCCTTTTTTGTTGGCGCCATGGCAAAGGAAAGGGGGAAGAACTCAAGATGGATTGGAGGCGGAAGCAGATGCTCAGAGAGGAAAGGGGAACAAGAAGCGCACAAGCAACAAGGGGAGAATAACTATGTACAAGCCTCGTGGCCGCCTAGCTAGGCGCTTAATGGGGGAGCAAGGGGAAGCGGAGATGCCCACATCCAATCAACCGCCACGCGGCACCCAAGGCCGCAGGCTGTTGGGGCCCACGGCGCTCTGCACTTGCCCCTTCGCTTCTCTGCTAAGACGAGTCCGAGCGCGCCTTGGGCCCGGGGGCTACTGTCGGTGTTCTGGGAACGGGGGTCCCCAGACTTGCCTGCCTGCGGCCTGCGTGAAAGCACAAGTGCTCCCTAGGTGGTTTTGGTAATTAATGTCAACATATCTGTTGTTGGACTAACATTTTTATCTAGTATGTTTCAGATAAGTTCAACAATGGAGTGGCATGGACTAAAGGATGTGGGAACTCCTTCAAGATGCTAAGGACAAAGGATTGGCTCAAGCTTCAAGCTCAAGACTCTTCATTTTACATTTTAGTGATCCAGGATCACATTGAGTCTATAGGAAAAGCCAATACTATCAAGGAGGGATGAGGTGTTGCTTAATGAGCCTCTTGCTTCAAGTGCTTAGTGATATGCTCCAAATACCCTCAACTGCTTTCCCACTTCCACACATATGTCCTAAACCTAAAGTCAAACTCGGCCCCACTGATTCTTTCTATCCGGCGCCACTGAGTTTGGATGTCTTAGCCACTACCACAAACCCTAAGCAAATCGGTCTCACCGATAGGGATCTCGATCTCACCGAGATGGGATTGTAATGTCTCTATTATGTCCATTATCAAAATCGGTCTCACCGAGTTTGAGCAATCGGTACTACTGAGATTACAATGCAAACTCTCTGGTTAACTTATTATCAAAATCGGTCCCAGTGAGTTTGATAATCGGTCAAACCGAGTTTGCCTGACCAACTCTCTGGAAAGCTTATTACTAAAATCGGTCCCACCGAGTTTGTGTAATCGGTCTTACCGAGATTACTTTATGCCCTAACCCTAACCAAATCGGTCCCACCGAGTTGCATTCCGGTCCCACCGAAAACCCTAATGGTCCCATTATTTGCTAAATCGGTCTGACCGAGTTTAACGATTCGGTCTCACCGAGTTTGGTAGATTGTGTGTAATGGTTAGATTTTGTGTGGAGGCTATATATACCCCTCCACCTCCTCTTCATTTGTGGAGAGAGTCATCAGACTGAACCTACACTTCCAGCATCCTATTTCTAAGAGAGAACTACCTACTCATGTGTTGAGGCCAAGATATTCCATTCCTACCATATGATTCTTGATCTCTAGCCTTCCCCAAGTTGCTTTCCACTCAAACCCTCTTTCCACCAGATCCAAATCCTATGAGAGAGAGTTGAGTGTTGGGGAGACTATCATTTGAAGCACAAGAGCAAGGAGTTCATCATCAATGCACCATTTGTTACTTCTTGGAGAGTGGTGTCTCCTAGATTGGCTAGGTGTCACTTGGGAGCCTCCGACAAGATTGTTGAGTTGAACCAAGGAGTTTGTAAGGGCAAGGAGATCGCCTACTTCGTGAAGATCTACCGCTAGTGAGGCAAGTCCTTCGTGGGCGACGGCCATGGTGGGATAGACAAGGTTGCTTCTTCGTGGACCCTTTGTGGGTGGAGCCCTCCGTGGACTCGCGCAACCGTTACCCTTCGTGGGTTGAAGTCTCCATCAACGTGGATGTACGATAGCACCACCTATCGGAACCACGCCAAAAACATCCGTGTCTCCAATTGTGTTTGAATCCTCCAATCCCTTCCCTTTACATTCTTGCAAGTTGCAAGCTTTTTTTCCGCTGCTCATATACTCTTTGCATGCTTGCTTGCTATATGTTGTGAATGTTAAACTTGTGCCTAAACTCCACTCAAACTTTAAAAAGGGTTAAAAACTGCAACTTTGGTACTTAGTGTCTAATCACCCCCCCTCTAGACACCTCTTCTCAAGGTCCTACAAGTGGTATCAGAGCATTGGTCTCCATTGCCTTGGTTTAATCACTATTGGAGGAAGATGGATGAATCTACTTTGGGGAGTCTTAGACATAGAGTGCCTATTCTTGATGGAGAGTATTTTCATGAGTGGAAAAATGAGATGCTTGTAATTTTCAATCAATATCATTTGAACAAGTACATTGCTAGTCTTTGTGCACCTTGTGTTGATCCTATGCATCCTACCCTTGATGAGTCTATTGACATGATTAGAAATGTTAGAACTGTTAATCTTATCACTAGAGGCTTGCCTAGAAACTTGATTATAAAACTGCCTACTCTTGAGTGTGCCTACACTATATGGAAATTTCTTGAGGAACGATTTCCTGATTATTCTTTGAAAAATCTTGATGAAATTCTCCATAAGTCTATTGCCTTGAGTAAGATGAATACTAGTGATCCTATGTTTGGTGATCGTCTATTTGAGCTTACAAACCTTATGCGTGCCAAAGGAAATGTTGGTATTATTAGTGATATTATTTCCGAAGCTATAAAAATTCATAGACAAGATCATTGTCACAATCACTCTAACGAATCACCCTCTCTAGGATTTGATCCACCACATGACGATGTTGAACATGGATACTATGATGAGGATGATGATAGTGACTTCAATCTTGATGATGCAATGAGACATTTTGGTCTTATGGCAAATCTTCGGGGATATATGTCAGGAGGAAAGGAATGGGTTCTTGATAGTGGATGTATCGATCACATGACCGGAGATAAAGACATGTTTCGTGAGCTTGCTGATAATGATAGTCCTCAAAAGTATGTCACTTTCGGTGACAACTCAAAGGGTAAGGTGGTTGGCCTTGGTAAGGTGGCCATCTCACATGATAGCTCCATACAAAATGTCATGCTTGTTGAATCTCTTGGGTACAACTTACTTTCAATATCTATACTTGCTGATTTCGGTTTCAATGTTCTATTTACTGAAGTAGATTGCCAAGTGTTTCGTCGAGATAATCATAAAATGGTCTTTACTGGTGTGCGTAGAGGTGATCTATACATTGTTGATTTCACTAAAAAGGCTCAACCTAAAACTTGCTTCATTGCTAAATCCTCAAAAGGATGGTTATGGCATAGACGATTAGGTCACGTTGGCATGCGAAACCTTGACAAGCTTATTAAAGGAAATCATATCCTTGGAGTTAATGATGTCATATTTGATAAGGATAGACTTTGTAGTGCTTGTCAGGCAGGTAAACAGGTTGGAGGAAGGCATCCCGTGAAGAACATCATGACCACAAAGAGGCCACTTGAGCTACTTCACATGGATCTCTTTGGTCCCAACTCTTACAAGAGTCTCGGTGGAAATACTTTTGGTCTACTTATAGTCGATGATTTTTCAAGATTTACGTGGGTGTTCTTTCTCGATGATAAATCGTAGGTCCAAAAGATCTTCAAGAACTTCACTAGGAAGGCCCAAAATCAATTTGAAGTGAAGATCAAGAAGGTTCGCAGCGACAACGGAATGGAGTTCAAGAACGCAAATGTGGACACCTTTCTTGACGAAGAAGGGATTTCACACGAGTTCTCGGCTACGTACACACCTCAACAAAATGGAGTTGTTGAGAGGAAGAATCGGACGCTCATCTAAATGGCGAGAATGATGCTTGATGAGTACAAGACACCGAAGCACTTTTGGGCAGAAGCGGTTGAGATAGCTTGTCATGCAACAAATCGCTTATATCTTCACAAGCTACTCGGCAAGACGGCATACGAGCTCCTCACCGGTAACAAACCCCAAGTTGGATACTTTCGAGGCTCAAAGTGCTACATTCTTGATAAGCATCGTCGTTCTAAATTTGCTCCTAAGTCTCATGAAGGTTTCATACTATGTTATGGCTCAAAATCTCACACTTACCGTGTCTACAACAATTTCACCCGAAAGGTTGAAGAGATGGTAGATGTGAAGTTTGATGAATCTAACGGCTCGCAACTAGAGCAATTGCCAATTGATGTAGGAGACAAAGATCCTTCAGAAGCAATCCAAGACTTGTCTATTGGCAAGGTCCGTCCAACGGAGGTGAAGGAGAGTACCTCGTCTGTCCAAGTGGAAGCTTCTACTTCACGACAAGGTGAACCAAGAGTTCATACAGAAGCATCCACAAGTGGGACACACCAAGATGAAGAAAACGAGGAAGTGCATCAAGATGAACGTCAACAACCTCCTTCTCCACCAGGACAAGAGAACGACAACGCCAACAATGAAGAAGGCCCAGAAGAAGAACATGATGAAGAAGATGTTCAATGAAGACCCAAGCAAAAGCTTTCACGAGTTCGAGCAAGAATTGCTAAAGACCATCCCATAGAGCAAATCTACAATGATATTCAAACCGGGAGAATCAATCGCTCTAAAACTCGTTTAGCTAACTTTTGTGAAAACTATTCTTTCATCTCTAGCATTGAACCTATGAAGGTCGAAGAAGCATTGGAAGATCCGAATTGGATAAATGCTATGCATGAAGAGCTACACAACTTTGAGAGAAACCAAGTTTGGACATTAGTTGAGAAGCCCGACAACAACCACAACATCATCGGTACCAAATGGGTGTTTCGCAACAAGCAAGATGAAGGTGGACAAGTAGTTCGCAACAAAGCACGTCTCGTCGCCCAAGGCTACACACAAGTCAAAGGTATGGACTATGGTGAGACTTACGCCCCCGTTGCTAGACTTGAGTCTATCCGCATCTTACTTGCCTATGCTAATCACCATGATATCACCTTGTACCAAATGGACATTAAAAGTGCTTTTCTAAATGGTGAAATAGAGGAGGAAGTTTATGTTAAACAACCTCCCGGCTTTGTCAATCCTAAGAAACCCAATCATGTTTACAAACTTCACAAAGCTCTTTATGGTCTTAAACAAGCTCCTAGAGCATGGTATAAATGCTTGACCAAGTTCCTTATTGAAAAAGGCTTTGAAATTGGGAAAATTGATTCCACACTCTTTACTAAAAGGGTTAATGGTGAACTATTTGTGTGCCAAATCTATGTTGATGATATTATATTTGGTTCAACTAACCCTCATTTTAGTGAGAAGTTTGGAAAGCTAATGTCGGAGAAGTTTGAGATGTCAATGATGAGTGAACTCAAATTCTTTCTTGGGTTGCAAATCAAGCAAACTAAGGAAGGTACTTTTGTCTCTCAAACGAAGTACACTAAGGACTTATTCAAGAAGTTCAATATGCAAGAATGCAAAGGTATGTCTACACCGATGCCTACTAGTGGACATCTTGATTTGACCAAAGATGGTCAACCGGTTGAACAAAAGGTTTATCGCTCTATGATTGGTTCATTGTTATATCTATGTGCTTCACGACCCGATATTATGCTAAGTGTGTGCATGTGTGCAAGATATCAAGCTGCTCCTAAAGAATGTCATCTTAAGGCTATGAAAAGGATAGAAAGATACTTAATCCATACACCAAATTTTGGCATTTGGTATCCTAAGAGGGCCTCTTTCGATCTTGTTGGCTATTCCGACTCGGACTATGCCGGAGACAAGGTTGATAGAAAGTCCACTTTGGGTACTTGTCAATTTCTTGGTAGATCTCTTGTGTCTTGGTCCTCCAAGAAACAAAACTCGGTATCCTTATCCACCGCCGAAGCTGAATATATTGCCACTGGATCATGTTGTGCTCAATTACTTTGGATGACCCAAACTCTTAAAGATTATGGGATATATGTGAGACATGTTCCATTGCTTTGTGATAATGAAAGTGCTATCAAAATTGGACATAATCATGTGCAACATTCTCGAACTAAGCATATTGAAGTTCGTCATCATTTCATTCGAGATCATGTTGCTAAGGGTGACATTGATCTTAAGCATGTTCGCACCGAAAAGCAATTAGCGGATATATTCACTAAACCTCTTGATGAGAAAGTGTTTTGCATGTTAAGAGGAGAATTGGACATCATTGATGCTTCAAACTTGGAGTAGAAACTCCATTGGATACATGCAAGACATGAGCTTATGACTAATCCTTGATATTTCTCTTATGATGAAAATCTTATGTCTTGGATATATTTGTATCTTTCATGCTATCTAACCCATGTAGGTACTTGGTTGAATCTAATTCCATGAGATTGTAATCTACTCATATCTTGAGCAATCTCTACATCACCAAGTCTCCACAAAGGTGGTTGAAGACAAGGAAGCACGAAACCATTCGAACATATCCTTTGACAAATTCTATGTTAAACTTCATGAGTTTCATTTTTGGATACACAAGTGCTCTTCCTTGCAAGAACTAACCCATGTAGGAAGATGGACTCAAATTCCAAGTGGTGCTCCAAATTCTTCATGAGCTACATCAACCTTGAGCAACCCACGCAAGTTCAACTACATGGACAACACCACCAACCAAGGTATGTTATTCCATCTTAGAGAAGCTTTACTCCAAGTCATGAGTTAAAGCAACTCGACAAGATGTGAATACATCAAGATGCTTAAACAAAAAATGGCAACCCCATTTTGAGCTTAAACGATGAGTATGGCCTATGATCAAGTGATCTCACTTGACTCCTAAGTCAATATACTCTAACATAGGTGACTTCGTTGCCGACCATCTCTAGATGAAGTTCCCTTGTGTTTTCTTCTATGGTTTTGCATTTGTCTCATGCATATGTGTTTCCCCTTTCAAAAAAAACTTCATTTAGATTTCTTTCTGTTTGCTCTACATTTTCTGCATCCAATTCCTTGCATATCATTCAGTAAATTCCTTGCATATCATTCAGTAAATTCCTTGCAAATCTTTGTGAGATCTTTCTAGTCTAGTGAGCTGAGGTGACAAGTGTTTTCCCTGCGATGAACTCGATTACACCAATTTGTTATTTTCGGTCCAACCGAAAACTCTCGGTGCCACCGAAGCATACCACTCGGTGCCACCGATTTCACAACAGGAAAAACAGTTTGCCACTTATTCTGAGCTTCTTCTGATCCAGTTCCACTCAATGAATCTTGTCCTCTAACAAGCATCACATTTTTATCATTGCTTTATGTTGTGACTCAAGGATCAAACCCATTCACGACAAATTCCATAGGGAGAGAGAGAGAGATTACATCTTTATCAAGCCCTTCTTGGAAATTGATGTCAAAGGGGGAGAGAGAGATCACATCAAAGCTTATCATTTTAGAGAGAGTATCACCTTCTCAGGGGGAGAGAGATCCTTCAGGGAGAGAGAGAGAGATCTCCAGGGGGAGAGAATACTAGTAGAATGTATTTCTCAAGGATCCTAGATACTTGGTGTTCAAGAGGAGAGATGCCACATGTCTTCTTGAGGGGAAAGACATGTTCATATGTGCTTACTTGCATTAGTTTGCATTAGCTCTATTCATTTATATCTTTCAGCTCCGTTTTCCTTCAGCTCTGATTTTTTGTTCCCTATCTTCTCCTAGTATCCCATGCTAGATTCAGGGGGAGCAAGACATCTAAGGGAAAGAAATCATTTAAATTCATTGCATATCTTTACTCTTGGGGACATGTCTAATCCAATGTGGTACTCAGTACTCACTCTCTACATGTCATCCCAGTCTTGGTATTCTTGTGGTTTCTTCTGTTTGCTCTGGCTAGTAGATGCATCTATGTTATCTAACCTTATTTTCACAGGTTCATTCCACCCTAAGCCAACTCAAGACTACAAGGTAAGTATATGCATCACAATCATGTGTATGACGAATTCTTGCTGATGTACATACTGTTTGCAAGAAGGACTCATGGGCATGAAGGTATTTCCTTTAATACTTTTTGCTCTGATGCATATAGCCAAGATACATGTAACACATTGCCTACTCTATCATGGTTATGCTATCACATGCTTCTATATTTCATATTCACATGATTGTATACATGTAGGGGGAGCCTATGCTTGTTACATGTCTTTCCAAAGCTTTACTTGCTATTCTTTATATCTTTATCTAAAGCTTTGATGTATGTTGTCATCAATTACCAAAAAGGGGGAGATTGGAAGAGCAAGTGCTCCCTAGGTGGTTTTGGTAATTAATGTCAACATATCTCTTGTTGGACTAACACTTTTATCTAGTATGTTTCAGATAAGTTCAACAATGGAGTGGCATGGACTAAAGGATGTGGGAACTCCTTCAAGATGCTAAGGACAAAGGATTGGCTCAAGCTTCAAGCTCAAGACTCTTCATTTTACATTTTAGTGATCCAGGATCACATTGAGTCTATAGGAAAAGCCAATACTATCAAGGAGGGATGAGGTGTTGCTTAATGAGCCTCTTGCTTCAAGTGCTTAGTGATATGCTCCAAATACCCTCAACTGCTTTCCCACTTCCACACATATGTCCTAAACCTAAAGTCAAACTCGGCCCCACTGATTCTTTCTATCCGGCGCCACCGAGTTTGGATGTCTTAGCCACTGCCACAAACCCTAAGCAAATCGGTCTCACCGATAGGGATCTTGGTCTCATCGAGATGGGATTGTAATCTCTCTGTGTATGTCCATTATCAAAATCGGTCTCACCGAGTTTGAGCAATCGGTACTACCGAGATTACAATGCAAACTCTCTGGTTAACTTATTATCAAAATCGGTCCCACCGAGTTTGATAATCGGTCAAACCGAGTTTGCCTGACCAACTCTCTGGAAAGCTTATTACTAAAATCGGTCCCATCGAGTTTGTGTAATCGGTCTTACCGAGATTACGTTATGCCGTAACCCTAACCGAATCGGTCCCACCGAGTTGCATTCCGGTCCCACCGAAAATCCTAACGGTAACATTATTTGCTAAATCGGTCTGACCGAGTTTAACGATTCGGTCTCACCGAGTTTGGTAGATTGTGTGTAACGGTTAGATTTTGTGTGGAGGCTATATATACCCCTCCACCTCCTCTTCATTTGTGGAGAGAGCCATCAGACTGAACCTACATTTCCAGCATCCTATTTCTGAGAGAGAACTACCTACTCATGTGTTGAGGCCAAGATATTCCATTCCTACCATATGATTCTTGATCTCTAGCCTTCCCCAAGTTGCTTTCCACTCAAACCCTCTTTCCACCAGATCCAAATCCTATGAGAGAGAGAGAGTTGAGTGTTGGGGAGACTATCATTTGAAGCACCAGAGCAAGGAGTTCATCATCAACGCACCATTTGTTACTTCTTGGAGAGTGGTGTCTCCTAGATTGGGTAGGTGTCACTTGGGAGCCTCTGACAAGATTGTGGAGTTGAACCAAGGAGTTTGTAAGGGCAAGGAGATCGCCTACTTCGTGAAGATCTACCGCTAGTGAGGCAAGTCCTTCGTGGGCGACGGACATGGTGGGATAGACAAGGTTGCTTCTTCGTGGACCCTTTGTGGGTGGAGCCCTCCATGGACTCGTGCAACCGTTACCCTTCGTGGGTTGAAGTCTCCATCAACGTGGATGTACGATAGCACCACCTATCGGAACCACGCCAAAAACATCCGTGTCTCCGATTGCGTTTGAATCCTCCAATCCCTTCCCTTTACATTCTAGCAAGTTGCATGCTTTATTTTCCGCTGCTCATATACTCTTTGCATGCTTGCTTGCTATATGTTGTGAATGTTAAACTTGTGCCTAAACTCCACTCAAACTTTAAAAAGGGTTAAAAACTGCAACTTTGGTACTTAGTGTCTAATCACCCCCCTCTAGACACCTCTTATCAAGGTCCTACACTGCGGCGTGGCTGGAGTGGTGGCTCAGTACGTCCCATCTTCATCAATGCAAAATCAAGACCCTCGCGAGGGGCCAAGCCTCGTGGGGCGGACGACGCAAGGCTTCCTCAGGAGCGGCCTCGCCAGGCAAGCTTGCGAGGAGGTGGAGAGATCAAGGCAAGGGTACCTCACGAGGTGCTCGTGACGCAAGCTATGACGATCAAGACCAGGCGGGTGCCAGGCGAGCGCCGGCCTGCGCAGTGTCCTTGTTTCCTCTTTGGTGCAAAGGGGGCAAGCATAGGCGTGGAGTACCAAGGCATCAAGCAAAGGTTACCATTTCAGTGCAACAAGACCAAGACCAGCAGAACAGCAGGATGGAGGTCACCATGGAGCCCAAGACGGCATCATCGCCAGTGCCTTTGGTAGCCGAAGACCAACTTTAGTCAGGATAACTTGTACTAGATGTTCCCCTTCAAAATGGCCGTTGTTGGCGCCCTTCCCGCTCAATATTTGGGAAGAGGACCAGGGCCTCTATATATAGAGATAGCCACCACAGTAGAGAGGGATCGAATCCTTCTCAAGCAAACCACCACCACAAGAACATCTCTCGCGAGGCTGTTATTCCCCTTGTACTGTTCATCATCAGCCCCTGAGCAATCCACGACACCACACACTAGAGTAGGGTATTACACCACAGCGGTGGCCCGAACCAGTATAAATCTTGTATCCCTCGTGTTGTTCATCGTTTAGCTTAGATTCTCGCGAGGTGATTGGAAGTGGATTGGTAGGGGGAAGATTTTCGCGCGCACCCCAGAGCTTGAACCTTAAGGGTCTGCCGGAACCCAACATCCGACAGTATGTCTGTAGATTGATGGTAATAATAATCAAAGGGGCATAGTGTTTACCCTGGTTTGGGCCCTCTTAATGGAGGTAAAACCCTACTCCTGCTTGATTATATTCATCGAGTATAGGGGTTACAAGAGTTGATCTACCTCGAGATCGTAATGGCTAAACTCTAACTTGGATAGCCTGTCAATGTTATGATCCTGCCTTTGGTCTAAACCCTCCGGTTTATATAGATACCGAAGGGGCCTAGAGTTGTACAAAGTCGGTTAAACAGAAAGGAAGCAATACACCCATACACCTAGACTTTCCGTTCACGTACATGGGAGTCCCAACCGGACATGAGAGATGGTCTTCTTCCTTGTATCTTGATAGCCCATTAGTCTGGCCCATATCGAATAGACCGGATGCCCGAGGACCCCTTAGTCCAGGACTCCCTCACTAATCCCGAAGGTAGATGTAGAGGTAGCGTGCCAATGGCAATCACATCGACCTTGGAACCATTTCTGATGCGCATCGTCACCTCGTCCTTAGCCAATCTTCATTTAATCTGTAGCCCATGTTCCGAGTTGCAAATATGAGCAACAAAACCAGTATCAAATACACAGGCGCTACTACAAACATTAGTAAGGTACACATCAATAACATGTATATCAAATATACCTTTGTTCACTTTGCCATCCTTCTTATCCGTCAAATACTTGGGGTAGTTCCGCTTCCAGTGTCCAGTCCCTTTGCAGTAGAAGCACTCAGTTTCAGGCTTAGGTCCAGAATTGGGCTTCTTCCCAGGAGTGGCAACTTGCTTGCCATTCTTCTTGAAGTTCCCCTTCTTTCCTTTGCCTTTTTTCTTGAAACTAGTGGTCTTGTTAACCATCAACACTTGATGCTCCTTCTTGATTTCTACCTCCGCAACTTTTAGCATTGTGAAGAGCTCGGCGATAGTCTTGTCTATCCCGTGCATGTTATAGTTCATGACGAAGCTCTTATAGCTTGGTGGCAGTGATTGGAGAACTCTGTCAATGACACAATCAACTGGAAGATTAACTCCCAACTGAGTCAAGTGATTGTAATACCCAGACATTTTGAGTATGTGTTCACTGACAAAACTGATTTTGACGGGGGATAGACCCTGGGTAGCCTCATCCACACTTCAACACTTTTTAAGACATTAGGGCTGGCCAAGCCCCTCAGCTCGACTGGTACCAAAGCGTCGCCTCCTAGAAGGAGGTGGCCCCAAGAAGGAGGCGGTGCACTCCAGAAGGCGGCGAGGGCCTAGGCCGACCCCTACCAGGTGGCCCCTCGACCCCTCAAAGTTTGCGCCCATCTACTACGACAAGACAGGACGTGGCCATAGTGCGACCTGCCAACCCCAAATCCCGGGAGGAACATGGCCACAGTATGGATGTACAAAGAGGACACCCCTTGCCTGGCGCGGTATTGTAGCCATGCAGCCCGTGACGTCGCCTACGTTAGACAGGGCTATGCTCCCACGACGGGCGGTCAGTGTGGCCCGCAGGCGGCGGTCCCCACCTGTCCGCGTATCGCTAGAAGGCAGTAAGGCCAGAGCAGGCGGCCACAAGGGGAGGCCGACTCCTAGCAGGCGGCCGTCCCTCCCCTTGGAGTTTGTGCGCCATTTACCAGAAGGGACGGGGTGTGGCTACAGTAATCGCCTGCCAGGCGGCAGTACTGTAGCCATATGCCCCCGACCAAGCTACCGTCATTAGAGGTGAGGCTACAGTGCAGCATAGTCCCCCTGGACCGCAGGCGGCGGGCCCTACCTGTCGGGCGAGTTCACGATAGTCGGCGGGGCCCACCAAGCAGCGGGCTCCAGCTGTTGGGGGAGAAGCCGGAGCCCAGAGACAGTGACGGCCGGGTGCTACCACTAGCCAGATTACCATTGTACCCGTGGGGGGTAGGCCTATATAAACCCCCAGGCTCACCCATGCAAAGTGTTCACCATTCTACTCACCACATACCCACGTAGCTAGAGGAGGAGTAGAGCTAGCCTTGCCTTCTTCCTCTAGCCGATACAGCTCAAGGAGCACTCTTGTAGCGACTCTATTTTATCATAGTCATCATGCGGAGACCCCGCAGAGCAGGATTAGGGGTGTTATCTCCACGGAGAGCCCCGAACCTGGGTAAGACCCGGCATCATTTGAGGTCTTGCCCCCTCCCGCTTCTAGAGCCCGGCAACGCACTCCTGTACCCACACATGATAAGCCATCCCTTGGCATATGTCGAGGAAATACCACGACATTTGGCGTCCACCATGGGGCTAAGCGCGCTATTAGCCGGAGACATGTTCTGGACGGGAACCTGTTTCCTTCCTCGTGAGCGCAGCCAGCCCGGCACGCCAGATGGCGCGTGCTGATACATTGCATGACATGGAAGCTGTGTGCGCCGTGAGCTCCCTCGCCGATCTCCTGGGCGGGGTCCGCCTTGCCGATGAGTCTGCGCCCGATGCGGGATCGGCCAGCTCTAAGAACTGCCTCGTCGACCTCCTCGTCAAGCTCCACCTCACCAACGAGCTCGCCTCCGACTTGGAGTCCGTCAGCTCCACCGATCCGCCCGTCGAGATGATCATCGGCTCTGACGCAGCAGATCCTGACGCCTACCCCGATCACGTGGAGATCACCGACGACCCGCTCCCCCCAGCGGATAGCATCACCAGCGCCAACACCGTATTAGAGGTGTTGGTCATTAGTCAGGATGGAGCCTCTACCGGAGCAGGCCAGGATCCGCTGCAGGCGGCCCTACGAGCCCTGCCACTCCGGTCGAGGAAGGCGCGGATGACGTGACGCTAGAGGCATATCACATCTCGCTCCTCGACAGCGCCAACCAGTTGGCCGCCATGAGGCGCCTCACTGGCGCTTACCAGCGCGAGATGGACCACACTGTAGGCGGCACTCCGGCTGCTGGAGAGCCCAGCTGGCTGGGCGTAGTTCGACAACGCGGTGCTGCCATTGTCGGCCTGTTGGGAGCCGACCTCCCGGTCTACGCTTGCCCCATGGAGAACCTGCACGCTGCCCAAGCGGCGAAAGCCGAGCTGGATCACCTGGAGGGCGAAGAGAAGCGCTGCATGATGGAGCGCCTCCAGCAGCTCCTCGACGCGGCTGCCACACAGCAGGAAGTCGGCCACCACATGGTGGAACCCAGCGTGCAAGACGAGAACCGACCCCCTCGCCACGAGTATGGCACGACCTCTCGGTCCCCAACAGTCGGCACTCACGGTCGGAGGAACCCGGAGCCGGCTACTGGCCGTAGTTGGCGCATGCACATCATGATCAAGCGCGACCAAGACAGCTGCTGAAGAGGAGTGGAACAGCGGGACGACCGACCTCCTCCCCCACGCAGGGAGAGACGCGCCTCCCCGCCGCATGTCGAGCATCTGACTCTCGGAGGCCGACCGGGCCACCGCGAAGGAGTCAGAGAGAATGACGCCTGCCACCGAATTGACGGACTCGCTCGATCCCTGGCAGTAGAAGAAGAAGATGCAGTCGGCCCGCCTTGTTTCGGCCCCCGTATACGTGAAGATCCCTTTCCCAAAGGATTCTCGCTCCCACGAGACACTCCCAAATACAACGGCTCCGTGAAGCCAGAAGATTGGCTGGTTGATTACTCCACAACCGTCAACATAGCAAACGGCAACAAGCGTGTTGCTGTGAAGTATGTTCATGCTCCAGGGCAAGACCCGGACATGGCTGAACAACCTCAAGCCGTACAACGTCAACAGCTGACTGGATTTCACCAAAGTCTTTATTTACAACTTCACCAGCACCTACAAGCGGCCTCCCAAGCCTCGCTAACTCTCCATGTGCGTCCAAGGCCGGACTGAGTCCACCCGCGACTACTTCACACATTGGGGCAAGCTGTGCAACTCCTACGAAGGGGTGCACGAGGTTCAAGCCATAGAGTACTTCACCGCCAGGTGCAGAGAAGGCACCCTACTCAAGCACAAGCTCCTCTGGGATGAGCCGACCCCCCTAGATGAGCTGCTGATCATAGCGGACAAGTATGCCACGGCCGACTCTTCCATGAAGTCTGAACTCCAAGTGGACGCGTCCGGGAAGGTGCTCCCTCTGGCTCCCCAAACGCCGGCTGGTGACACCAACCAGCGCCAGCAAAACAACAACAAGCGCAAGGCCCAGCAGCCGGCTACCAACAGCTGGCAGGTAGCAACAGTCAAAGATTAGCATCCGGCTAGACAGCCCACCCCCAAGCGTCAGTGAAACGGCAAGGGAGCATGGCTGTCCATCCTCTCCTTCGAGCAGGCCCTCGACGCCCCGTGCAAGTTCCACAGCGGCACAAAGCCATCCAACCACACCACTTGGAAGTGCATCTGGCTAGCTCGGATCACCAAGGGCGAGGCCCTCCCACCTCCCCCACTAGGCGGCCCTCCAGCTCCGGCTGCTCAGCAGCCGGCAACTTGACCTGTCAGCGCCATCCAAGACGAGTTCCCTGACGAACACGCCGGCTATGTTGTCATCACAAGTGAAGCCGAAAACAAGCACAGCAAGCGGCAGTAGCATCGAGATGTCAACGCCGTTAGCTCAGAGGCTCCCACCTGCATGCACTGGTCTGAGAGGCCCATCACCTGGAGCTAAGGTGACCACCTGGATGTGATGCCCAATCCGGGTTCATACGCCATGGTGCTCGAAGCAACCTTTGCAACGGAGAGGCGGACCTGCCGTTTCGGTCGAGTTCTGATAGATGGCGGCAGTAGCATCAACATCCTGTACCGCGAGACCATGGAGCGCTTGGGCATCAAGTCCAAGCAGCTTTAGCCAAGTCAGACCATCTTCCACGGCATAGTTCCTGGCCTTTCCTACTCACCAATCAGCAATATCAAGATTGTTGTCCTCTTCGGTGATAGGGACCACTTCCGCCACGAGCCAATATGGTTCGAGGTGGTCGACCTAGGCATCCCCTACCACGCGGTCTTGGGCCGCCCTGCACTGGCCAAGTTCATGATGATCCCGCACTATGCATACCCAAAGGCCAAGATGCCAAACACCAAGGGCATCATCACCATTGCCAGAGATTACCAGAAGTCGCAAGATTGTGCCGCCGCCAGCAGCTGGCTGGCCGAGTCCCTCGTCATTGCTCAAGAAAAGCGGCTCCTTGACTGGATGGTAGCCATGGCCAACGAGAAGCCGGCCGTGTCGACTGATCCCAAGGAGGCGGAAGCAGGGGCCTCCTTCCAACCGGCCAAAGAGACCAAGCGGATCCCCTTGGACCCGGCACACCCAGAGAGATTTTCTATCATAGGCACCAACCTTGACAGCAAATAGGAAGGCTAGCTCAATGATTTCCTCCATGAGAATCGAGACATCTTCGCATGGTCTCCCAAAGACATGCCAGGTGTCCCGGCGGATTTCGCCGAGCATAAACTACATGTGAGGCCAGATGCCAAGCGAGTCAAGCAACCCTTCCGCCGCCTGTCAGAAGAGAAGAGAAGGATTGTTCGAGAAGAGATCGCTGGCTTCTAGCAGCCGGATTTATCATGGAAGTGTTCCACCCGGACTGGCTTGCCAACCCGGTCCTCGTGTTGAAGAAGAACAACAAGTGGCGTATGTGCATTGATTACACCAGTCTCAACAAAGCCTGTCCCAAAGATCCGTTTGCCTTGCTCGAATAGATCAAGTGATTGACTCCACAGCCGGATGCGAGTTGTTGTCTTTCCTTGATGCCTATTCCGGCTATCACCAGATCAAGCTGGATCCGGTTGATTGCCTGAAGACCGCCTTCATCACACCATTCGGCCCATTCTGCTACATCACCATGACGTTTGGCTTGAGAAATGCCAGTGCCACCTTCCAATGCTGCATGCAGAAGTGCTTGTTGAAGCAACTCGGATGCAATGCCCATGTCTATGTGGACGACATTGTGGTGAAGACGGAGAAGCATGGCACCCTGATGGAAGACCTCAAGGAGACGTTTGAGAACTTGCGCTGTTTCAACATCAAGCTCAACCGGAGAAATATGTCTTCGGTGTACCAACTGTCCAGCTCCTTGGCTTCCTTGTCTCAGAATGCGACATCGAGTGCAACCCTGTCAAGATCAAGGCCATTGAGCAGATGGAGAAGCCCACCAAGTTGCGTGACGTCCAGAAGTTCACTGGGTGCCTGGCATCCCTTAGCCGCTTCATCAGTCGGCTGGGCAAAAAGGCACTCCCTCTCTACCAACTCATGAAGAAAACCACTTGCTTCGAGTGGAATGACATGGCGGATGCCGCCGTCCTCCAGTTCAAGCATATGATGTCAACGCTGCCTATCCTTGCGGCTTCGGCTGCTAAAGAGCCCATGCTCCTCTACATCACCGCCACCAACTGAGTCATCAGCATGGTGATTGTCGTCGAGCGCCCAAAAGACGGCAGGGTCCAGTTGGTCCAGAGGCCGGTGTACTACCTGAGTGAGGTCTTGTCCGCCTCCAAGCAGAACTACCCCCATTACACTACTAGGGAAAACATTATACACAGAACTTTAGCAGTAGCGCGTGTTAAAATAGGGCGCTACTGCTACTTAGCAGTAGCGCGTTGACTCAAAGGGCACTACTGTTATCATGTTAACAGTAGCGCGGCAGGATTGAAACGCGCTAGTACTATAATTGACACACTGTTTCCGACATGCTAGGTATAGTAGTAGCGCCCTTCCAAAAACCGCGCTAGTACTACAGATTTTAGCAGCAGCGCGTTTTCTATCCCCACACTACTATTAAATCTATTTTCACCTAACCCCCCGCGCGGGCTTCCCTCTCCTCTGCTTCCTCCCCCAATTCCCCACTCTCTCTCCCTCATCGCCTCCGCTAGAGCCCCTGCCCTCGCCCACGCCGGAGGCCCTGCCCTCGCTCTCCGCCGGAGTCTGCCCCTCGACGTCGTCGCACGCCTGTGCCTCCTCCTCCTCGACCTCGACCTTGCCGGAGCCCCTACCCTTGCTCTCCGCCACCGTCTCCATCGACCCGCCTCGCCGCCATCTCCCCCGACCCCGTCTCGGTGCCACCGTCTCCCCCGACACCATCTCTCTCCCCGCCCTCTATAAGCACTCTCCCCTTCCCTCTTCTCTGCTCTCTGTTAGTATGAACCCTAGCTATTTAGTGCTAGTTAGTATGAACCCTAGGCTATTTTTAGTGCTAGTTAGTTAATTACAATTAGTATTAACCCTATTTAATTAGGTAGTACGAACCCTAGTTAAAAAATGGATACTTATATGGTAATTAGGGCAGTTGTTCCTAGGTACTAATTAGTTAGTAAAAACTAGGTACTAATTAGGTACTAGTTTATTTTTATTTATAGTAAGTTTATTTTTAGTAAGAACTAGTTGAATTAATAGAACTAGTTAGTAAGAAGTTGTTGCTATTTTTTTAGTTAAAGCAATTTTCCCGCATCGACGTGGACGATGCCTACCCCGCATCCTCGTCATCGAGTGGCAGAGGACGACACCTGCTTGACCAGATGGGCCATGTCCAGGACTGGGCTCCACCGGGGTGGTACTGGGAGGCGCTACTTACCAGGGGGCGCAGGTTGGTGAGGAGCCAGCCTGTCGTTGACCCGAACCTTCTTTGGTGGCGGTCGCGTGGGCCAGTGACAGTGCAGAGGCTCGAGGACCCCGCGGAGGTGGTGCGTCATCGTGTCAGTGAGGAGGACACGCACGTCCATCGCTACTTGTTTGCGTTGGAGCACAGGTTCTCCAATACCTGGCAGGTTCTCCAGGGATCTCACTGGAGCTATGATCCCATGATGGTTCCTTCTCTATGGGTGTCCACCGCCCGCGCCGATACCCGCTGTGTGCTAGGGTTTTAGTTGTATTAGTGATGTTATATGTATGACACTAATCGGGATGTATTAGTGATAATATTCGACGATGTACGGACGCATGAGATGATTTACTTTTGCTTATTGAATGCATGCTAATTTGAGTCCTATAAGATATTTTGAAATGTATATCTTGTGTTACTCAAATAGTATATGTGCTTGCCCAAGTGGCCGGTCATGTTTGCAGGTTACACCTCCGAGTGGCCTATGTTTTGCCTGAGTGTTGATTCATTTCCGTTCCGGCAAATTTCAGGCGCTCGATATGTCCTATTTTAGCAAAGGTCATGCCGGATTTTTCCATGAATTTATGCATGACTTGTGCCAGAATATGTAGGAAATATCGAGTGCCCCGGATTTGTGTGTTGAGTATCCTGGTAGTTGTCTTCGATCGATTTTCAATTAATGTTTTAACTATGAACGTAGGAAATGTCTGACAACGAAAAGGATTTCGGTATTTGCAAATACTGCGAAGACGAGCACGGCCTGTGCGACGGAATCTTCCTAGGTGATGATAGGCAATTCAGCATCAAGCTGGATGAGAACTTCGAAGTGGATACAGTAAGTCACAACGACAAGTCTTTTTTCGTAATTAAGCATGACATATGCTTCATTTGCTTCAACTTTTATTTTTTTTACTATTCTACTAGTGTATCCCCTGCCATGTAAGAGTTTTTGTATTGGATAAGATAGGTTTCAGTTCTATGACAACTACGAGGTAAAGAGAGTTTATTTGAAGACCAAGCATGGTTATATTTTCCATGCAAAATTATACAACGAAGACGACTACACCTATTTTGGATGCAAAACATGGCGAGCACTATGCAAGACTTATGCATTTGAGCCTGATATGGTTATCACCTTTGATATTCGTCCGGAAGATGGTATTGAAGGTAATACCGACATCTGGGTCGATGTGCAGACGCCTCCAGTTCTACCAAAATGTGAGTTTCTCAACCATATTTATGTCTTTGATATTGTTTATTCAAAAATAGTTGACAACTAATTTCTATTGACAGCTTATTTCCAATCAAGCAAACATGTCCAGCGCTTGGTAGATAGGACCTACTACTATCCCAGGACTGAACTAAACTGCGAGGAGATAAGTCATTATGTTTCATGGCTTGAGGATCTTCATACTGTCAAGACAAATTATTTTTTTGGACTTGCAAATCTTAGTACTCAAAACGTGCAACCAATAGTGTTCGTATTGAACTACGGTCACATCTATTTAGGAAAGATGGTAAGATTTTTACTATTTGTACTCAGTGCATCTTTCGCATACATTATTTTTTAAGCTAAACTTCATTGCTAAGTATGTTACTATACGATGTTCTTCAACAGGGACTCCCGCTGAATGTTGTGCCTCATTGGATCAAGACTAAAGGTCAGATGAGAATTGTTAGCTTACGACCAAGATATCCTATAATGCACTTTAGTGCATTCAGGATTTCTAATAGCGAGGAATGCTTAATAGTGAAAGCTTGGAGCAAAATTGTGAACGATCGCAGAGAAATACTAGGGGACAACAATCAGAAGCGCATCCCACGATTAGGAAACAGGTTCATCTGCATGCTCCAACTTGATGAAGAATGAGTGCTACACATATTTTATGTTATTTTACCTGAGAGCGAGCAGCAGGAGTGATTAGCTAGTGTTGGTGGCAATGACTGATGATTTTTATTAGCTAGTGTTGCTGGTGATTAGATAGCTACCGCAGTTAGTGTTGGTGGTGATTAGCTAGCTAGAATGAGTTTGAAGATGATGATGTGCTACACTATGACTATTTGATTAAATAACTACTGTTGATGTTATTACTATGATGATGATTAAATAGCTTGTGCTGGCGGATTAGATTCAAGTGGAGGCAACATGTGGTGCACATCGAAAGTACTACTAGGCCAAACTAGATCAAGTTTGGTGTACTAGTATACTTTTGACATGCACCACATATTGCCTCCACTTGAACCTAATCCACCTTCATTTGACACACTATTATGGACATAATGATGTAAACCTCATAACTGGTATTGTACCAATATTTGTACGATGGTGCATAAATACACTAAAAAAAGAATACTAGTAGCGATGGAGAGAAAACACGCTGCCACTAGTTACATTAGCAGTAGTGTGGGAGTGAACAAACGATGCACCTATTTGTCCTAGCAGTAGCGCGCGCGGGCACGCGTTACTGCTAAGCAATAGCTGTAGCGCCTTATTATTAGCGCGCCCACCCGCGCTACTAGTGAGCACAAAACCAGCGCTACTGCTAGGGTTTTCCCTAGTAGTGTTACCAGAAGATGTGCTATGGCGTGTACTTTGTTGCCAAGAAACTGAAGCGGTACTTTCAAGAGCACTCCATCATAGTCGTTTGCACCACCCCCTTGCTGAGATCATGGGCAATAGAGATGCTTCAGGCCGGGTGGCCAAGTGGGCCATCGAGTTGGCTCCCTACACCATCCTCTACCAGCCCCGCACCACCATCAAGTCCCAAGTGCTAGCCAATTTCCTCGTTGACTGGGCTGAGTCCCAGTACTTGCCGCCAACACTGATTCTACGCATTGGTGGATGCACTTTGATGGCTCAAAGATGTGCACCGACTTGGGAGTCGGCATCGCCCTCACTTCTCCCAAGGGCCACAAGCTGAAGTATACATTGCAGATCCACTTCGCCGCCTCCAACAACGTAGCCGAGTACGAGGCGCTCATCTTCGGTCTCAGATTGGCCAAAGAAACCGGCATCCACCGCATCCTATGCTACGGTGACTTGGACTTGGTGGTCCAGCTGTCGTCCAACGACTGGGATGCCAAGGACGCCAACATGGCGAGCTACCGCTTCCTCGTCTAACAGATGAGCGGGCATTTTGATGGGGGCGAGTTCATCCATGTGCCATGAGCCGACAACAACGCAGCGGACCTCGCATTGGCTCCACCCGGCAAGCAATACCAGCCGGCGTCTCCCTCGAGTGCCTCCACAAGCCATCTATAAAGCCCTCTCTAGAGTCCGACTCCATCTTCATGCCGGCTGCCCCTGGAGCAGTCGGATCCAGCATGGGGACTTCAGCAGTTGGCGCGGGGACTTCACCAGGTGGCCCGGGGACTGCTACAGTCGGCCCGGGGACTTCATCGGCACCATTAGGAGCGCCCGACCCCAGGCCGCAGCCTCCCAACCCAGCCCCCTCGTACTAGTTGGTGTATTCACAGTGGTGGCGGCTCCATCTTGGGCACAACCTATCCGCGACTATCTGGTCAGCCATGTGCTACCAGCCGACCAAGTGTTAGCCTGACAGATCAAGTGCAGAGCAGGCGCCTACACCATCGTCAACCAAGAGCTCGCCAGGCGGAGCATGACTGGTGTCTATCAGCACTGCGTCGAACCAGAGAAGGGCATGGAAATCCTTAGGGATATCCATCAAGGCGAATGTGGCACCATGCCGCCTCTAGGTCCCTCGTAGCCAAAGCATTCCACCATGGTTTCTTCTGGACGACTGCTTTGGATGATGCCAAGGAGTTGGTCAAGAAGTGCAAAGGGTGCGAGAAGTTCAGCACCAAGCAACACCTGTCGGCCTCTGCCCTCAAGACCATCCCCATCACCTGGCCATTCACCGTGTGGGGTTTGGATATGGCCCTTTCAAGACAACATGCAGCGACATGACTCATTTGCTGGTCGCCATGGACAGATTCACCAAGTGGACAGAAGCCAAGCCAATCAAGAAGCTCAATGGTCCGACTGCTATCACATTCCCGCCGACATCACCGTCTGATATGGCGTTCCCCACAACATCATCACCGACAATGGCACCAACTTCGCCAAAGGTGCCTTGGACCATTTCTGTGCAAATCAGGGCATCCGACTAGACCTAGCATCCATTACCCACCCATAGTCAAATGGCCAGGTGGAGTGAGCAAATGGCCTCATCTTGTCCGGCATCAAGCCCCGCTTGATCGAGCCACTGGAGCGGTTGGCCAAATGCTAGACGATGAGCTGCCGGTCGTCATCTGGAGCCTTCGAACCATGCCCAACAGATCAACCGGCTTCACGCCCTTCTTCCTTGTATCACCATGTACACGGAGTCGGAAGCAAAAGATGCGCGAGAAGATGACGTCGACCTGCTGGAAGAGACCCGACTGCTAGCATGCAGCCGGTCTGCCATCTACCAGCAGAGCCTGTGCCACTACCACAACAAGAGGGTCAGGCCGCGTTCTTTCCGCGAAGGCGACCTTGTGCTCCACCCGATCCAGCGATCAGCCAGACAGCACAAGCTCGCGGCACCTTGGGAAGGCCCCTTCATCATCAGCGAGGCCCTGGGCAACAACTCGTACTACCTCATTGGCGCCCAAAAGCCCAGGGCACGCAAGCGATGCACAGCCGACGAAGAGACGGAGCGACCATGGAATGCAAATCTGCTCCGCCCGTTTTATAGTTGATTCGAGCATATGTACCACGCCAACTTTTGTATTAAGTAAAAGACCTCAGGTCCCTCGAGGTGCACTCGGGGGCTACCTTTTTATCTATGAGTTAAGCTTATGCCATGATTTGAGTTTTTTCTATTCCTGCCCCATCCGGGTTCCGGTCAGCCGGCCCGAGGGCTCGCCGCCTTGGCCTAAGTTTGCACCAGCTAGAGCCGACTAGTAGTACGCCAATGCTAAAGCCCTATCTTCGCTCCAAGTCACAGCTCGCGGCGCAATTGTCCGATTGGCAAAGAGCCAAAGGCCAGAAACGTTGTCCACATGAAATCTGACTAAGGAAAATGCCAACTTAGGCCTAGCCGGCTCCTCGCCTCCCTCGTCCGGCTGCTTAGCAGCAGGCTGGCCGGCTTCTCGCTCGATTAGCTACACTCTATGTGGCCGAAGTAATTTGCTCGTTCTGAAGAACGACCAAGTCCCTGACCCAGCCATAGACCGCAGAGTGGCTATCCGGCTGGCAGGAAGGTGGACAAGATAACACGGCAGAGAGGAAAGCCAAAGAGACAAAAGCAAATTCAAACAAGAACCCGGCAACGCATGCAATAATGTGGGGATTTAAACTTATATACATTGCAAAAGGCCCAAGGCCAGCATTCAGCAGAAGTTTAAACATACACCCCCAATGGGTGGAACTGCGCGTAATTAACATTGTTTTCAAGCACGAATATAGAAAAAACATGAAAGAAAATAAACATGTCGTCTAGGCAGATGGCCCCTCGGGCTGAATGGGCTGGTCGGCAGCAGGCGTGGCTCCGGCTGGTGGGGCTCAGCTCGGCTGTCGGCGCCGGCTGACGAAGTCTCCGGCAGGTCGGTAGTCGGCGCTGGGTCAGGCTGGTTCCGACTGGTCATTCCGCCGTCTGGAGCAACATAGCCGCCGCCCTCGACATCGACGCTCTCATCGCCTTCGTCACAGGCGATCTCCTCCACCGAGTCCTCCCTATCGGCAGGGTCAAGACCGAACCAGGAGGGGCGAACGACGTCACCATTACCTGCCTGCTTCGGGAAGAAGATGTTGATGTTGGCGTAGTCGATGATGGCGGACGCCCAAATGGTGATGTTTTCGCTCTCCATCGCCAGCTCAGGCAGCACCTCATGGCGGAAAGTCGCCAGCTACGCTGTGCGCACGCCGGGATACAGGGCCCTGATGAACTCCAGCGCCTTGGCGGCGACGGCTCGTGCGGTGGAGATCTTCCAGGCGTCAAGACGCTGCATCACCACCTCTAGCTAGTCGGCCGTCCGACTTGGAGTCCGCATAATCGGTCTACCCGACCATAAGGCCTCCAAGACTTGAGCCCCGGTGCGCTGAAGCCGGTGGAGCAGGCGGCGCGTCGGCTCCAGGCACATCCTGACGGTCGTGAGCTGCTCACCCATGGTCCGAGGCCAGTTCTGAGGAATCTCCTTGCCCTCACGGCGGTTGGCCTCGCGCTCAGCCTCGAAGGGCATGTAGACGGCAACGGAGTAATCTAGAAGGAACTCTGCGCAAAAGAAGGCGGCGGCATTAGAAGACGGCCCCTCGATAGCAGTCGATGGAAAGAAGGTCGAGTAGAATAAAAAAGGGCTCACCATCGAGCATGTCCTCAGTCATGCCATAGCCATAATCAAGGATCATCTCCCTCTCAAGCCAGCATGAGCACTCAGTCTCGAACTCGGCCTTGAGCACCGCCTCACTCGACTTCAGCTTCTTGACCTGCTCCGCGTGCCGCAGGGCCTGCTCCGCCAGCTCTTTCTCCAGCCGGTCACGCTCAGAGGTTGCCTGATCGTGCTCCTGCCTCATCGCCTAGAGTTGGCCCTCAAGGTCGACCGTGTGCTGGACCAGCTAGGCATTGGCCGCTGCAAAGAGAAAATGAACATGCGGCATCAACTATCTACTTCAACAAAAACAAAAGACAAGTCGCCGGAGAAGATACGGCCCGACTGCTCATCAGTCGGCCCGAATCTCGGGGGCTAGACCCATTGGGTGCGTTGGCATGCCCCCACTAAAGGATGGCGTGCTTACTTTGGCTCTGAGACAGCTCAGAAGTCCGGGTGGCGAGTGTCTGCTTCTGCGCATTGTACGCGGCCAACCGCATGTTGTGGACGTCCTGCAACAATCGCAAGCATTTCAACAAAGGAACGAAGCGCCTTGGAGTTCCAACCTGCCTGCTCAGCAGCTGGCTCGGAACTCGGTGACGGTGTCCTGGACTAGGGGGTACTCAACACTTCGTCTCCCGATCAGTTGGATTGGGCCGAGGACCCCCATGGCCGTATACTCATGGGCCAGTCCGGACAGCTGCCGCATACAAGGAAGAATCAACAAGACTTGGTGATCAAGACAAGGACTCCTCCCCCACCGGCGTATTCGGCTAGGACTCTTGTTATCCTAGGCCTCTGGTGCATTATATAAACCGGGGCCAGGCTAGTCGATAGAGATATACAACAACAATCATACCATAGGCTAGCTTTTAGGGTTTAGCCTCTACGATCTCGTGGTAGATCTACTCTTGTACTACCCATATCATCAATATTAATCAAGCAGGACGTAGGGTTTTACCTCCATCGAGAGGGCCCGAACCTGGGTAAAACATCGTGTCCCTTGCCTCCTGTTACCATTGATCCTAAGACGCACTACTTGGGACTCCCTACCCGAGATCCGCCGGTTTTGACACCGACATTGGTGCTTTCATTGAGAGTTCCGCTGTGTGATCGGCGAAAGGATCAATGGCTCGACTGCAGGTCAACTGCGACGTCGGCTTCTTCATCACCAGCTCGACTGGTCACCTTGGCTTGACCGAGGACTGCGCCCTACCTCCGATCGTCATGTTCGGATGAAGGCCTTGATCACACAAACTCTGATCTCTATCAATATCATGGAGGAGTCATCCATGGAGCTCGGGGGCTCAACGTCAACATTGCCCTCAGGCGACCGTGCTGTTTTTCTGGACAACAAACTTGTATCCGCCGCCACCGCCTCCTCGAGTGTCGCCTAAACGATTACTTCGGTGGAATTATGCAGAATTAAATCTACAACAACCCTGCAAAAATTTCGTCGAGTTCCGATGGAGGAATCTCCGGCAATCTCCAATATATCGGAGCCCTGTTGAATCTGGACGAGAATCCGGACGAGTTTAGGGCGTGGTATCCAGCTTCTAGCTCGGATGTCCTTTGGAGGACCCAACCGTTGATTTGCTGTGGAATTCCCTTATCTACCACCTGCCAAAAATTCAGCTCGATCCGACCGTCCGAACTCCGGGAAACTTCCGATTGTGCATTACTTTTTGGATCTGTTTTCTGCGCGAAAACGAATCCGACCCGAGTTCGTCTTTTTTATGAACGGGATTTCGGACATCCTTTTTGAAGGAAGTTTTGTATGGGGTATTGTGTTTTGTTCCCGAACACATCCCACTAACTTTAAGATCTTTTGAACATGATCTTCAACATCATGCTGGTGTCAAACCAGTCCGGCAATATTGCTCCACGGCTGCCGACCTGCGCTAGACACGTCGTCACTTTGTTGAGCCAAGCTCAACTTCTTCGGATCATCATCTTGGCAAGCCGAACAAGAGTCCGGCATCGCGAAGGATAAATCATCACCAACATCGTCGCCCCACGGATTACACGGAGCAGGCATGCCGGCATCGCCGCACGGTCGCTTTATCAAGCCGGCATCGACCACGTCACGACCTGCATCGGCAGGGCCACATTATTGCTTCTTCAAGCTGGTGTCCATCACGCCGACCTACTTCGACATCTCGGCTGGACCGGGGGCTTCGCCATCTCTTCATCAACCTACTCCGGACACTTCGGCGTCACTAGCCGACCAGGCATGGGTGCGCGGATCGAGTCCCAATTTTGGGAATCACCTTCCTTTGGATTGCTACAACAAATAAACCAGGTGCTATTAATCCTAGTATTTCTTTTTGCTTGTTTGGGTTAAATTTTTCCCATGGAATTATTACTATGGTTAGTCCAGCATATGTACACAGGTCCATCAAATGGTGGCCGCATTATCGATGATCGCATGATGGTTCGGTCAGTTTCTGTACACAGTTCGGCGAACGCCGCAGCCGGAACTCGGACCGACCTGTGAATCCAGGCTTTGCCACGCCTTTATTGCATTACACCAACGACCTGCATCGTCATCGACTTAGGCGCCAGGCCATATTTCTTTTACTACTCACTTTGCATAAATTATTTATTATGCAACATTTTTTTAATTCCTATTATTACTATTATCCCCGGTCTGCACTATTTTTTGTGCACAGGAAAATGATCCAGCCGGACTATATCCTTTGACGTCACCTCGGCTGGACGGGGGGCTTCGTCAACACTTCATTACCCCATGCCGGGGACTTCGGCATCACTCTGCCGTCCTGCATTGACCGTGCTATGTCACCACTTCGGAGTGCCGAGTTCCTTGCTCCGCCACCTTGGGTCCGGCTTGGGGGATGGAACCTTGTCCCGCATCAAGCTCGGACCGCGTCGTCAATACCGAACACATTAACCAACTAAGTTGCCTTCATGCTCAAAGTTTTAAATTTCTAACTTGTGTTCGGTTCGACCAAGAATTATACTTTTTTGTAAAAAAGTTGCTTGTAAAAATTTTCCTTGTCAAAACTTTGTTCGCACACACTTGACGCGCTACCCACGCTCATTATACCTGGGGGCTTCTTTAATAGAAGCTTATTAATACGGGCCTTATGCCCAACACATGTGTCACACTTCCGCATGTACCTTTTATTCACCATTATATGCATCGATATGGCTTAAGTTTTGGCCAAGCTGGGTTGCCTGGCTCCTGTGCTTACCCCTACGTTCCCGATTGTTCGGCTAGGTGGTAAAGGGAGCACCTCTGCGATTGTTACTGCCGGGTCAGCCGGATGTGTACCTCAGACTGCGTGAAGCCGAAATCTAGCGTTCTTAAGAGAATACTCGGTCGGTGAACTAGAAGATGATTTCTTACCTATTTATTTACCTGCCCCCAGATGTTTTTCTGCTCTTTTCGCAGTCCGGACATGCACTTTGGGGCATGCCTCCCAGGGAAAGGAACCCCTAACGGAACTATTCTCCCTGGAAGATGTTTCTTACTAACCATGTAATATAACATAACTAGTTGGGCACTTGTCTGATAAAGCACTAATGACCCCTACGCCTGGTCTCCACGCATGCCCCGGTTTTTATAACCGCGAGGGTATTCGGACACACTCCGGACTATTGGGTCCAGAGGTTGAAGCGAAAAGGTCCGCTACGACAAATGATCTACAATCCGGCTAGAAGGCATTCTACATGTCACCTTACATTTTATAGTCAACTTTTACCCAAGTCGCTTGGGGGCTCTTATGTTTATTTGAGCCGTTTCATACTAAGTGTTTTTCTTCTTAGTCGTTGCAAAGTTAAAGCACGGCAGAAGCATTTTTTTTCTAAAGTCCAATTTTCGGATTGGCACCGAACACTTGATCTTGTTCGGACGTCATGTTTTTACTGACGTTTTTTGGTTTTCCAAGCTTTTGGCACTTTTAACTATTTGTGTGTTTTCAGCACAAGTCTCGCAGTGCAACGCCGGACACCTTTAGAGATTCGGCAAAAACATTCTCGGATATTGCTATATATGCATCAGCTTCGAATTGTGTCTTCGGTCAACAGTTGGGTTGCCCGGCTCCCGCGCTTGCCTCCTACGTTCCGCTTTGTTAGGCTAGGTGTGCAAAGGGAGAACCACTGTGATTGTGCTTCCAGCTCGCATGGTCAAGCACCTCAGTGGAGAAAGCCGAAAACTGACTGTCACAATAGGTGTAAACTGGTCAGCGATCCGATGACTATATTAAATGACGGGCCATGCATAACATTGGCCGAAGTGTTTCCGGCTTGACCTCGATTGTCGCCGAACACTACCGGGGGCTATTAACTGGCCTCCCAAACTAAATCCTCGATCTTTTGCTCTTACATTGGAGCTGAGGTTTCATGATCATGCTTAGCATGACAACCCAAAGAAAGGAACCGATAGCGGGACTTTTTTCTTTGGAAGACATTTCTTCTGTTAAATAGCAATATAACATATCTCTCTGCGTACCTTTGTTTAGAAAGCCGTATGACCAGATTGCCTTGTTTGTCGTAAATCTTTGCCCTCATAAAGGCTTTATAAAGTAGGACAAACACTCCTTGGCTACTGGCCGAGGAGGTTGAAGCCCATGATCGGTCAACAAAGTTTTGTACAATGCGGATCCGAGCATTAATGACATAAAGTACTTGGATACATTGAGTCATTACACATAATTTGTGATTTTACTATGGATATTGATCCTTAATTCGGCAACCCGTGCCCGCATTAAGGCTCGGGGGCTACTGGGCTTCGGGCTTATTATTTACAAATATTAAAGGGGCACATTGATCCCCTGATCTGGTGTTGCCACCCGACCAGTGTCTCGGGGGCTTCTGCATTGCTTGTTCTATGCAGAAAATCTTAAGTGCAATACAGTTTCCGAGGAGATTTTGATCCTCAGGTTGGTCGGCCGCACCCAACCTGAGTCTCGAGGACTGAGCACGCCGCTTTTTGTGTCCCGAAGTATTCTGCCGAGCTAGGACTTGATCCTCAGACCAATTTTGCAAATCAACCAGAGTCTCAGCGGCTACGGGGATCAGTGGTCTTATGTCATCCTTTAGGTGCATCTCGGGTTTTAGACCGATACGTACCTTGAGGGCTACTGGCTATATATCTTGTCAGAGAATAAATTACATCAATAAAAAACATTGACCAAAAATCAGCTCATGACCGAGGTGCTTAACCACCTCGAAAGCAGTTCGACATATAGCTCGGATGCAAGTGGCTGGCTCCCTAGAGGGCATTTCCGGCATTAAGCTCGGTTAAACTCCTTCAAACTTCTTTGAACCAAGGTGATTTATGACACCTCGGATAAAGTCCGGCGTTGGAGCTCGGATACATAGTCCGGCGTTGGAGCTCGGATACAGTCCGGTGTTGGAGCTCGGATACATAGTCCGGCGTTAGAGCTGGGAAGCAGTCCGGCATTGGTGCTCGGCTGCAAAAGATACCTCGAATGCAGTCCGGCGTTGGAGCTCGGATGCAAGAGGACATTGCCACCCGGGAACAACTTCAAACCTGAGGCATGGCATAAAAATAACAAGGCATTGATAAAGGCCGTAAACTTAAAGGGGCTCCTCGGATACCCAATGCGTAAACTCGTCAAATGCATTTCGGCGATCCTCAAGATAGAAGATGAGAAAATTTGTTGAACCAGTTTTCAAGACCGGCAATCGAAGATGAAGAACAGTTCAGAAGAATCGAGGAGCGTCCCTAACTTGAAGACCGGTTCAGGGGGTTACTGACGGTGTCCTGGACTAGGGGGTACTCAACACGTCGTCTCCTGATCAGTTGGATTGGGCCGAGGACCCCCATGGCCGTATACTCATGGGCCAGTCCGGACAGCTGTCGCATACAAGGAAGAATCAACAAGACTTGGCGATCAAGACAAGGACTCCTCCCCACCGGCGTATTCGGCTAGGACTCTTGTTATCCTAGGCCTCTGGTGCATTATATAAACCGGGGCCAGGCTAGTCGATAGAGATATACAACAACAATCATACCATAGGCTAGCTTTTAGGGTTTAGCCTCTACGATCTCGTGGTAGATCTACTCTTGTACTACCCATATCATCAATATTAATCAAGCAGGACGTAGGGTTTTACCTCCATCGAGAGGGCCTGAACCTGGGTAAAACATCGTGTCCCTTGCCTCCTGTTACCATTGATCCTAACACGCACTACTTGGGACCCCCTACCCGAGATCCACCGGTTTTGACACCGACATCGGGGCTACACCCAGTGGGTGCGCTAGCGTGCCCCCACGGAAAACTACAAGAAGAGGAAGCAAAAAGGAGAGGTACATACCCGGATGACCGTCCGCGTTGCTAGCATGTCGTCCCTCGTCTTCAGGATGGAGGCGTGCTGGGCGAGGAACAAGTCCTCCATCTCCTGGACCGCCAAGTTCAAGGCAGCAGGGCCGACTTCCACAACCCGGACCGAGGAGACGGTGCTAGTAGCGCCAGCGCCAGCTCTCCGCGAGCTTGAGGACAGAACATCCACCTGCTGCCTGGGCTCGGACGCCGCCCGCACTGCGTGATGGCGTGTAGGAGCATGCATCGCCAAGGCCTGACCTGCTAGCTGGCAGAACCTCTGGCTGCATGAGTTCGCCGCCTCCTTGCCCATCGGCAGCCGGCTTGCGCTGGTTCCCTTCCACCTCAAGAGCGACGGTGTCGTGGACTTGCGGCTCCGGCGCCAACTGGTCAGCTTCGGCCGCTCCAGGCGGCGTCTTGTTCTGCGCCACCTCCACCTCCGACCGGTCGAGTGGGATGGTCTTTGGGATCCCGCCACCAGCCGGGTTCGCCTGGGCCCTCCTCGCCGCCTCTGCCTCTGCCTCCGCCTGTGCTTTCCAGGCCGCCTCGGTCTCCGCCTCCATCGTGGCCTGGGCCTACGCCTATGTCGCCGCCTCTGCCTGCGCGTCGGCCCGCACCTTGTCCTTCGCCTCCTTCGCCTCGCACGCCTCCCGCACGTTCCTCTCCCGCGCCTCCCGGAGGGCGACAGCCGAGTCTGGACGCCATGTGTCTACCGAGCCGTCCACCGAGTCCATCACCGAGGCAGACGAAGCCCACGAGGTGGTGCAGGCCGCCCTGTTCAACAGAAAAGCAAAGATGAAGAAACACCCCGAGAAACAAGAAAGGCACAAAGCCAGAAAAGGCAGGCATGCTTACGTGGATTTGAGCGGCAAGGGATTGGGACCCTTCCGGCTGGTGGCCGCCTTCTGGGCCTCCTGCCGCTTGGCGGCCTCCGCTTGTTTGGTGGCGTCCATCGTCTTAGCCTTCTTGGCTGGGTTGCTGCCGTACCTGGCCCCTGGCGGCGCTTGTGCCCAATAGGTGCAGCCACCGGCTGCGGCACTGAAGCGCCGGCTCCTTTCTCTGCGCCCCCTCTAGGCGGGCACTGCTCGTCATCGTCTTCGTCATCGTCCGTCCAAGCCCGAACGTCTCGACTCCTCCTCCTCTGCCTCCTCCGGAGCTGCCTGTTCTAGGGCCGCCCGATCCTCCTCCTCCTCCTACAGAGCCGCCTGCCTCGGCGCCGCCATCTCCGTTGCCAGCTCCTCCAGCGACCTCTTCGTCGCCGCCTTCCTCCATAGCGGCCGCCCCTAGCTCGGGGTCTTTGATGTCGCTGTCCTCGTGGTCCAACATCCCCTCGTGACCAGGGGCGGTGGGCCTTGGCCCAGGAAGCAGTGCACAAGAGCCGACTGGTCAAGTCGGAGTACAAGAAATGCAAATGATGAAGCAGTCGGATCCGACAGGTACCGCGGGAGGAGGATTGGCCCGGCTGTAGGGCTCCTTGCCGATGCGCCACTCCGCATCGTTGAGCTTGCAGTTGGTGATGTCGTTGACGTGGAGGGCCACCTCCCCCCTCGGCATCTTCTTCGTCGACATCCGGCATGGATTTCGGCAGCCACACATCTCACAGATGAGGTGCGATCGGAGCTGGAGCAGCGAGACCCGCCACATGATGAAGCGGGCCACCAGATCGGCCAGCTGGAGGCCCTCCCGACTGGTCATCTCTTCCAGCCGGACAAGGACGTTGATGATGTTCGGAGGCAGCGACTTCTTGGGTGGCTGATCTTGCCAGTTGCCGCATGGTCAAGCAGGCAGCCCTGGCACGTAAGGCGGCAAGTTGATGTAATCTACGCTCCCGAGATTTCGGACATAGAAGAAGGACCTCTGCCAGAGCTTGGCTGACTCGTGCAGAGGAAGAGGCGGGAAGCATGTGCCGATTCCTGAGCGCCTCACAACCACTCACGCAACGCATGGGGACGACTCGTCTTTCGCTGCTATACCGAGCTTGAGGTAGAAGAATCTACCCCAAAGCTCGATAGTCGGCCGCACGCCAAGGTATCCCTCGCAAAGGGAGACAAAGGCGGAGATGCACACCACCATGTTGGGGGTGAGGTGGTGCAGCTGAAGTTGAAATGGTGAAGGAATTCCTAAAAGAAGGCGGAGGCTGGGAGCGCGAAGCCGCGAATTAAGTGGGCGTAGAAGACTCCGCACTCACCGAGCTCCAGCAGCGGCGAGGTCTCCGGCCTGGGGATGCACACTCCCACATGCTCAGAGCGAGGAATCCTCCGCGTCACGCAGAGGAAGTCGACATGGTCCTGGTAAATGGTGGAGCCCATCCACCCGCACTTCGCCATGACATCGGGCGATGAAGGAGGGCTCGTCAGAGAAGAGAGGGAGAAGGACGCCACGGCATTGGGGATAACGACGATGGCAACGAGCGGCAACAGAGCTACGATGGTGGTCGTGGTGGAGCAGCTGCTTCGGCGGGCAACAACAAGCAACGCAGCTGCGGCGGTGCTTTGACAGCGATAGAGCGGAACAACACGTTGACGGGGACGGGGAGGAGAGGGAGTGGAGAGTGGGCATGTAAAGCATTGTGCCCCGCCTCCTCTCCCTCCCCCCTTCTTTATAGCCAGCCGAAGGCAAAGCCGAGGCGACGTGCGGGCGTGGGATTAACTGCACCGCACGTACCGCATGAGCCCGTGTTTACTGCGCATTAAGGCATAGTTACGGCGCCATGGGAGGGCACCCGCCCGCCTCGGCCGCAGCAGATCTGCGTGTGGGCCGAGGCCCTGTAGTAGCGGGCCCCAGCCTGCGGCGACGTCCCGTCACGCGCATGGGCTGGCAGGCCGGCCTGGCCTGTGGGCGCCACATGTGGTGCGCTAGGCGGTGGCGCCGCCCCAACTCCCGCCAGCCGGTTCGAATTCCACCAGGCGGACGTGGCCACGTCCGGCTCCTGGCGTCTGACTCCTCCCAGCCGGATGGAGTAGAAGGCGGAAGACCACTCGAGAGGGAAATTTCTGAGGCTCTCCGGCTGCCCAAAGCCATAGAACCTCACTAGCTTCAAGGACTACTGACGGGGGGATAGACCGTGGGTAGCCTCATCCACACTTCAACACTTTTTAAGACATCAGGGTTGGCCAAGCCCCTCAGCCTGACTGGTCGCAAGGCCGGCCCATGGGGCCGGTTGGTACCAAAGGGACGTCTCCTAAAAGGAGGTGGACCCCAAGAAGGAGGCAGACCCTGAGAAGGCGGTGCACTCCATAAGGCGGCGAGGGCCTGGGCCGACCCCTACGAGGCAGCCCCTCGCGCCCTCAAAGTTTGCGCCCACCTGCTACGACAAGATAGGGCATGGCCATAGTGCGGCCTGCCATGCCCAAATCCCAGGCGAAACATGGCCACAGTACAGATGTACCAAGCGGACACCCCTCGCCTAGCGCGGTACTGCAGCCACACGGCCCGTGACGTCGCCTACATCAGACAGGGACATGCTCCAATGAGGGGCAGTCAGTGTGGCCTGCAGGCGGCGGGCCCCACCTATTCGCGTATCGTGAGAAGGCGGCAAGGCCAGAGTAGGCGATCACAAGGGGAGGCCGACTCCTAGCAGGCAGCCGTACCTCCCCTTGGAGTCTGTGCGCCATTAACCAGAAGGGACAGGGTGTGGCTACAGCAATCGCCCGCCAGGCGGCGGCACTGTAGCCATACGCCCCCGACCAAGCTACCGTCATCAGAGGCGAGGCTACAGTGCGGCATAGTCCCCCTGGCCTGCAGGCGGTGGGCCCTACCTGTCGCCCGAATTCACGACATTCGGCGGGGGCCACCAGGAAGCGGGCCCCAGCTATTGGCGGAGAAGCCGGAGCCTAGAGACACTAACGGTCGGGTCCTACCACCAGTCGGATTACCATTGTACCCCTAGGGGTAGGCCTATATAAACCCCCCTTGCTCACCCATGCAAAGGGTTCACCATTCTAGTCACCAAATACCCACATAGCTAGGCAAGGAGCAGAGCTAGCCTTGCCTTCTTCTTCCTCTAGCCGATATAGCTCAAGGAGCACTCTTGTAGCGACTCTATTTGATCATAGCCATCATGTGGAGACCCCACAGAGCAGGATTAGGGGTGTTATCTCCACAGAGAGCCCCGAACCTGGGTAAGACCCAACGTCGTTTGATGTCTTGCCCACTCCCACTTCTAGAGCCCGACAATGCACTCCTGTCCCCACACATGATAAGCCATACCTTGGCACATGTCGAGGAAATACCATGACAGTTTTCTTCCATCTTGCAGCTATAGAACTTGTTGGAGATTTCATATCTCTCAACTCGGGCATTTGCTTGAAATATTAACTTCAATTCCTGGAACATCTCATATGGTTCATGACGTTCAAAAAGTCTTTGAAGTCTCGATTCTAAGCCATAAATCATGGCACACTGAACTATCTAGTAGTCATCATATCGAGCTTGCCAAACACTCGTAACATCAGCATCTGCTTCTGCAGCAGGCCTTTCACCTAGCAGTGCATCAAGGACAAAATTATTCTGTGCAGCAATGAGGATAATCCTCAAGTTATGGACCGAGTTCGTGTAGTTGCTACCATCATCTTTCAACTTAGCTTTCTCTATGAAAGCATTAAAATTCAAGGGAACGGTAGCACGGGCCATTGATCTACAACACAGATATGCAAAAAACTATTAGGACTAAGTTCATGATAAATTTAAGTTCAATTAATCATATTACTTAAGAACTTCCACTTAGATAGACAACCCTTGGGTCATCTAAATGATCATGTGATCCATATCAACTAAACCATGTCCGATCATCACGTGAGATGGAGTAGTTTTCAATGGTGAACATCACTATGTTGATCATATCTACTATATGATTCACGTTCGACCTTTCGGTCTCAGTGTTTCGAGGCCATGTTTGTACATGCTAGGCTTGTCAAGTTTAACCTTAGTATCCCGCATGTGCAAAACTATCTCGCACCCGTTGTATGTGAGCGTAGATCTTATCACACCCGATCATCACGTGGTGTCTCAGCACGATGAACTGTCGCAACGGTGCATACTCAGGGAGAACACTTATACCTTGAAATTTTAGTGAGGGATCATCTTATAATGCTACCACTGTACTAAGCAAAATAAGATGCATAAAAGATAAATATCACATGCAATCAAAATATGTGACATGATATGGCCATCATCATCTTGTGCCTTTGATCTCCATCTCCAAAGCACCATCATGATCTCCATCTTCACCGTCTTGACACCTTGATCTCCATCATAGCATCATGGTCGTCATGCTAACTATTGCTTCTACAACTATCGCTAACACATAGTCATAAAGTAAGGCAATTACATGCTGATTGCATTTCATACAATAAAGCGACAACCATAAGGCTCCTACCAGTTGCCGATAACTTCTACAAAACATGATCATCTCATACAACAACGTATATCACATCACAACATGCCCTGCAAAAACAAGTTAGACGTCCTGTACTTTGTTGTTGCAAGTTTTACGTGGCTGCTATGGGCTACTAGTAAGAATGGTTCTTACCTATGCATCAAAACCACAATGATGTTTCGTCAAGTTTGCTATTTTAACCTTCAACAAGAACCGACCATAGTCAAATTTGATTCAACTTAAGTTGGAGAAACAGACACCGGCCAGCCACCTTTATGCAAAACAAGTTGCATGTCTGTCTGTGGCACCGGTCTCATAAACGTGGTCATGTAAGGTTGGTCCGGGCCGCTTCATCCAACAATACCACCGAATCAAAATAAGACGCTGGTGGTAAGCAGTATGACTATGATCACCCACTACTCTTTGTGTTCTACTCATGCATATCATCTACGCATAGACCTGGCTCAGATGCCACTGTTGGGGAACGTAGCATGCAATTTCAAAAATATTCCTACACTCATGCAAGATCTATCTAGGAGATGCATAGCAACGAGAGGGGCAGAGTGTGTCCACGTACCCTCATAGACCGAAAGCGGAAGCGTTAGTTTAACACGATTGATGTAGTCGAACGTCTTCACGATCCAATAGATCAAGTACCGAACGTACGGCACCTCCAAGTTCAGCACATGTTCAGCTTGATGATGTCCCTCGAACTCTTGATCCAGAAAATTGTCGCAAAGTGTCAACGAAGAGTTTCGTCAGCATGACGGCGTGGTGATGGTGATGGTGATGTGATCCATGCAGGGCTTCGCCTAAGCACTACGACAATATGAACGGAGGAGTAAATGGTGGAGGGGGCACTGCACATGGCTAAGAAACAATTGATGTGATTTCGGGTGCCCCCTACCCCCGTATATAAAGGAGGAGAGGGGAGGAGGGCCGGCCTAGGGCGCGCCCAAGTGGGGAGGAGTTCTACTAGGACTCCAAGTCCTAGTCTCCCCCTTCCTTCCAACGGAGGGGGAAAGGGAAAGCGAGGGAGAGGGAGAGGGAAAGGAGGGGCCGCGCCCCCTCCCCTAGTCCAATCCGGACTCCCCATGGGGGATGGGGGCACCACCTCCTCGTGGCCTGCCTCTCCTCTCCACTATAGCCCATAAGGCCCATTACTTTCCTCGGGGGGATCCGGTAACCCCTCGGTACTCCAAAAAATACCTGAAACACTCAAAACCATTCCGGTGTCCGAATATAACCTTCCAATATATCCATCTTTACCTCTCGACCATTTCGAGACTCTTCGTCATGTCCATGATCTCATCCGGGACTCCAAACAATCTTTGGTCACCAAAACACAGAACTCATAATACAAATTGTCATGGAACATTAAGCGTGCGGACCCTACAGGTTCGAGAACTATGTAGACATGATCGAGACACATCTCCGGTCAATAACCAACAACGGAACCTGGATGCTCTTATTGGCTCCTACATATTCTATGAAGATCATTATCGGTCAAACTGCAATGACAACATACATTATTTGTCATCGGTATGTTACTTGCCCGAGATTCGATCGTCGGTATCCTCATACCTAGTTCAATCTCGTTACCAGCAAGTCTCTTTACTTATTCCATAATGCATCATCCTGCAACTAAGTTATTAGTGACATTTCTTGCAAGGATTATCATGATTATGCATTATCGAGAGGGCCCAGAGATACCTCTCCGATACTCGGAGTGAAAAATCCTAATCTCAATCTATGCCAACCCAACAAACACCTTCGGAGACACCTGTAGAGCATCTGTATAATCACCCAGTGACGTTGTGATGTTTGATAGCACACAAGGTGTTCCTCCGGTATTCGGGAGTTGCATAATCTCATAGTCAGCAATAAAACTTAATGATCATTATGCTAAGCTAATGGATGGGTCTTGTCCATCACATCATTCTTCTAATGATGTGATCCCGTTCATCAAATGACAACACATGTCTAAGGTTTAGTAAACTTAACCATCTTTGATTAACGAGCTAGTCTAGTAGAGGCATAATAGGGACACTTTGTTTTGTGTATGTATCCACACATGTATCAAGTTTCCGGTTAATACAATTCTAGCATGAATAATAAACATTTATCATGATATAAGGAAATATAAATAACAACTTTATTATTGCCTCTAGGGCGTATTTCCTTCAATATCGAGATGCAACCTATGATTTGGCCATCGCAGGTGCAGCGGCCAAAGTTCAGTCCAGCTATCAAACAAATAGTGTTACCTATGCAATGCAATACAAGAAGGGACCATGGATGGTATCCTTGTAGAGCTAGTGGTAAAACCATATCTTTAAACTGCACTACTTTGCAACAACATAATACAAAATATATGATACCCACTGCCAACTGAAAAAGGAACCATAATTGTAACTTCTTCCATTAACTGAATTCTGAAATATGTAAAGCTTGCTCTACTTGACCAAATCAAGCAGATGAGCACACTATGTATATCAGAAGGAAATTCATGTTGTGACAAAAAACTGGTTCTGCCTATAATAAGTAGACTAATTATTGCATAACATAAATTTGCTTGGATTGAAAATCCTGGAACAGTAGAACTGCTATTTGGGATATCTTGACCATCACTATTTTGAATTGCACAAACTTTGTACCTTTGGAAAGCTATCGACGGCCTCTAAAAGTCCCTTCCCATAGACTGAAAAAACACCTTCAGATTAGCATCACACCTCTACTGGACATTGTAGGCACTCATTCAGGTAAACACCATTGAGCTACTTTTAGCATATAGATTTGAGCATCATTCAACTGTCATAAAAAATATGTGTTGTAATCTAATTATAGGCATGAGTATCCCTAATCAATTTTGATTACCTTGGAAATTTCTTCCTACAGTACGGTGAATACAAGAAATAGTGGTAGTTCTGCTTCTCCTTGGCGCAAGGCATCCTTTGTTCACTCAGATCAAAGGAAAGGAATGAAGTCAATGTCAGAAATATAAGAAGGCAATAAAAACAAAGATCACAACATCATGTACCCTGAAGCAAAGTAATCTCCCTTCTAAAAGATACTAATAGCTACCAGATAGAAAATCAATTCTTGCATGCACCTATAATTGGCAAGAAATTTCACTTGTAAGTAGGTGGCTGAGTAGATCACTACACATGTTGGTTGTCAGATGTATAAGTATGACTTACCAGAATTATAACGAGTTATATCTTAAATTATACAATACACAGTGCCATTAGAAAGCATCACACATCACAGATTAAGCTCTACTAATATGAAATACCTTGAACTGTTTGCTTCATATCTAAAACTCTATACCGCATATATGAACACATAACTGAACATGTGCAGTTGTAAATGAAAAAACAATGAATGGTATCTGCTTCTAAAAATACAAAATATAACGATAAAATATCATTATTTTATAGAAGATTTATTCAGAGCTACCTTCGAGACAGTGCATTCAAAAATCAAGAACGGTCCCCACTAAATATTGAATAACATACGTTTAATATTTCTCTCATCAAGTTAAATCAATAGGCATGGAAACCACATTGTAAATTCTAGAAATAGTTATACCATAACCAGTAAGCTAATAGATTTAACTAGATTGAACAACAAAATCTAAAAAATGAGAAGATATATATTTATCTGTCAGACGATTATTGTGGAAACTGTTGGCACCACTCTCGTCAGCTCTAACTTCTCTTCTAACTGATACACTTAGTGAGCAGCTATTTCTGATTGGAGATGGAAGAATACTGCTCTCCTACAATCGGCGGAACCGTAAGTAATGATGCAGCATTTGCCACTTCGAAGAACAATCCGGATTGCAAGTGATAATGTGACGTAGAGACATCTACTAATGCCAACAAGAAATGACCATGCTGGAAAAGCAAGTTGTTTGCAAATCTAATTGGATGAATAAACTGGAAGTACAAATGTACTTAAAATAAAGAAGTTTTGATCAAGTTCATTAATAAATAGCATGCACCAAACCACTTGTTAGAATATGGATGCTAGATACAATACTTGAAATCCATACAAGCGAGCAATTAGAATTATCTGAATACACAGTAAAAAACAATTATCTAAGATATGTTACTTGCATTTCCTTTAAAAAGAATGTGGAGCGTACTATTCCAGCAAGAGCTAATGCTATTCATAGCTTATCCATTGATCATGCAGTATAGTATATGGTAATTATGGAATGTGGTAGGGACGGAGAATAGTTGGATAAGTTGACCTTTTTTAGCTTCTCCATACATGCTGATGATACCATGGATCATTGCCTAAATAGTTATTAGCTAAATACCTATGCGTTGCCACGGGAAAACAAAACTCTTGAGTAGTGATAAGTCCATTTTGCATCATGTTTCCCTACTGTTATTTATGATGTTTTTATGCATAATAATGCTTTTTGGAGTAATTCTAATGCCTTTTCTCTCATAATATGCACGGTACACACAAAGAGGGAGAATTCCGGCAGCTGGAAATCCGGACCTGAAAAAGCTACGTCAGGGCACCTATTCTGCACAACTCCAAATGAGCTGAAACTTTATGGAGATTTCTTATGGAATATTTGAGAAATATTGGAGCCAATAAGTTCTAGAGGGGGCCCACCAGGTGGGCACAACCCACCTAGGCGCGCCAGGGTGCCCAGGCACGCCCTGGAGGGTTGTGCTCATCCAGGACCACCTCCGGTGCCCATCTTATGGTATGTACATCATTTTGACCAAGAAAAAATCAGGAGAGGACTTTCGGGACGGAGCGCCGCCGTCTCGAGGCAAACTTGGGCAGGAGCACTTTTGCCCTCCGGTGGAGCGATTCTGCCGGGGGAACTTCCCTCCCGGAGGGGGAAATCATCATCATCATCATCACCAACAACTCTCCCATCTTGAGTAGGGAAATATCCATCAACATCTTCAACAACACCATCTCCTCTCAAACCCTAGTTCATCTCTTGAGTTCAATCTTTGTACCAGAACTATAGATTGGCGCTTGTGGGTGACTAGTAGTGTTGATTACATCTTGTATTTGATTGCTATATGGTTTATTTGGTGGAAGATTATATGTTCAGATCCATTATGCTATTTAATACCCCTCTGATCTTGAGCATGTTTATCACTTGTAGTAGTTACATTTGTTCTTGAGGTCACGGGAGAAGTCATGTGAACTTGATATGTGTTTGATATTTTGATAGTATGTATGTTGTGATTCCCTTAGTGGTGTCATGTGAATGTCGACTACAAGAAACTTCACCATATTTGGGCCTAAGGGAATGCACTATGGAGTAGTTATTAGATGATGGGTTGCGAGAGTGACAGAATCTTAAACCCTAGTTTATGTGCTATTCCGTAAGGGACCGGTTGGATCCAAAATTTAATGCTATGGTTAGAATTTATTCTTAATACTTTTCTCGTAGTTGCGGATGCTTGCCAGGGGGTTAATCATAAATAGTAGGTTTGTTCAAGTAAGAACAACACCTAAGAATGATCCACCCACATATCAAATTATCAAAGTAGCGAACACAAATCGAATCAACATGATGAAAGTGACTAGATGAAATTCCCGTGTACCCTCAAGAACGCTTTGCCTACTATAAGAGACTGTTTTGGCCTGTCGTTTACCTCAACAGGATTGGGCTACCTTGCTGCACTTTTTCTACTATTATCATTACTTTCTCGTTACAAATTATCTTGCTATCAAACTACTCTATTACTTATGATTTCAGCACTTGCAGACATTATGTTACTGAAAACCACTTGTCATTTCCTTCTGCTCCTCATCGGGTTCGACACTCTTACTTATATAAAAGAGCTACAATTGATCCCCTATACTTGTGGGTCATCAAGGCTATTTTCTGGCACTGTTGCCAGGGAGTGAAGCACCTTTGGTAACTGGAATTTGGTAAGGAAACATTTATATAGTGTGCTGAAATTTACTGTCACTTGTTACTATGGAAAACAATCCTTTGAGGGGTTTGTTCGGGGTATCTTCACCTCGACCGGAACCAAAATTAGCTACCCCTCAACCTACTGCACCTACTGAAAATATTGAATATGAAATTCCTTCGGGTATGATAGAACAACTGCTAGCTAATCCTTATGCAGGAGATGGAACCGAACATCCTGATATGCACTTGACATATGTGGAACAAATTTGTGGATTGTTTAAGCTTGCAGGTTTACCCGAAGATGATGTTAAGAAGAAGGTTTTCCCTTTATCTTTGAAGGTAAAAGAATTGGCATGGTATAGGCTATGCGATGATATTGGATCTTGGAATTGGAATCGATTGAAATTGGAGTTTCACCAAAAAATTATCCCATGCACCTAGTTCATCATGATTGGAATTACATATATAATTTTTGGCCTCGTGAAGGAGAAAGTATTGCTCTATCTTGGGGGAGGCTTAAGTCAATGTTATATTCATGCTCCAATCATGAGCTCTCAAGAGAAACTATTGTCCAGAATTTTTATGCTCGGCTTTCTCATAATGTTCGATGCATGCTTGATACTTCTTGTGCTGGTTCTTTTATGAAGAAGACTATTGAATTCCCATGGGATCTTTTGGAGAGAATTAAACGCAACTCTAAATATTGGGAACTCGAAGAAGGTAAAGACTCAGGTATTAAGCTTAAGTATGATTGTGTAAAATGTTTCATGAATATCGATGCTTTTCAAAAGTTTAGCACTAAATATGGACTTGACTCTGAGATGGTAGCTTACTTTTTTTGAATCATTTGCTACTCATGTTCATCTCCCTAAGGAGAAGTGGTTTAAATATCACCCACCTATTAAAGAAGAAATTTAAGAACTGGTACCAGTTAAAGAGGAAACAATTCTTTATAATGTTGATCCAGTTGTTCCTACTACTTATATTGAGAAACCACCTTTCCCTGTTGGGATAAAGGAACATGCTAAAGTTTCAAATGTGGTCAACAAAAGTAATATTAGAACACCTAAACCCGATGAACAAATTAAAGTAGAGCCTAGTGTTCCTATGGTTAAGGATCTCTTGGAAGAAAATATAGATGGGCACGTTATTTATTTCTGTAATGAAGCTACTAGAATTGCCAAACCCGATAAAACGAATAATCATAGACATGTTGTTGGCATGCCCGTTGTCTCAGTTAAAATAGGAGATCACTGTTATCATGGTTTATGTGACATAGGTGCTAGTGTGAGTGCTATCCCCTTTACTTTATATCAATAAATTATGAATGACATAGCACCCGCTAAAATAGAAGAAATAGAGGCCACTATTAAACTTGCTAATAGAGACACCATCACACCACTTGGGATTGTTAGAGATGTTGAAGTCTTGTGTGGGAAAATAAAATACCCTACTGGTTTTCTTGTTCTTGGTTCCCTACAAGATGACTTTTGTCCCATTATCTTTGGTCGACCTTTCTTGAACACCATTAATGCTAAAAATAGATTGTAAGAAACAAACTGCCGATGTCAGCTTTGGTGATGAGTCTCATGAGTTTAATTTTCCCAAGTTTAGTAGAAAGCTTCATGAAAAGGAATTGGCTAGTAAGGATGAAATAATTGGTCTTGCTTCTATTGTTGTGCTTCCTACTGATCCTCTAGAAGAATATTTGCTAGACCATGAAAATGATTTACATATACATAAAAGAAATGAAATAGATAATATTTTCTTTGAACAACGTCCTCTGCTTAAACACAATTTGCCTATTGAAACTCTAGGAGGTCCTCCTCCACCTAAAGGTGATCCTGTGTTTGAATTAAAACAATTTTTTTGACCTGGAAAACTGTAGGGCTTACACCCCACAGCATTTTATTGATCTTGCAAAAGAGAATACAAAAGGTTCCTTAAGAGAAGGAACAAAACAGAAAAGAAAAACTATACAAGCTAAGTTAAAACTAAGCACTAAATTCTAAAAAGAAGAAAAGAAAGATTACATCTAGGAAACACCTCAAGGAGGCAGGAAATCAATCCATTTGATTAAAGCATCTCTGTGTCTGGTCTTGATCTTGTGTGCTAGGAGAGAGACGTCATGGATAAATCCATTCCTCCACTGCCTGAAAGTAGGTTTGATGTGCCTAAAGGTTCTATCATTCCTGACTTTCCAAATATTCCACCATGTAAGGAAGACCACTTCTGAGAAAAAGGGTTTATTGAAATCCTTCCTGGCATGAAGCACAATGTGCACCATGACCTGACTATCCAACTAGTTTATTTGAAGATAATTCCACACTCTCATGCTAAAGTTGCACTGAAAGAATAAGTGGTTCCTGTCCTCAAGCGCTCCCCTGGGGCAAAGTACACATTCAGGCCCATCATTAATTCTCCAATGTCTGCACTAAATCATATTCTTGGTGTTTACTCTGTCCATAATGACAAGCCATGCAAACATTTTAATTGTCATGGTACAACAAGATCTCTAGACCCAACTCAGAATGGGATTGGTAGGCATTGGCTAATGGACAAAGTCATAATATTTCTTTGTTGTATACTCAGATTTCTTCCCATGCCTCCAAGCCCAAGAGTCATTGCAATCAGAATCCAGGGAGATCCCTGTCAAAATGCCAGAAAGTTGATTAAACTCCCTAAAAGCCAATTCAGACAAGGGTAAATAGAACATGATGTGCAAGTCTCCAACTTGTAACACTTCCATAACAGAGAAAGTCTTCTGTAGGCAGAAAGAAAAGAGCCTGGGAAATCTGTCCTAGAGAGGGAGGCATGAGTTATCAATCTCCCAAGAGTCAGACCAGAAAAGCACAGAATCACCTCTTCCAACTGTAACCAAGGTAACAGCCCTAAATTTATCCATTAATTTGCAGATATCTCTCCACCAAAAGGAGCCACACAAAGTAGTGTCATGAGGAACTCTCTGAAAATAATAAGAGTCCCAAACCAAATGAACCCAAGGTACATCTGCTCTGATATAGAACTTGTTGAGGTATTTCAGAAGCAGATCCTCATTTTGCAGACCCATATTGAGTATTCCAAGCCCACCCTTAAGCTTGGGCCTACAGACCAGAGGCCAGGCAGCCAAAGAATGCCCCTTCTCCTGACCATATTTTATCCATAGACATTGCCTCTGAATTCTTTCCAATTGCTTTAGGATTTCCTATCGTATATCCAGACTGCAAAGGAAAAAAAATTGGCAGTGAAGAGATAGCAGAGTTTACCAACTGCAGGCTGCTACCTTGGGGTAGAAACCAGGAGCTATCAGTTAACCTTCTTTCCATGCAGTCTACCAAAGGTAGCAAATCCACAATTTTGGGCCTAGTTGTTCCCACTGGCAACCCTAAATATGTGAAAGGCATTACACCTAATTGACACCCAAATTGTGCAGCAAGGGCAGAGGCAACATTGGTCTCCACATTAATTGGGTACATTGAGGATTTGTGAAAGTTGATCTGCAATCCAGTTGCCAAAGAGAAGGAATTCAAAACTGTTTTAAGCACCTCCAACTGGGCAGAATCAGCAGACACAAAAAGTAATGTATCATCTGCATACTGTACCACTAGATATTCAGGGTCATGTGTTGCCAGAGGCAAAGAAAGAAGGCCATGATTCAGAAGATCATTTATCATAGTCTGCAACAGATCAGCAGCAATCACAAATAGCAAAGGTGAGATAGGATCACCTTGCTTAACACCACACTTGCACTTGAAATGTTTTCTAGGTACACCATTCAGTAAGATTGAGGAAGTTACAGATGACAACAACTGCTTAATCCAGGAGATCCATTTGCTATCAAACCCCTTTGCCACCAGGATTTTTATAATTGCTTCATGCTGAATAGAATCAAATGCTTTTTCAAAGTCTATCTTGAGCAACATGATTGGCTTTTTTGATTGGTTGCATTGATGGATGTACTCAAAGGTCCAGGCAATACAGTCCTGAATTGTTCTTGACTTGATAAAACCATAATGATTCTTATGCACACACTTAATGATTTCTTCCTGAAATATGTTAGCAGCAAGCTTAGTGAGGAATTTCAACCCCACACGTGTCAAAGAAATCGGCTTAAAGTCGCCAGTAGTCTCAGGAGACAGCTTCTTAGGGATCAATGTAATGAAGGCTTCATTGAGATTTTCCAACTGAGCAGTTCCAGCATGAAACTCCTTCACAAGTGTAATGAAATCACTGGAAATGATCAGCCAACACTTCTTCATAAAAAGCACATTAAAGCCATCAGGTCCTGTTGCCTTGTCAATTGGCAAATCCCTAATAGCATGTTCAATTTCTTTAACTTCAAAGGGCTTTGTGAGCAATTCCAGTCCCTGCACCCGGGGAATAAGAGAGAGATTGTCATTGCCCATCAGAATTGGCTTGATAGTTCCCATTCTGCTCTTAAAGACGTCCAGAAATTCCTTGGCCATCATTCCATGGTCTGAGGAAACTGTACCATTAGACAGTTGTAGACTGGCAATAGAATTTTTTCTATATCTTTCAGTTGCCATGGCTTGGAAGAATTTTGAGTTTTCTTCACCAACTTTGATATATCTAATAGTGCATCTTTTCTTTCAATATAAGAATTGCAAATGAAGAAGATGCTCATGGTGCACCTTCACCAATTTCTTGAAATTGGATTTAGTTCAGAACAAAGACCTCAAATCTTCCAAATTATCCAACCAGAGAATCACCCAGTTGCACTTCTCAATCAGTGTTTTAATATGTGACAAACCCTTCTGCCATTTCTTAAGACAAACCTCAAAGTATTTAATTTGTCCATAATAACAGCTGATATATGATTTTCCAGAGAAGGTTTTTTCCACACCTCCTGAACACACTCCATAAAGCCAGGTTGATGAACCCAATAATTTTCAAATCTGAAGATATGAGCCTTTGGGATGGTTGTGCAAATGGAAACTACACAAGGAACATGATCTGAAGCAGTTCTTGCAAGAGGTGTTACTTGCGTATTGGGGGTACTGACTAATCCAACTGACAGAGGTAAAAAACCAATCCAATTGTTCAAGGAGTGGAAAATCCTGCATGTTAGGCCAGGTAAATCTTCTCCCCTTGAGGGGCAGTTCCAACAAATCCAAATGACCAATGATCTCATTCAAGATGAAGATATCATTGACATCACCACCAGGAAGATTTCGATTATCCAAAGATCGTATGAAATTAAAATCTCCCAACAACATCCAATTTTGCTTCGGTTCTACTTGTAGATTGTAAAGCCAATTAACAAACTCATCTCTTAAAGCACCCTGGCAAGGCCCATAAACATTTAAAACCATTGATCATCATTGTGCACAGATTTGAAACTAATAACAATACCGAAAGGTTTAACTTCTATTAAAGAACCCGAGAAAAAGTCCGAACGACACATAGTCAAAATTCCACCATAAGCTCCTCTTGAAGGAGATTTGATGAATTCATCAAAACCCGCAGGACAAATGCTCTTAGATTACGGGGGCAATCCGAGAGCTTATTTTCTTGTAAACAGACCACTGCACACTGACTTTCAGTCACTTTCTGTCTAACAACACGTTGCCTTGTTTTAGAATTCAATCCACGGACATTCCAACACAAAACCTTCCAGTTACGCATTGACATTCGATTCATAAAGTAACATATAATAGCGCAACAGTACTAGCATGACACACAGTGCCATACAACCCAAGTCATAACAGATCAAAAATGCCAAGTCTCGACCGAACTTCATAAGTTTAAGAACGACATAGACGAAAGAAAATTTAACAGGCTCGCTACACCTATATAAAGCCATAAGCATTAACATTTAAGCACTACCAGAGGAGGAGTCATCCTTGGGATTAGCCATAAGCTTCTCCCTAGACAGCAGCTTGGGGTCGATTTCCAGCTCAGCTCCGATTGCTTGCAACACCAGGAGTGGCGTTTGTCGAGGAACATCTTCAGACTTGTCATTGCCAGCAGCATCTTCAGAATTGGGCCGGGCCTTCTCTTCTATGGGCTTGGAACGAGGGCGCCTTTTGGCAGGCTGAAGTGAGAGTTGCTCAAAGATAACCGGTTTGAAACCATCTAACTTTGCCGCGCTTCTCGTGCACCTTCTCACCGAGGTGTCCACCAAGGGAGCAGACACCTTCCGTCTGCCTCGCTGATTCTTCTGTTTAATCTACGATTCAGCAGCAAAAACCACAGGTGAAGAAATCTCCTCTGAGCCTCTTGACACCACAGCCTCAGGCACAGACAAATCATTGGCAGCCATAGCTTCAGGCACAGCCGCTCCAGTCATGTCATGTGCAGATAGACTATTGTTAGAACCAGATGAAACATCATCAGATAAACCTCCAAACAACAATCTGGCAACTCTGTGCGCATTCACAACAGTTTTACTACAAGGCAAAATGCTAGGCAACCTTGGCACCAACAAAGACATCCTCGGGGAATCATCAAAAGCAATTGACCACTTGTGCTTGGAATAGGTGACTGTACCCATGGGTTTACAGAAGATAGACCTGGACACATCTTTAACTGAAAAATCAGACATCAAATTTTCAAACAATCTCTTCCAAAACATCTCAGGTGGAAGAGGAGGTCCTGCCACAATCCTGGCCATCCTAATGAAGATATGATGATGCTGAATGACAGGTGGTTGATAAGGGACAATAGCCAAAGGATTTTCCACAACTGCAGGTTGGTCATGAACCTGAAGAGATTCTCAGGCATAGGTTGATGCTGCGTGTTGTGAGAGTGTTGTGATTCGGCAATTGCTTGCCCTAGACTTGCATTGGACGGTGGCTCGGCCACCCATCGTGTTTGGTACTGTCATCTTGTTGCCGAAGTTGCACCGGCAGGCCACGGTGCCGCCGTGTAGCCCGGTATCTGTGGATCCGCAGCCCGTGGTTTCCGGGAATCTCTCGGCGCGATTTGTAGAGGCGGGAACCTCTCCATTTCAAAATGCATGTTTGGGGACGGGCCCATCCCTCACAGATAGCCCACCGTGCGCTGGCCCTGTGAGCCAGGATTGCCATGCTTCTGTTGGGCCTATATCTGAACCCATGCCTATTGGGACATCATCTCTTGGGCCGGATACATCACTCAACCCAAGCCCGATGATGGACTTGCTAGAAATCCCATCTTCACAAGAGGCAGCCCGGCAGTTTGATGCTATGGTCGATGACATGGTGGACCGGGTTCTGTCCTGTACTATTTTCTCTAAGAGGGGCCATCTGGCAGTCTCTTGTGGAATGCGAGCGGTCTGATCGGCTTGCTCTCGTCTGGGTCACTCTAGACAAGACTGTAATGATTTCACGTGTTTCAATGGATTGGTTTGGAGGCCAATTTCTCTACAACAAAACACGAGTATTTTGGAATCCTCAGCTGGTCAGGGGAAGGGAGCCGAAGTTATTGGGATAGCCTGCCAGTCACATCGCCGCCGCCCACATTGCTCCAATCTCCTCCTCTCCCTTCCAAAGAAAGCCTCTGTTCATCGCCACTGCAACCGGCCATGGCGAACTTCGAGCTTGACCCGCATCGCCTTGTGCCGGCGGGACACCACATCATTGATGGTGGGGATCGGTGTCTCCCATGCACCTTCTTCATGCCTGCAGCTCGCCCCCCTCGTTGCCATGAAGATTACATGGTTGCTGAGGTCATGCCTGCCCCGGAGGGACCTCTTGGGCCAGTGAGAGAGAAGATTGTGTAGTTTCTTCAGAACAGAGGTACCCTTGTCCGCTCTGCTCAACCATGGTTTCATGGGGTTGGTTTATTCCAGGTGCGGGATCCGTCTGTCAGATACACTTTGATTCAGCATCCACCTTTTGCTCTGGGCAATGATCGATTTGTTAGATTCATGAAACATGATGAGGGAGAGAACTTCAAGGGGAGTCATGGTTTTCGTAAGGGTTGGCTCATGTTTGTTGGGATTGCTCTAGATTACTGCACCACAGAGTATATCTCGCAAGCAGTAGGTACTTTTCGGAAATTTCACTCTTGGGATAGTGAAGATCCGTACCTAGTCCGTACTTTGGTTGAGGCAAGCTTTCCTGATACACCTCTAGTACCAAGAGATGTTGTCTTCGGAGATTATGCTGATTGGGAGGTGCTCAGGTTTCTTGGACGGCTGCTTGTTATGTGCTGGGGCAGACTTTGCTGATCAAATGCCAAATGATGAGGATCCGATACCATTGGATGGTAATCCTCATCCAATGCTTGGTCACTTAATACCTAATAATTTACCTTTTGTTCTTCCTCCCTACCCAATGTTGGGGTGGAATAATGCACCTCTTGCTCCACCTCCACCACCAGATAACGTTGTGGATGTTGAGCGGGAAAATGCTCACTGGGGGGCAATAATGAGGAGATTAATCATCCCCCACAACCTGCTGTGCCAGAACAGGATCAAATTTCCATTGTCATTGATCAACCAGAGGGCTCTGGGTCTGTTGAACAGCATATTCAGGTCAATGAATTAAAACAATTGCCAGACAATTTGAAATATGCTTATCTTGATGAAAAGAAGATATATCATGTTATTATTAGTGCTAACCTTTCAGAACATGAAGAAGAAAGATTATTGAAAGTTCTAAAGAAGCACCGAGCTGCTATTTGATATACTCTTGATGATTTAAAGGGCATTAGTCCCACTCTATGTCAGCACAAGATTAATATGGAACCTGATGCTAAACCTGTTGTTGATCACCAACGTCGGTTAAATCCAAAGATGAAGGAAGTGGTAAGTACGGAAATATTAAAACTTATAGAAGCAGGTATAATCTATCCTATAGCTGATAGTAGATGGGTAATTCCTGTTCATTGTGTCCCTAAGAAAGGAGGTATTACTGTTGTTCCTAATGATAAGAATGAACTTATTCCACAAAGAATTGTTACAGGATATAGAATGGTAATTCATTTTATAAAATTAAACAAAGCAACTAGAAAAGATCATTACCCTCTGCCTTTTATTGATCAAATTCTAGAAAGGCTATCTAAGCACACACATTTTTTGCTTCCTTGATGGATACTCTGGTTTTTCACAAATACCTGTTTCTCAAGCTGATCAAGAAAAGACCATTTTCACTTGTACCTTTGGAACTTATGCTTATAGATTTATGCCTATTGGTTTGTACAATGCACCTACTACCTTTCAAAGATGTATGACTGCTATATTCTCTGACCTCTGTGAAAAGATTTTTGAGGTTTTCATGGATGACTTTTCTGTTTATGGGAAGTCTTTGGATGATTGTTTAAGCCATCTTGATCAAGTTTTGCAGACATGTGAGCAAACAAACCTTGTCTTGAATTGGGAGAAGTGCCACTTTATGGTTAATGAAGGTATTGTCTTGGGTCATAAAATTTTTGAAAGAGGTATTGAAGTGGACAAGGCTAAGGTTGATGCAATTGAGAAAATGCCATGTCCTAAGGACATCAAAGGTATTCGTAGTTTCCTAGGTCATGTTGGTTTCTATAGGAGATTTATCAAAGACTTCTCTAAAATTTCTAGGCCTCTCACAAATCTTTTGCAAAAGGATATCCCTTTTGTTTTTGATGATGATTGCTTAGAAGCATCTGAAACACTCAAGAAAGCCTTAATTTCTGCACATGTTGTTCAACCACCTGATTGGAACTTTCCTTTTGAAATTATGTGTGATGCAAGTGATTATGTTGTTGGTGTTGTTCTAGGACAAAGAGTTGATAACAAACTAAACATTATTCATTATGCTAGTAAAGCTCTAGACAGTGCACAACGGAACTATGCTACTACTGAAAAAGAATTTCCAGCAATGGTGTTTGCTTGTGATAAATGTAGATCTTACATTGTTGATTCTAAAGTTATCGTTCACACCGACCATGCTGCTATTAAATATCTTATGGAAAAAGATGCTAAACCTAGACTTATTCAATGGGTACTCTTGCTACAAGAATTTGATTACATATTACTAATAGGAAAGGAGATGAGAACCCCATAGCTGATAACTTGTCTAGGCTTGAAAATGTGCTTGATGGCCCACTACCTATTGATGATAGTTTTCCTCATGAGCAGCTAGCTGCAATAAATGTTTCTAATAACACTCCTTGGTATGCTGACTATGCTAATTACATTGTTGCTAAATATTTACCACCTAGCTTTACATACCAACAAAAGAAAAAATTATTCTATGATTTAAGACATTACTTTTGGGATGACCCACATCTTTACAAAGAAGGAGTAGATGGTATTATTAGATCTTGTGTACCTGAGCATGAACAGGGACAAATCCTATGGAAATGTCACTCTGAAGCTTATGGAGGGCATCACGCTAGAGACATAACTGCTCATAAGGTATTGTAGTCTGGATTTTATTGGCCTACTCTCTTCAAGGATGCCCGTAAGTTCGTCTTATCTTGTGATGAATGTCAAAGAATAGGTAATATCGGTAAGCGTCAAGAAATGCATATGAATTCTTCACTTGCTGTTGAACCATTCGATGTTTGGGTATTTGATTACATGGGACCTTTTCCTTCCTCTAATGGGTATACACATATTTTGGTTGTTGTTGATTATGTTACTAAGTAGGTAGAAGCTATTCCAACTAGTAGTGCTGATCACAACACCTCTATTAAAATGCTTAAGGAAGTTATTTTCCCAAGGTTTGGGGTCCCTAGATATTTAATGACTGATGGTGGTTCACACTTAATTCAAGGTGCTTTCCGTAAAATGCTTGCCAAGTATGATGTTAACCATAGAATTGCATCATCCTATCATCCTCAGTCTAGTGGTCAAGTTGAACTTAGCAATAGAGAAATAAGATTAATTTTGCAAAAGACTATCAATAGGTCCAGGAAGAATTGGTCTAAGAAGTTAGATGCTGCACTTTGGGCTTATAGAACAACATATAAAAATCCTATGGGTATGTCTCCTTATAAAATGGTTTATGGAAAAGCTTGTCATTTGCCTCTTGAGTTAGAACATAAAGCATATTGGGAAATTAAAGAACTCAATTATGATTTCAAACTTGCCGGTGAAAAGAGGCTATTTGATATTAGCTCTTTAGATGAATGGAGGACCCAAGCTTATGAAAATGCCAAGTTATTTAAAGAAAAAGTTAAAAGATGGCATGATAAAAGAATTCAAAAGTGTGAGTTTAAAGTTGGAGAATATATTCTTTTGTACAACTCTCGTTTCAGATTCTTTGCAGGAAAACTCCTCTCTAAATGGGAAGGACCCTATGTTATCGAGAAGGTTTATCGGTCGGGAGCTATCAAAATAAATAATGCCGAAGGTACTAACCCGAAGGTTGTTAATGGGCAACGAATAAAACATTACATCTCAGGTATGCCCATTAATGTTGAAAGTAATATTATCCAAACATTGACACCGGAAAAACACATAAAAGAGTCCTTCTGTAACACTCTAGAATCATGAAAAAGAGGAGGTACATGATATGGTAAGTAAACGGACTCTGAAAAATCTGCAAAAATATTTTTTGTCTGTCGGCGTTCTGGGAACGGGGGTCCCCAGACTTGCCTGCCTGCGGCCTGCGGCGTGGCTCAAGGGGTGGCCCAGCACGGCCCATCTTCATCACCTAGAGCTCAAGACCCTCGCGAGGGGCCAAGCCTCGTGGGGTGAATGACAGGAGGCTTCCTTAGGAGCGGCTCGTCAGGCTAGCTCGCGAGGAGGCGGAGAAATCAAGGCGGGGTACCTCACGAGGTGCCCATGACGCAAGCCATGATGACCGAAGCCAGGCGGGTGCCAGGCAGGCGCCGGCCTGCACAGAGTCCTTGTTTCCCCTTTGGTGTATAGGGAGTAAGCGCAGACGAGAGCATCAAGCAAAGGCAGCCATTTCGGTGCAACAAGACCAAGACCAGCAGAACGGCAGGATGGAGGTCATCTTGGAGCCCAAGACGGCGTCACCACCAGAGCCTTTGGCAGGCGAGGACTAACTTTAGTCAGGATAAGTGTACTAGATGTTCCCCTTCAAAATGGCCAATTGTTGGCGCCCTTCCCGCTCAATATTTGGGAAGAGGCCCAGGGCCTTTGCCTATAAATAGGACTAGCCACCCACAAGGTAGAGGCATCTAGAAATCAATCTGGTCATCAACAGGAAACCAGTAGAGAGAGAGCGACTAAACTCCCCCCAGAAGTTCATCGCACCAGCCAAGAACAGACCCTTGCGAGGCTGTTCTTCCTTGTATGGTTCATCATCAGCCCAAGAGGCAATCCACCACACCACACACTGGAGTAGGGTATTACACCACAATGGTGGCCTGAACCAGTATAAACTCTGTGTCTCTTGTGTTGTTCCTTTGATTGCATAGATCATAGCAAGGCGGAGAGGAGCAGGTAGGCAGAGGGCGAAATCTCCGCGCGCACCCCAGTGTTCGAATCTAGAGGGTCTGCCGGAACCCAAAATCCGACATTTGGCGCGCCAGGTAGGGGTGCGCCGGAATCCACCTTCTGCCTCTTCGCGTCCTGTCGCATCGTCATCATCATGTCCGGCGATTATGCAGGCAACCCTGATCCTTGGGCGGCCTGACCCGCCCACGCAGAACCGCTCGCCCCGGGCAACCCCACGCCCCAGGCAGCTCGCGGTCCGCAGGGCGCTGCGGGCCGCGGGCAACGCGGGCAGGCGGCGACATCTCTCACGACGCGGCAAGCGTGGTCGGCGGCAAGGGCCTCCCACCACACTGCGGCCACGGTGCCGTACACCCGACGGGAGCAGGCGAACTCGAGGGCCGCGCTCACCATGGCCCGAGAGCTGCTGCAGTGCAGGCTGCTGGAAGGCGGTCACGACGTGCTGCTAGAGCGGGTGGCAGAGCTCCTGGGCTTCGCCGCCTTGGGGGCTGCCCCCTTCTGCACCCAACTCCCACCTCAGGTACAGGGTGGCCCGCACAGGGGCTCCGTGCACGCCCGTGCGGCCCCAAGCGAACTCCAAGGCCACCCCAACGCCGTCCAAGCCGCCAGCCCTGGGCCAGTAGCGGTGTTGCCTCCGCCCCTGGCCATTGAAGGACTCACCACAACCCGCGGCCCCGGAGGGCCGCCGCGCTATCACCCCCAGGCGGGCACATCAAGCAGAACTGCGTGGCATGCAGAGCGCTACGGCGTGGCCTTCGGGATGGCGACCCTAGAAGAGTACGTGCCCCATATGGTGGACCAAGGGCGCACACATGAGGACGAACAAGGCTCGCTCCTCACCCCAAGCTGGGGGGGACGAGACGCCAGAAGCTGAACTCTTCCAGGAGCCCCGAGAAGACCCCGTCGGCTACGCTGGAAACAACGAGCATAAGGTACCACTAATTCCTCATGAGCAGGCATACGCCAACCATGGATCACAGGAGGTGCAGGTCACAACAACGGGCGGCTGCCCCACTCCTGCAACTTCCTACCCCTCAGGAGGAGGGCGCCGGGGGCTGCAGGAGAGGGGCCAAGATCCAACATCACCACCGCGGCGTTCGGAGCAAGGAGTCCTCAGGAGGTAGGCTCTCTGCTGGGGAGGTGCCCCAGAGCCGGCCCCCGGCAGAGGACATGTGGTCGTCGGGGGAACCGCTGGCGACCGCTCTACCCCATCAGCGGCGTCCTGGTTTTCGGTCGTCGTCGGTGGCACTAGAGTGCGGTGCAAGGCGGGACCCTCGTCTGGAGATATGAAGCAAGGCCGGTACCTGTGAAGAAGGCCCAGTGCCTGTGAAGCTCGCCGCCCCGTGACACTCTCACGTAATAATGAGTGGGGCTGTACACGCCCCGGAGTCTCAGGGGTGCCGGCCTCAGGCCCTGGGGCTTCCTCCCATGCCCAGTGGCATCACTTAGCTCCGCGCTGGTGAGAAGACGTCCAAGACTAGACTAGGTGCCGGACGCGGCCTTTTTTCTGCTTCCGTTGCTTTTTTCCCCTTGGTTGTCGTTTTCCCCCGTTGAATTTAAGTTGGATTTGAGCTTGAAGATTTGTGTGTGTTCGAGGAAGGGGTGTTTAGTCTCGTTCGAGCAATCTCTTGCGTTCTGGTTACTGCTTTGCCTCGGCTGCCTCCCCTTGTGAGCCCCTCGCAAGCCGGGCCAGGCCTAGCTTGGGTGCAGCCCAGACTGCCGTCGCTGCGCCCTCTCAGGAGGTTTTCATTACAGGTTCGATGGGTTCGTTCATGAGACGCTCGAGACGCCACAGCCCTCCGCAGGCTGACTCGAGGCCCACGCGGGTCGAAGGTAAACAAGCCAACCAGCTCGTCGCAAAATCAGCCGCCTGGCGCAGGCGTATGAGTGATATTGCATCTACTGATACGCTGAACACGAGTTTTTACATGAGGGGCTCCCCCTCCCAAAATGCTCTTACAACCCTCAGGGCAAGGCCCGAACTCTATCTGCGCAGGGAAAGGAAGCATGGACAATACGCGGTCAGTCGGATAAATCCCCCAATGCATCCTCGGGGGCGCCTCCTGAATCATCGCTGGTGTCGCTGGCCTCGCCATCGTCCTCCGCGTCGCCGGCAGTGGCGCCAGGGCCGTTCACCACATCACCTTCGTCAGCAGCCATGACCGCGTTGTCGTTATCAGAAGCGAATGCCCTCACAAGGGCATCCATGTTGTCTTCCACCCAGCGCGCCAGGTCGCCCCGGACGGCCTGGGGTACTGGAGCGATGGCGGCGTCAAAGTTGAAGTTGGGGAACATGTTCTGAAGGTGGCTGAAGACACGAGAGAAGGCGCGTCTGAGCAGGGCGCGGCTCCTCTCCTCCACCAGCCTGTTGGCACCGACCGACCGCGCCTCCAGCTGCGTCACCACGTTGGTAAAGAACTGAAGATTGCCAGCATAGTTGACTGCGTGGGGCTGGTCAACAGCCGCCTCACAGATGTTACCCAAGGCCGCGTTGGCTCTCTCCCGGAGCCTGGCGAGCTTGGGGCCGTGCTCGTGCTCCAGAATCCGCCGCTGGCGTATCTCGTCCTCGTTCTGCCACGCGACGGCCTCAGCCTCGTCCACCCACTGGTGGAGAAGAAGCGCCTCGGTGCGGGAGGTAGTCAGTTCCTCCTGGCTACGTTGAGGGCGGCCTGAGAAGCGTTAGCCCGCCGCGCCGCTTCCTCCAGCTTGGCCCTCAGGACGGCGGTCATGCCTTCGGCCTCGACCCGGATCAACCCCAGCCTCTCCTCAAACTCGCGCTCAAGGTTCAAGCGGGCCGTCATCACCCCACGTTCAACCTCTTCCAGGACTCGGGCCTCGCGCGCAGCAATGTCATCCTCCGCCTGTGTCACCAGGCGCTCTCTCGTCTCCAGGCGTTCAAGATCACGTGCGTGCTCAGCAGCTTCCAGCGTCAGTGCCTCCTCACGCCTCAGGAGCTCTGCCTGGTCGATCGAAGCCACCTTCATCGACGCAAGGGCCGTCTCCCGCAGCTCCACATGCTGCTCCAGGGAGTGGCACCGGGCAAGGAGTCCCCGCGATCGCTCATCCACCGCCTCATGCTGCCGATCAGCCTCTCGGGCCTCCTCGACGGCACGGGAACGGGCCTCCCGAGAGGCCGCCAGCAGCGCTTCAGCCTCCTCATTGTCGAGGTCACGCTGGTGGCGCGCAAGGGCAACGGCCCCTCTAGCTTGCGCCTCTCTTCAGCCAGGCGCAGGCCCTCAGCCTCAAGGCGCGCGTCTTCATCATCAAGCTCTTCACCAAGCTGGCTCACCGCGTCAGCCGCCCTCCGGAGAAACCCTTGGCGAAGAACGCGACGCCTCCAGGCGCGCTCGAGCACATCTTCTATGTTGTCATCCGCCCCAAGTAAGCGCCAGGGGCCACGAATCAGCGCTCCCCCTCTGGGCAGGGGGCTGGGGGCTGGCGCCCTCGTGATGACCAAGGCACGCCTCGATATAAGCCCGGACAGGAGCCAGCCCCTCCCCGAATGAAGAGCGCAGGGCCGACCTCAGCCAATCGCCATCCATGGTCAAACGCGAGGCCCAAGGCAGGCTGGCTATGCCCCGAGAAGGCTCGCAAAGGAGGGTCGCAAGGCGCGCAGGGCCGCGATGCACCAAAAGATGGCTCACCTCTCCGACCGGCCTCACCGCGAGGGCTCTGCTGGAACTTGGAGCGCTCGAAGGCAGTGGAGAGGGCGGAGCCTAGGGGGATGGCTCCTCAGCCATCTCCGTGAACTCGGCAGGAAGGGCCCTGCAGAGCAAGGATCAGCCAAAGCAACGGGAGGATCAGGAGCTAGGAAAGGGGAAGGCTTACTCATCAATGGCGAAATACTTCTAGCGCTTCAGCAGGTGGTAAGGGTAATCGTCACCCAAGGCCTCCCTTTTCTCCCGGAGAGCCTCGAAGTCCACGCAGAAGCGACCCAGGAGTTGAGCGCAGAGGTCAGCCTACGACGAGGAAGAAGCGTCAAGATGCCCAGCGTCTGGTGCGTCATCCTGAGGCACGCCGCCAATCGCCTCATCAAGGAGGATAGCTGGGGCCCCAGGGGCCTCAACCACAGGCGCCGTAGGCAGCGGCTCAGCGCCTCCAGCCGCAGCAGTACGGGCCTCAGGAGCTGCCCCCTCAGGAGTGCCGCCTGGCGTCATCACTCCGGCGGGGGCCCGCTCAGCCTCCGGCGGCCCATGCCTCCCTGCTCCACCACTCAGGAAGGACCGCCGTGGGCGACTGGGAGGGCAGTCATCATCACTGGGTTCTCGCGAGGACCCATGAGGCCAGCGGGGCGCAGCCCCCATTCGTCGAAGCCGGGCATATGCTTCACAAAGTCGCCTCTGTTCGAGCAGAGGTACAGCAGAGCCCCCCATGCTGGACGCTGCCAGGGGAAGGGTCCCCAGTCAAGACCAAGAGCACCTTCCTCAGCGCTTCGGGCGTCAGGTCCTCCTCCTGGAGCCTCATGCGATCTTCACGCCCGCTGAAGGCCCACATCCGGCGGGAGTGGCGCTGGAGAGGAGCAATGCTGCGTAGCAGGAACTCCTTCACCACCTTGGGCACCGTCACACCGAGTGCCCTCAAGAGCACGAAGCGATGCCAGACAAAGATGAGCCGGGGGCTCGCGAGCGTCTCCTGGCCCCAGCCTGAATTGGGGACAGCGGGCGACTTCGGCTCCGAAAGCAGGGGGCTAGGCACACCTACGTCCACGTACAGCCACCGCTCATGGAACCCAGGCGCGGATGGAGGAAGGCTGAAATCAATCCCTGAAGCCGCTGTTTCTGGTGCGGCAATGAAGCGCACGCACCCGGAGCATTGGGTGGGATCGACAAGGCGCAGCGAGAAGAAGTGGCTCAGCAAGGCAACCGAAGGAGGGATGTCCATCATCGCCTCACAGACAAAGGCGAAGACGGCAAGAAGAGTAATGGATTTAGGACCCAAAGGCATCATATGGATCTGGTAATGGGAAAGCACAGCGTTGAAGAAATTTGAAAAGGGGGGAACCAATCCCGCCCACACGGCGTTGGCAAAGTACAGGACCTCCGTGAGCACCCTGTCGATGGAGAAGTGGGATGCTGGCCAGACTGTCGTCCTCCCGCACTCGTTGAAGATGGTGGCGAGAGCAGAGCTGACCTTGTCCAAGCCTTCTTGGTTGAGTATGATTGACCGCTCAACGGCGGGGGCCACCGACAACGGCGAGCGAGGCGGAGGCACCGATTTCTTCCCTTTCCCCTTCTTCGTCGGAGCCATGGCGATGGGGAGAGGGAGGATTTGAGATTGGATTGGAAGCAGAGACTGGAGCTCGAGAGGAGGAAGAGCAGGGGACGGTCGAGCGGCGAAAAGAGGAAAGACTGCGTGCAACCACGGGTCCGCCTAGCTGGGCGCAAAATGAGGAGGCATGGAGAAGCAGGGCCACCCACATCCAAGCAACCGCCACTCGGCGCCCGAGGCCGCAGGTTGTTAGGGCCCGCGACGCTTTGCACTTACCCCTTCACTTCTCTGTTCGGCCAAGTCCGGGCGCGCCTTGGGCCCGGGGGCTACTGTCGGCGTTCTTGGAATGGGGGTCCCCAGACTTGCTTGCCTGCGGCCTGCGGCGTGGCTCAAGGGGTGGCCCAGCACGGCCCATCTTCATCAGCACGAGCTCAAGACCCTCGCGAGGGGCCAAGCCTCATGGGGCGAACGACAGGAGGCTTCCTCAGGAGCGGCCTCGTCAGGCTAGCTCGCGAGGAGGCGGAGAAATCAAGGCGGGGTACCTCACGAGGTGCCCATGATGCAAGCCATGATGACCGAAGCCAGGCGGGCGCCAGGAAGGCGCCGGCCTGCACAGAGTCCTCGTTTCCCCTTTGGTGTATAGGGAGCAAGCGCAGACGAGAGCATCAAGCAAAGGTAGCCATTTCGGAGCAACAAGACCAAGACCAGCAGAACGGCAGGATGGAGGTCATCTTGGAGCCCAAGACGGCGTCACCACCAGAGCCTTTGGCAGGCGAGGACCAACTTTAGTCAAGATAAGTGTACTAGATGTTCCCCTTCAAAATGGCCAATTGTTGGCGCCCTTCCCGCTCAATATTTGGGAAGAGGCCCAGGGCCTTTGCCTATAAATAGGACTAGCCACCCACAAGGTAGAGGCATCTAGAAATCAATCTGGTCATCACCAGGAAACCAGTAGAGAGAGAGCGACTAAACTCCCCCCAGAAGTTCATCGCACCAGCCAAGAACAGACCCTTGCGAGGCTGTTCTTCCTTGTATGGTTCATCATCGGCCCAAGAGGCAATCCACCACACCACACACTGGAGTAGGGTATTACACCACAATGGTGGCCTGAACCAGTATAAACTCTGTGTCTCTTGTGTTGTTCCTTTGATTGCATAGATCATAGCAAGGCGGTGAGGAGCAGGTAGGCAGAGGGCGAAATCTCCGCGCGCACCCCAGTGTTCGAATCTAGAGGGTCTGCCGGAACCCGAAATCCGACATTGTCAGTTTTGGAATATTTTGAAAATTAGGAAAATAAGAAACAACCAGGAAGGACACCTCAGGCACCTTCCGGACTCCATTTTTCTACCGTTTGCTTGTTTCCCCAAGATAAAGAATCTTTATATACCCCCTGAACCTATTGAGCACCGCATCACGGAGAAATCTTCTCTTTTCGTTTCCGTGCTATTTTCTGTTAGATCCCATCTACCAAGGTCGCTTCAAGCTCCTCCAAGGACAGGTTCTTCAAGAATGTCATCAACCCATATTTGCGGGAGGTGGTGCAGCACCCTCAAGCCATCCAGATGCATGAGGGGTGTTGCACATCCACGATGTGCAAGGACCCAAGGGGACGGGTGTCGGTGTCAAAACTGGCGGATCTCGGGTAGGGGGGCCCGAACTGTGCGTCTAAGGTCGATGGTAACAGGAGATGGGGGACACGATGTTTACCCAGGTTTGGGCCCTCTCTACGGAGGTAATACCCTACTTCCTGCTTGATTGATCTTGATGAATATGAGTATTACAAGAGTTGATCTACCTCGAGATCGTAATGGCTAAACCCTAGAAGTCTAGCTCGTATGATTATGATTGTAATTGCCTCTATGGACGAAACCCTCTGGTTTATATAGACACCAGAGGGGGCTAGCGCTACACAAAGTCGGTTACAGAGAAAGGAATCTACATATCTAAATCACCAAGCTTGCCATCCACGCAAAGGAGAGTCCCATCCGGACATGGCAAGAAGTCTTCTGTCTTGTATCTTCACAGCCCAACACTCCGGCCCATGTTAACAGTCTGGCCGTCCAAGGACCCCTTAATCAAGGACTCCCTCAGTAGCCCTTGAACCAGGCTTCAATGACAAGGTGTCCGGCGCGTAGATTGTCTTCACCATTGCAAGGCGGGTTCCTCCTATGAATACTCCGAAATAGTCTTTGAACACAAGAATCGTGTCCGGCTCTGCAAAACAAATTCCGCACACAACCGTAGAGAGTATAATATTTCACGAGTCCAATCCGTTGACAACTTTTCGTAGTTATTAGCTAGATAGCTTCTTCTCTCTCTTTGGATCTCAATACAATGTTCTCCCCCTCTCTTGTGGAGATCTATTCGATGTAATCTCTTTTTGCAGTGTGTTTGTCGAGATCCGATGAATTGTGGGTTTATGATCAGATTTATCTATGGTTAATAATTGAATCTTCTCTGAATTCTTTTATATGATTGAGTTATCTTTGCAAGTCTCTTCGAATTATCAGTTTGGTTTGGCCTACTAGATTGATATTTCTTGCCATGGGAGAAGTGCTTAGCTTTGGGTTCAATCTTGCAGTGTTCTTACCCAGTGAAAGAAAGGGTTGCAAGACACGTATTGTATTGTTTCCATCGAGGATAACAAGACGGGGTTTATATCATATTGCTTGAGTTTATCCCTCTACATCATGTCATCTTGCTTAATGCGTTACTTTGTTCTTATGAACTTAATACTCTAGATGCATGCTGGATAGCGGTCGATGTGTGGAGTAATAGTAGTAGATGCAGGCAGGAGTCGGTCTACTTGTTATGGACGTGATACCTATATACATGATCATGCCTAGATAACGTCATAATTATTCGCTTTTCTATCAATTGCTCGACAGTAATTTGTTCACCCACCGTAATACTTATGCTCTCGAGAGAAGCCTCTAGTGAAACCTATGGCCCCCGGGTCTATCTCTTATCATATTTGCTTTCAATTTACTTTTATTTGCATCTTTATTTTCTGCATCTATATTATAAAATACCAAAAATATATTTATCTTATCATACTATCTCTATCAGATCTCACTTTTGCAAGTGGCCATGAAGGGATTGACAACCCCTTTATCGCGTTGGTTGCGAGTTCTCAGTTTGTTTGTGTAGGCGCGTGGGACTTGTTGAAGAGCCTCCTACTGGATTGATACCTTGGTTCTCAAAAACTGAGGGAAATACTTACGCTATTATTGCTGCATCACCCTCTCCTCTTCGAGGAAACCCAACGCAAGCTCAAGACGTAGCAAGAAGGATTTATGGCGCTGTTGCCGGGGAGGTCTTTGCTCAAGTCAAGACATACCAAGTACCCATCACAAACTCATCTCCCTCGCATTTATATTATTTGCCATTTGCCTCTCGTTTTCCTCTCCCCACTTCACCTTTGCCGTTTTATTCGCCCTCTCTTTCCCAATCTCCTCCTCTCTTTCCGTTTGCCTTGTCGTTATGGCTAGCTCGGTTTTTATCCCTTCGTCTCCCGACTTTGAAGTTCTTCACTTCAAAGAAAGAAAAGGAGAAAATTTAAAAGATGCTCGGTTCAGGATGCTATAATCTTATCGTAGTTGCGCTGTAGAAGGAGATTTCAAGATTTTAATTCACAATTTTTATGTTGGGTTGACTCTGCCCCCTAGACAACTCCTTGATTTTGCTGAAAAGGGTGTTTTATCAAAGTTGATCCTAGTCTCGCTTATGAGATTATAGAGGGGTTAGTAGGAGTACTTCCCCTACAAGCGAGATCACCCTTCTCTCATGAGGGAACCCAAATTTTAGAGAAACTTTGTGAATTGCAAAAAATTGTTGAACCACTTAAGAATATTGGTGGGTGTATCAACTGCATGAATAACTTGATTACACTTGCAATAAGCGGTTGGATGCCTTAGATCAAAAGATCTCCGAGTATGAAGGGAAACACAAGGAGCCCCCCGGATCCGAGCATAATCCCATTAAAAAGACAAGTGCCAAAGGTGGCACTACTTAGATCTATCTTCGCTTTTATGCCTAGCTAGGGGCGTTAAACGATAGCGCTAGTTGGGAGGCAACCCAATTTTCTTTGTTTTTTTGTTTTTTTCCTGTTTAGTGTTAAATTTTGTTTCTACTTTCTGTTTAGATGTGTTTTTAGCTTTTAATTAGTGTTTGTGCCAAGTAGAACCTATAGGATAAACTATTATGATAGTTGATTTGGTTCTGCTGAAAAACAGAAACTTTGCGCTCATGAGAAACAATTCAATAAATCACATAAACGAGCTGTTGCATTGATTCTTTTTGCTGCTGATCAATAAACAAATTTTCCAGTACTTCCTATTTTGGTAGGATTTGTAGAGTTCCATAAGTTTGCGTTAGTTACAGATTGCTACAGACTGTTCTGTTTTTGACAGATTATGTTTTTCGTGTGTTGTTTTCTTATTTTGATGCATCTATGGCTAGTAAAATAGTTTATAAACCATAGAGAAGTTGGAATACAGTAGGTTTAACACCAAAATAAATAACGAATGAGTTCATTACAGTACCTTATGTGGTGGTTTTGTTTTCTTTCACTAACGGAGCTTATAAGATTTCCTGTTGAGTTTTGTGTTGTGAAGTTTTCAAGTTTTGGGTAAAGCTTTTATGGACTATGGAATAAGGAGTGGCAAGAGCCTAAGCTTGGGGATGCCCAAGGCACCCCAAGATAATCAAGGATAGCCAAAAGCCTGAGCTTGGGGATGCCCCGGGAAGGCATCCCCTCTTTCGTCTTCGTTCAATGGTAACTTTACTTGGAGCTATATTTTTATTCACCACATGATATGTGTTTTGCTTGGAGCGTCGTGTATTATATTAGTCTTTGCTTTTTAGTCTACCACAATCATCCTTGCTGTACACACCTTTTTGGAGAAGCCTATTTGATTAAAATTTGCTAGAATACTCTATGTGCTTCACTTATATCTTTTCAGCTTGATAGTTTTTGCTCTAGTGCTTCACTTATATCTTTTAGAGCAGGGTGGTGTCTTAATTTTGGAGAAGTTGCTAGTCTCTCATGCTTCACTTAAATTATTTTGAGATTTTAGAACAGCATGGTATTTTCTATGGTTATAATTTGGTCCTAGAATGATGAGCATCCAAGTTGGGTATAACAAAAACTATCATAGAAATTGAATTGGATGCTATGATCAATTTGTTGCTTGATAATTTTTTTGAGATATAAAGGTGGTAATGTTAGGGTCATGCTAGTGGATAATTATGAAATTGAGAAATACTTTTGTTGAAGTTGGCAAATCCCGTAGCATGCACGTATGGTAAAAGTTGTGTGACAAATTTGTTGCATGAGGTGCTCTTTTGAGTGTCTTCCTTATGAGTGGCAGTCGGGGACGAGCGATGGAATTTTTTCCTACCAATCTATCCCTCTTGGGGCATGCGTATTAGTACTTTGCTTCAAGGGCGAAGTAGACTTTTGCAATAAGTATATGAGTTCTTTATGACTAATGTGAGTCCATGGATATACGCACACTCATCCTTCCACTTTGCTAGCTTTTCTTACTACCGCGCAACTCTCGCCGGTATTGAACCCATTATTTACCTTCCTCAAAACAGCCACCATACCTACCTATTATGGCATTTCCATAGCCATTCCGAGATATATTGCCATGCAACTTTCCACCGCTTAGTTTATTATGACACGTTTCATCATTGTCATATTGCTCTTTGCATGATCATGTAGTTGACATCGTATTTGTGGCAAATCCACCTTCATAAATTTCATACATGTCGCTCTTGATTCATTGCATATCCCGGTACACCGCCGGAGGCATTCACATAGAGTCATATCTTGTTCTAGCTTTGAGTTGTAATTCTTGAGTTGTAAATCCATAAAAGTGTGATGATGTTCATTATTAGAGCATTGTCCTAGTGAGGAAAGGATGATGAAGACTATGATTCCCCCACAAGTCAGGATGAGACTTCGGACTTTATAAAAATAAAAGAGGCCAAAGAAGCCCACCAAAAAGAAAAGAAAAAAAGAAAAAAAGAGAAAAGAAAAAAAGAAAAAGAAAGGAGAAAAAGAAAAAATTATAAAATGAGAGAAAAAGGGAGAAGGGACAATTGCTAATATCTCTTTTTCCACACTTGTGCTTCAAAATAGCACCATGATCTTCATGACATAGAGTCTCATATGTTGTCACTTTCATATACTAGTGGGAATTTTTCATTATAGAACTTGGCTTGTATATTCCAATGATGGGCTTCCTCAGAGTGCCCTAGGTCTTCGTGAGCAAGCAAGTTGGATGCACACCCACTTAGTTTCTTTTGTTGAGCTTTCATATATTTATAGCTCTAGTGCATACGTTGCATGGAAATACCTACTCACTCACATTGATATCTATTGATGGGCATCTCCATAGCCCGTCGATATGCCTAGTTGATGCAAGACTATCTTCTCCCACTTTTTGTCCTTACAACCACCACCATTTACCACCATAGTGCTATGTCCATGGCTTGCGCTCATGTAAGAGTTGAAAAAGCTGAAGCGCGTTAAAAAGTATGAACCAATTGCTTGGCTCGTCATCGGGGTTGTACATGATGGGAGTATTTTGTGTAATGAAAATGAAGCATGGCCTAACTATATGATTTTGTAGGGATAAGCTTTCTTTGGCTATGCTATTTTGATAGGACATGATTATTTGTTAGTATGCTTTGAAGCATTATTATTTTTATGTTTTATAAGCTTTTATCTTGAATCATTTGGATCTGAACATTCATGCAACATTAAGGAAAATTACATTGAGAATTATGCTAGGTAGCATTCCACATCAAAAATTCTCTTTTTATCATTTACCTACTCGAGGACGAGTAGGAATTAAGCTTGGGGATGCTTGATATGTCTCCAAAGTATCTATAGTTTTTGATTGTTCCATGCTATTATATGACCCCTTTTGGATGTTTATGGGCTTTATTTTACAATTTATATCATTTTTGGGACTAACCTACTAACCGGAGGCCCAGCCCATATTGCTGTTTTTTTTGCCTATTTCAGTATTTCGAAGAAAAGGAATATCAAACGGAGTCCAAACGGAATGAAACCTTCGGGAGCGTGATTTTTGGAATGAACGTGATCCAGAGGACTTGGAGTGCAAGTCAAGAAGCAGCCAAGGCTCCCACGAGATAGGAGGCCCCCCTGTAGGGCGCGCCCCTTGTCTCGTGGGCCTCTCGGGTGTCCACCGACGTACTTTTTCCTCCTATATAAGCCTACATACCCCGAAAACATCCAGGGGCACCACGAAACACAATTTCCACCACCGTAACCTTCTGTATCCGCGAGATCCTATCTTGGAGCCTTCGCCGGCACTCTGCCGGAGGGGGGATCAACCATGGAGGGCCTGTACATCAACATCCTTGCCTCTCCGATGAGTTGTGAGTAGTTTACCACAGACCTATGGGTCCATAGTTATTAGCTAGATGGCTTCTTCTTTCTTTTTGGATCTCAATACAATGTTCTCCCCCTCTCTTGTGGAGATCTATTCGATGTAATCTCTTTTTGCGGTGTGTTTGTCGAGATCCGATGAATTGTGGGTTTATGATCAGATTTATGTATGGTTAATAATTGAATCTTCTCTGAATTCCTTTATATGGGTGAGTTATCTTTGCAAGTCTCTTCGAATTATCAGTTTGGTTTGGCCTACTAGATTGATATTTCTTGCCATGGGAGAAGTGCTTAGGTTTTGGTTCAATCTTGCGGTGTTCTTACCCAGTGATAGAAAGGGTTGCAAGACACGTATTGTATTGTTGCCATCGAGGATAACAAGATGAGATTTATATCATATTGCTTGAGTTTATCCCTCTACATCATGTCATCTTGCTTAATGCGTTACTTTGTTCTTATGAACTTAATACTCTAGATGCATGCTAGATAGCGGTCGATGTGTGGAGTAATAGTAGTAGATGCAGGCAGGAGTCGGTCTACTTGTTATGGACGTGATGCCTATATACATGATCATGCCTAGATAACGTCATAATTATTCGCTTTTCTATCAATTGCTCGACAATAATTTGTTCACACACCGTAATACTTATGCTCTCGAGAGAAGCCTCTAGTGAAACCTATGGCCCCCGGGTCTATCTCTTATCATATTTGCTTTCAATTTACTTATATTTGCATCTTTATTTTCTGCATCTATATTATAAAATACCAAAAATATATTTATCTTATCATACTATCTCTATCAGATCTCACTTTTGCAAGTGGCCGTGAAGGGATTGACAACCCCTTTATCGCGTTGGTTGCGAGTTATCAGTTTGTTTGTGTAGGCGCGTGGGACTTGTTGAGGAGCCTACTACTGGATTAATACCTTGGTTCTCAAAAACTGAGGGGAAATACTTACGCTACTATTGCTGCATCACCCTCTCCTCTTCGAGGAAAACCAACGCAAGCTCAAGACGTAGCACATCGCTGTGGTCAGACAGCGGCCCCGGACTGTGTTCGCCATCCTCTCGCTCGTCCTCCTCCATCGCTGGATCTACGGGGTCCTCGGCTTGGTCCGGGTTATCACCGTTGTCAGTGACAATGTTGCTATTTTTTCCTTTGCCGGATCGAGATCGGCGCTTCTAACACCGACATTTGGGAGGTTCATCGACGGGCTTATCATTATCCCGGTCGGCCTCCTTATCTTTAAGTGCGTCCACCATGTATACATCGTATGAAGATGTAGTCGTCCACCGCCCTGTGAGCGGTGGTTTTTGTTCTTGCTCCTCCTCGGCATCGTCGTTCATACCGTCGATGTCTTCGGAGCCGTAATCGAGTGTGTCGGTTAAGTCTTCGACAATGGCTATGAAGTGGGTGGTGGGTGGGAAGCGAAATTCTCCGTTATCGGCTTCCAATTCAAGCCGGCTATAGTTCAGCTGAGAGTCCCCTGACAAGGAGAGGGATTTTAATGAGTTTAACACAATGCCTAGAGGTGAGTGCCGGAAGATGTCCGCAGAGCTAAATTCCAATATCGGCGCCCAATCAGGTTCGATGGACGCGGATGCACGCGATCCAGAACCTATGGTTGGAGACAAATCCTAGGTTCCTGTAACACAGGCCCCGCTCGAGGTTGGGTCTGTGTGCGGCTCAAACACGCTGAGTCTGCGGCTTCCGTGGCGGGGTTGAGCTTCCCGTCCTCGGACGACGCAGTCTGCTCTGGATCTAGGGCCAGAGCGGTTACAGGCGTTATCTCCTGAGCATGGTCTGATGACAGATTTAAGTCATGTTCATCGTGGTGGCGGGGAGTGGCTGCCACGGGCTCGAATCCGTCGAAGATCAAGTCTCCGCGGATGTCGGCAACATAATTCAAGCTTCCAAACTTGACCCGTTGGCTAGGGGCGTAGCTGTCTATCTGCTCTAGATGGCCAAGCGAGTTGGCCCGTAGTGTAAGCCGCCGAATACGAAGATCTGTCCGGGGAGGAAAACCTCCCCCTGGACTATATTGTTGTAGATGATTAATGGAGACATCAAACCTTCTGGTGACGATGCAGCGGAACTCTCAATGAGAGCACCAATGTCGGTGTCAAAACCGGCGGATCTCGGGTAGGGGGTCCCGAACTGTGCGTCTAAGGTCGATGGTAACAGGAGACGGGGGTCATGATGTTGGTTCGGGCCCTTTCTGTGGAGGTAATACCCTACTCCTGCTTGATTGATCTTGATGAATATGAGTATTACAAGAGTTGATCTACCTCGAGATCGTAATGGCTAAACCCTAGAAGTCTAGCATGTATGATTATGATTGTAATTGCCTCTACAGACTAAACCCTCCTGTTTATATAGACACCGGAGGGGGCTAGGGCTACACAAAGTCGGTTACAGATAAAGGAATCTACATATCCGAATCACCAAACTTGCCATCCACGCAAAGGAGAGTCCCATCCGGACACGGGAAGAAGTCTTTTGTCTTGTATCTTCACAACCCAACAGTCCGGCCCATGTTAATAGTCTGGCCGTCCGAGGACCCCTTAATCCAGGACTCCCTCAACGGGTACCATGGAGGCCAGGCTTGAAGCTATGGAACAGGAAGTCTTCCGGTGCAAGGGGATGGTGGAGCATGGACTCAATGTCAATCACCTCATAATTATGGACCTTACCCGTGATCTCAAGGTGGATGGAAAGTCCATGAAGGACATCGTCTTCACCCTCAACGAACAAATCAGCTTCCTCCAAAGCTAGATCTACGATCTCCAAAACCAAGTCTTTGAATATGAGGCGAGGTTTGAAGGTATGAGTTTGGCTGCCAGTTGCAGGACCCGTGAGACTCACTCCTCCTCTTATGATGGTGGACCACTGCCATGGAAACCCGAGGACAATATCTCTACATCACCACCACCTTCTTCTTCATCACCAAAAAAACTGAGTATCGGGTATGGGCCCTCCCCTTGGCTTCCGCCAAGCTTGGGGGAGGTGTCCCGGTATCGTATCACCCCACTATCTTTTGCCTTTACTTATTTTTAGTTTGATCCATAGTTATCTTTTGCTCTAGATGAATAAAACTTTAGTTCGATCCTTTCTTTCGAGAGTTTTCTTAGTGGTCTATCCTTGTGATCGTGTGCGAGATATATAATAAAGATTAGTTTGAATTTTTGTTTTCTTTACTTTCATGTTGCAACAAAAAGAAAGGAAATAAATTAAAAAGATCATATGCTAATCTTATAGTAGGTGATGACACCACATAAGGAAATGTATAAGTAGGAAAATTTATTAGAGATTGACAAACATAGAATTGGTCAATGATGCAACCCATGAAAGAATTAATAAGGGAAGATAAGATTCACATATAAATACACCATCCTAGAAATCTTTTGTGATTGTGAGCCTCCATCAAAATATTATATGCCAAAATTGTTGACGTTGGACAAGGAAGACAACATAACGATTTATGTTTGTTCATATTCACATAGAAGTTATATTGTCATAGATCCTTCAACATGTGGTGCTTGCCCCTTGCTAGCCAAAAATTCCGCACTAAGTAGAGATACTACGTGTGCATCCAAAGACCCTTAAACCCAAATCTTATTTTCAAGAGTCCACCATACCTACCTAGGGATTGAGTAAGATCCCTCAAGTAAGTTGTCATCGGTGCAATAAGGCAATAAAAATTGCTTCTAAAAGTGTGAGATCATTTAGTGTAAGAGAAAACTGAGCGTTGTACAAACTTGTGATGGTGAAGAATAAAAGCGACAGACTGCATAATAAAGGTTGCCATCACAAGGGGCAATACAATGTGACGTTCTTTTGCACTAAGGGGTTGAGAATACAAACAAATGAGCGCATGGCAACCTCTACTTCCTTCTGCGAAGGGCCTATCTTTTACTTTTACGTATTTACTTTTATGCAAGTGTCAAAGTTTTTCTGTCTATTCCTTTTTATTTTTCTCCTTTGGCAAGCATCATCTGGTGAGGAAAGATCTAGGCACATATGTCCAGTTGAATATGGGTAGCATGAGTTATTATTGTTGACATCACCCTTGAGGTGAATACGTTAGGAGGCGAAACTATAAGCCCCTATCTTTCTATGTGTCTGGTTGAAACATTTTGTTCATGTGTATGCGGTGAGTGTTAGCAATCATAGAAGACTATATGATGGTTGAGTATGTGGACTTGCCTAAAGGCTCCGATACGTGACCCTTCCTGAAAAGATGATGAATTGTAGTTGCAAAGTTGACTGAAAACATAGTTTGTTGGTTTCTAATAGAGTTTATGATTTATACTTCAATACTGTCATGAATTGTTACTTATTCATGAGAAGTCTATGATAAAAGTTCTACGATAAAAATTTTATGTTTGAATTTGTTGTTGTTATAATAATTCACATGATGCTTCTATGTCTGTATTTTGTTTTTATCGGCACTTCTCTCTCTAAGCATGTGGACATGTTTTTCGATTTCGATTTTCGCTCAAGGACAAGCGAGGTCTAAGCTTAGGGGAGTTGATACGTCCATTTTGCATCATGTTTTCCTACTGTTATTTATGATGTTTTTATGCATAATAATGCTTTTTGGAGTAATTCTAATGTCTTTTCTCTCATAATATGCTAGGTACACACAAAGAGGGAAATTCTGGCAGCTGGAAATCTGGACCTGAAAAAGCTACGTCAGACCACCTATTCCGCACAACTCCAAATGAGCTGAAACTTCACATAGATTTTTATTGAATATCTGAGAAATATTGGAGCCAATAAGTACCAGAGGGGGCCCACCAGGTGGGCACAACTCACCTGGGCGCGCCAGGGAGCCCAAGCACGCCCTGGTGGGTTGTGCTCATCCAGGCCCACCTCCGGTGCCCATCTTCTGGTATATAAGTCATTTTTACCTAGAAAAAAATCAAGAGAGGATTTTCGGGATGGAGCGCCACCATCTCGAGGTGGAACTTGGGTAGGAGCACTTTTGCCCTCTGGCGAAGCGATTCCGCCAGGGGAACTCCCCCCCCCCCACACCCCCGAAGGGGGAAATCATGGTCATCATCATCACCAACAACTCTCCCATCTTGGGGAGGGCAATCTCCATCAACATCTTCAACAGCACCATCTCCTCTCAAACCCTAGTTCATCTCTTGAGTTCAATCTTTGTATCGGAACTATAGATTAGCGCTTGTGGGTGACTAGTAGTGTTGGTTACATCTTGTAGTTGATTACTATATGGTTTATTTGGTGGAAGATTATATGTTTAGATCCATTATGCTATTTAATACCCCTCTGATCTTGAGCATGTTTATCACTTATGAGTAGTTACTTTTGTTCTTGAGGTCACGGGAGAAATCATGTTGCAAGTAATCATGTGAACTTGATATGTGTTCAATATTTTGATAGTATGTATGTTGTGATTCCCTTAGTGGTGTCATGTGAACGTCGACTACATGACACGTCATCATATTTGGGCCTAAGGGAATGCATTGTGGAGTAGTTATTAGATGATGGGTTGCGAGAGAGACAGAAGCTTAAACCCTAATTTATGTGCTATTCCGTAAGGGACCGATTGAATCCAAAAGTTCAATGCTATGGTTAGAATTTATTCTTAATACTTCTCTCGTAGTTGCGGATGCTTGCGAGGGGGTTAATCATAAGTAGCAGGTTTTTTCAAGTAAGAACAACACCTAAGAACGATCCACCCACATATCAAATTATCAAAGTAGCAAACACAAATCGAACCAACATGATGAAAGTGACTAGATGAAATTCCCGTGTACCCTCAAGAACGCTTTGCTTACTATAAGAGAATGTTTTGGCCTGTCCTTTGCCTCAACAGGATTGGGCTACCTTGCTGCACTTTTGCTACTATTATCGTTACTTGCTCGTTACAAATTATCTTGCTATCAAACTACTCTGTTACTTATGACTTCAGCACTTGCAGACATTATCTTACGGAAAACCACTTGTCATTTTCTTCTGCTCCTCATTGGGTTCGACACTCTTATTTATCGAAAAGAGCTACAATTGATCCCCTATACTTGTGGGTCATCAAGTAGAACCATTCATTCAAGACACAACAAACATCAATGTTTTGCACACCTGGTTCGTGGTTGCCTCACTACTCCATTCAACATAGATCTAATGTTGATGTTGTCTTCTCCAACTCTAACAACTTTCTTACTTCCTACCTTGTCAAAGATAGAAGGTTATGCATTAGGCATCTTGCCTTGATATTGATGACAAATAGGGACACAAAACTATATTTTGTGCGGCAAATTTAGAATATATTTTAGTGGTGGGAGCAGCCCCATCAGCACAACCTTTATATATTACGCTTTGGAATATGCAGCATAGCCATTCATGATCCAAATTCAGAAAGTGCTAATTAAAATAATGAATTATACTTTATAGATTATGGAATGCAAATGTGGCTATTGTGGAAGGTTGTCATATTGGTAATCTATTTCTACTAAGTCATCATGAATATGGCAAATGCCAAACATGATCTTTAAGCTACAAGAAAAATCTACATGTACAATTTTGATCCAACGGCTCAACGTGTTGTTTTGGAAATAAAAAAAGTCATGATAAACAACCAGTACTCTCGTAACCAAGCATCTCATAGGAAGATTCGTACAAAGATTATCAAGTCAAAAGTGGTTCATCCAATACCGCCATTCAACAAACATGCCTTGCACTGAGACAAGTGAGATAAAACTCTCTGATTCTATTGTTATATTAATATTTCTTGATACAAAAGAAAGTCACGCCATCATTTAACATTCACCTCAAATTAACACATGTAACATCTTACACTCGAATTATATAATTTCTCAGTAAATGAAAAGTAAAATAGAGACCATCCAGGGAATAATTTGGTGTGAAGTTTTGCATATAGCTGATTGCTCTTCTTCTCTTTATAACACTCATATTTCTTTTCCAAATGGTCGAAAGACCACACACCTATCCTCAACAGCAAGCTGAGGCCAGGGCGAAATCCCTACATCCCTCAAATTGACGTAGATACACTATTATTTACTAAAATTTTACCAAATGTGAATAAATGACGTGGACCTTTTTCAGGCCACGTAAATCAATTTCTGAGTGAGCCTACTATATACATATATTGGTCAGTGGTCACAACAACAACAAAATGCTTTCATGGTGTTACAATCTCAAAGACAGATTAAAACATCTGCGCAAAAGATAGATGGACAGAAAATTAATGATACAAATAAATGGAGGATTATATAAAAATAAAAGGATTGTAACCTTCAATCTGTAGCTAATATGGTACGTGTCTAGCTAGCAGGAGCAAATATTTTAGCTGATATAGAACAATGTTGTAAAACAAATGATGCCTTAAAAAAAGCAAGTCTTAGGGTGGTACCTTCATGCATCTTGCTAGTAAGTTTAGGATCAAATTGTAGCTCTTCGCAGAAATTTTGGAGGAAAGGTTCTTTGCTAGGAGCTGCAGTCAAATCAATATTAAAGGATTTTTGCAAGCCTCTTGCTTCCTATTTGACATATAAGATGGTTGCTTCTGCTTCGCACTTTCCCAATCCAAATATATTGCTCGCACCATTCAAATGAATAAGCTGCATTTTTAATCACAAAGATTTATGTTAAGATACTAACGTATACAAAAATTCAATGGACATACGATACGGGAGAAAATATAAATTTTGGAAGACTATTTATAATGTATTTATAGTCTGATGGTCAAACCCAACTAATGAACTCTTTAAAAAATAGGACAACTCATATTTCATGTAACATCAAAGAATATATGACAATTCATGGTGATAGATGATGTCTCTACTACGATCCACATGGGCATGGTCGAAAACATTTGATTGATCAATATTTATATGTCTAAGTTCATTGTTCCGCTGAATGCACAAACAATCATGTTTGAGTTTATTGTCCCATGCAACTCATGGTCGTCCCACTTCTTAGATACTTGTGGCAGCATCCCACATCCGAAAAAATCTATTCCGGCAACACTCCATATTCTTCTCCTAGTCTGATGTTCATATGATATACGCTCACCTATCACATAGAAAATGAGGGTTTAGACATCTTCTTAACTGAATAATAAGCATCCCCTTTTATTTTAATATAACAACTTCTTGGACATACTATACAAACGTATAAGGATGCTTACAAAAAGTGGTAATAATCAACTCTAGTTCGGAGCATGTACATTGAATATATAAGTGTTGCCAATCTCCTGTAATTCGGATCTAGATATGGTAGTAATCTCACATACAGTTGTACACATCATGTACATTGCACACACATATTTTAGTATACATTGTGAATATCTCACATCGTGGCCTTCTACCCTGCTACTTGTTGCACAAAATTCATTCATCACACACATTAGCATGTTGCAGTACTACTTGGTGAAGGTGTTGAGAAACGCACAATCAAGAAGAAGAACACAAAATCATGAAAGAGAGGTTCGAGGACTCAAGGTAGTGAGTTACTAGGTCTACTTGTATGCTGGAGGGGAAGAAAATCTGGACTGGTAAAGAAGAGAAGCTCTAGCCTGGCAAGGAAGAGAAGGATCCACTGGTGCAAGGCGGCGGCAGAAGCGGCAGGAGCCAAAAGTTCGAGGCGGCGGCGGCAGCACAACAGGAGTAGATGTCCTCGACATAAACATATTGACCTTATGCTGATGTCGTTTTGGAGTAGAAGAATTCCATGGTCAGAAATAGATCAGAGAAGAGACGGTTGAGCACAGAAATAGATCAGAGAAGAGACGATCATATTGAGTCATGATGTACATACCCGTGTTCTCCTTGATGTAGGGAACATCTGGCACAGCCTTGTGCTGCTCCTCGCTGCCCGCAACGCGACCATGCCCTGCCCTAGGATTCCGCGACGACGGCGAAGATGGCGTCCCACAAGGTCCAACCCTAATGTGGGGTTCTGCAATGGCGGCGGAGGTCTCGGAGGCCGCGTCGGCGCTGGGGGTGGAGGAGCAAGACGGACGAGGATTCTGCGGCGGCGGCGGAGGAAGATTCTGCAGCAGGGGCGGAGGAGGAGGATTCTGCAGCGGCGGCGGCGGCATTCACACCATAGGATATAGATCAAGAGAGGAGTCGAGGGGGCCTCGTTCCTCTGATTTCGTTTCATGGGACGGGGCTCAGTTCCTGGTTTTTTTCTACGTGCGAGAGGAAGCGGTGTGGTGTGAAGGGAGACGAAAAAAACCCAGCGAAATGAAACGAACGAAAGTGGTGGGACGAAAATAAACTGGATTCTATTCACCAACTCACACATTAGGAGTAGAGATTAGGTAGACCTTTTGTATTTTATAAAACAAAATTAAACTGGTAAATAAAAGAAAACAGAAAAGAGAAAATAAATAAAACTAAAAACTGAGAAAAAAAAAGGAACCCCCTGGCTAATTGGGCCATGGCCCAGCCGGCCGACCCACCAAGCCACATGCCAGGCCGGCCCAACTAACCCCTTGGCCTACTTAGCCACCCCGAGCAAACCCTAGCCGGAACCGCGTTCCCACCTTCCTCCCTCCCCGATCTAGATCTGGATCGGGCCTCGTCCATCACCCTGCCGTCTTGGGATTCTTAACGTAAGACGGTTTATAATACGGCTTACAATCTGACTTACAATCTGGCTTACCATCTGGCTTAACTGTCTGGCTTAACTGTTTGGCTTACAATGCTTAACTATGTCTGCCGGCTTACAATGCTTAACTATGTCTGTCGGCTTATGATACATCTCCAACGTATCTATAATTTTTGATTGTTCCATACTATTATATTACCTGTTTTGGATGTTTATGGGCTTTATTCTACACATTTATATCATTTTTGGGACTAACCTACTAACCGGAGGCCCAGCCCATATTGTTGTTTTTTTACCTATTTCAGTATTTTGAAGAAAAGGAATATCAAACGGAGTCCAAACGGAATGAAACCTTCGGGAGCGTTATTTTTGGAACAAATCTGATCCGGAGAGCCTGGAGTGCAAGTCAAGAAAGCTCCGAGGCCCCACGAGATAGGAGGGTGCGCCCCCCCTGTAGGGCGCGCCCCCCTGTCTCGTGGGCCCCTTGGGCGTCCACCAACGTACTTCTTCCTCCTATATATATCCACGGACCCCGGAAACATCCAGGGGCACCACGAAACACAATTTCCACCACCGTAACCTTCTGTATCCGCGAGATCCCATCTTGGAGCCTTCGCCGGCACTCTGCCGGATGGGGAATCGGCCACGGAGGGCCTCTATGTCAACATCCTTGCCCCTCCTATGACTTGTGAGTAGTTTACCACAGACCTACGGGTCCATAGTTATTAGCTAGATGGCTTCTTCTCTCTTTTTGGATCTCAATACAATGTTCTCCCCCTCTCTTGTGGAGATCTATTCGATGTAATCTCTTTTTGCGGTGTGTTTGTGGAGATCCGATGAATCGTGGGTTTATGATCAGATTTATCTATGGATATTAATTGAATCTTCTCTGAATTCTTTTATGTATGATTGAGTTATCTTTGCAAGTCTCTTCGAATTATCAGTTTGGTTTGGCCTACTAGATTGATATTTCTTGCCATGGGAGAAGTGTTTAGCTTTGGGTTCAATCTTGCGGTGTTCTTACCCAGTGACAGAAAGGGTTGCAAGACACGTATTGTATTGTTTCCATCGAGGATAACAAGATGGGGTTTATATCATATTGCATGTGTTTATCCCTCTACATCATGTCATCTTGCTTAATCCGTTACTCTGTTCTTATGAACTTAATACTCTAGATGCAGGCAGGAGTCGGTCGATGTGTGGAGTAATAGTAGTAGATGCAGGCAGGAGTCAGTCTACTTGTTATGGACGTGATGCCTATATACATGATCATGCCTAGATAACGTCATAATTATTCGCTTTTCTATCAATTGCTCGACAGTAATTTGTTCACCCACAGTAATACTTGTGCTCTCGAGAGAAACCTCTAGTGAAACCTATGGCCCCCGGGTCTATCTCTTATCATATTTGCTTTCAATCTATTTTTATTTGCATCTTTACTTTCTTGCATCTATATTATAAAATACCAAAAATATATTTATCTTATCATACTATCTCTATCAGATCTCACTTTTGCAAGTGGCCGTGAAGGGATTGACAACCCCTTTATTGCGTTGGTTGCGAGTTCTCAGTTTGTTTGTGTAGGTGCGTAGGACTTTTGAGGAGCCTCCTACTGAATTGATATCTTGGTTCTCAAAAACTGAGGGAAATACTTACGCTACACTTGCTGCATCACCCTCTCCTCTTCGGGGAAAACCAACACTAGCTCAAGACGTAGCAGCTTACAATGCTTAACTGTGTCTGCCAGCTTACAATGCTTAACTGTGTCCGCCAGCTTTCTGTCAGTGTCAAAACCGGCGGATCTCAGGTAGGGGGTGGGAACTGTGCGTCTAAGGTCGATGGTAACAGGAGACGGGGACACGATGTTTACCCAGGTTTGGGCCCTCTCTATCGAGGTAATACCCTACTTCCTGCTTGATTGATCTTGATGAATATGAGTATTACAAGAGTTGATCTACCACGAGATCGTAATGGCTAAAACCCTAGAAGTCTAGCCTGTATAATTATGATTGTAATCGTACCCTACAGACTAAACCCTCTGGTTTATATAGACACCGGAGGGGACTAGGGTTATATAAAGTCGGTTACAGAGAAAGGAATCTTCATATCTGAACGCCAAGCTTTCCTTCCACGCCAAGTAGAGTCCCATCCGGACACGGGACAAAGTCTTCTGTCTTGTATCTTCATAGCCCATTAGTCCGGCCCATGTCAGTAGTCCGACCATCCGAGGACCCCTTAATCCAGGACTCCCTCAGTAGCCCCTGAACCAGGCTTCAATGACGAGGTGTCCGACGCGCAGATTATATTCGACATTGCAAGGCAGGTTCCTCCTCTGAATACTCCAAAATAGTCTTCAAACACAAAAATCGTGTCCGGCTCTGCAAAACAAATCCTATACACAACCGTAGAGAGTATAATATTTCACGAGTCCAATCCGTTGACAACTTTTCGTAGTGTGACATCACGCCACCGCCCCGTCATTATTCGAACCGTGTTTAGCCTGCCCCTCCATATTTCAAGATGCGGTTTCATTAGCACGTCCTGTCAAAGCAGAGATCGTGTCCCCTTATTGTGGGACTCTCATCAATACGGGCATGGGTAATCTAACCATGCCATCTGCACGACCCTTGGGGAATAGGCGAGTTTTAAGGCTAGTGGGGAGGCACTTGATATTCGCTGCCTTTATAAGGGGATAAGGGTTCACCCTTTTTCACCCACCCCTTCTCTCATTCTCTGCCTCCCATTCTCAAGCTCCAGCGCCCAAGTTCTCACCTTTTCCGCCCCAACAAAGCACTCCAACCATGTCCGGATCCGAAGTGTGGGGCAAGTGGATGGCCTCCTCCGTCAAGAAGAAGGACATTACGAAGCTCCGGGAGGCCGGGTACCTAGCAAAGTAAATCGCCCATCGGCTTCTGGCCGAGGGACAGATCGTGCCCACCCTGGAGCCCCATGAGAGGGTGGTGTTCATCTCCCACTTTGTCCGCGGGCTGGGATTCCCTCTCCACCCATTCGTCCGAGGACTCATGTTCTACTATGGGCTGGACTTCCATGACCTTCCCCCCTACTCAATCCTCAACATCTCGGCATTTATTGTCGTGTGTGAGGCCTTCCTCCGCATACCACCTCACTTCGGACTATGGCTGAAGACCTTCAATGTGAAGCCATGGTGAGCAAGATGCCCAATGTCACATGGCCCAAAGGCTCCTTCGTGGAGACTGTCAAAGGGTGGCAATCAAAGTGGTTCTACGTCACAGAGCCACGCGATACCACCTGGGTCACGGCTCCCACATTCCGGTCTGGAGTCCCGATGCGGCCCTCCTCCTGGTAAGAGAAGGGCCTCGACTGGTCTTTGACGAACAAGCTGGAAGCGCTTCAAACGCGCATATAAAACATGATGAACAAGAACATCAAGCTCGTCAACGTGATCCAGGTGATGCTTATTCGCTGAATCCTTCCGTGCCAACGTCGGACTTGCCATTTGTGGGAGTTCGATCCGGCCAAGCACCAGACCTTGCTAGAGTTCTTCGGCATCACGCATGAAGACATCTGGAAGGTGCTCTTCAAGTCCAACGAGGCGCGGCCGGCCACGACCGAGGACCGCGGGCACGACTTGGCCCATTCCGCTAGTCCGGTAAGTTTTTTCATATTTTCAAGGTATATCTTTTACTTGCATACCCGAGGACGACGCCTAAGTCTCCCTATTGATTTTCTCAGGGCTGGACGAAGAAGGCAGAGCGAATTCACTGTCCGGCTCCACTTCCCAAAGACCTAGAAATCCCGCTTCTCACGAAGATGCTGGTTCCAGCGCCCTATCAAGCGCGGGAGAAGAAGGCCAAGAAGAAGGCCAAGGGGACCAGGGGTGGTATCCATCGCAAGGGTACTTCAGATGTGACGTCCGAAGACGTCGAGGCTCACTCCTCCGCCGCCGAGGACGACGAGGAAGAGGGGGAGGAAGAAGAAGAAAGCCATTCCCCCCTGCAGGGGGAGAAAGAAGAGGTCGGCCTCCATGCATCTGGAGGCCGAGGCATCCAAGAAGGGGAAAGCTTCCCTTCCGGACAGCTCCACCGCGGCCACCGACACTAGCTCGGAGTGGCAGCCTAGGGACAAGCCCCTTGCCAAATCGTGAGTACCCGGACACATTCATATATACGGCCTCTCTACTTCATTGTTTTGACGTGTTGAATCATGTATTTGCAGTCTAGCTCGGTCCAACCTCGAGCGGTCCTTATCTTTGGAGGATTCGCTGGACCCGAATGCAATGGACAGTGGGACCCTTCCAGCAGGACCCTCTCCCAAGGACATGGATTGCACCGAGCCGTCGTCCCGAAGGATGCCAGGCCCGGGAGAGATTCAGGAGGCCGTCGGGGAGGCGCCAGAGGGTGCAGCCTCGGCTGCCGGACACATGGGGAGCAAACCCCCATGGATACTGATAATGGGGGCCATATCCAATTCGGCCCCCGACCGAATACAGTTCCGGAGACCCATATGGCTCCGGAATCAAGCCAGCCGCCTCTTTCAAAGGAAGGAGAGGTGCGTCTATTCCACCGATGACCTCTGTCCATCCAGAGGCACCAGATAATTTGTTGGAAGCGCTGTGAGGCGCTTCCATTGTTGAGGAACACCGTACCCTTATGGGTACGGTGATTGGTAGGATTCAGTCCACAAAGAGCAGACTGGCCAAAGCCTGCACAAGTCTTCTAACAGGCTTTGAGGTAAGCAACACCATTAAAAATAATGTCAGAGTATAGACAGTAGCCTCTGAGACACTGTCCGGTGTTCGAAAAGACAAGCCGGACAGAGGATCAAACAATTTTCGCAGGAGACTAACCAATTGAGTCAATGTGAATAAACAGGCGTCGCTGCTGGCTGCGACCTCTCATACTGCTGAGGTCTCCAGACTAAAGCAGAGTCTGGAGCGGACCGAGAAGGACCTCGGTCGCGTGAAAAAACAACTGGAAGATAATCAAGGTATGCAATAACCTTGTGTATATTCAGGAAGGATGAATGATTTGTGCTGACTGAAGTGCCATTTTATTTGTTAGGAGCGGTGACCGAGGTGGAGACCCTCAAGAAGGCATTGGCCGAGGCCAAGGAGAAAGCGGCCAAGGAAAAGGCCGCCCGTGAAATGCACGAGGCCAGGGTCAGTGAGGTCCGGCAGGAGCTCCAGGACGCCGTCAAGAAGTGCGACTCCTTGGAGCGCAACCTTACGGATCAAGATTTCAAAGTCACCAAGGTCCATCAAAACACGCACGATGCCTGGGTTGAAGCCCAAGGCGCCCTCCAGGAAATCCAGGAGGCCAGAAAAATCACGGCGGGTAAGGCCTTTATTATGCAGAGCAAATATGTGAAGCAAAGGTTCATCTTACTGACCCAGATTTGGAGTTCTCCAGGGGCATTTGCAGATCTACCGCGCAGCGTTTCAAACGCTGCAGAATTCTTTCGAGCTGAAGAGGGGAGCTCCACGGAGAAGCTGTTTTGGTCGCAATACCTTGCGCCAGAACATCCGGTGCCCTTTAGCAATCAGCTAAAACAGTTGGTCGAACTGCATAGGGCGGCCGAACTAGCCATGAAGGATTTGATAATCCAGGTACAGCCTGTCGAAGCCATTCCTAGCAGCTACTTCGGTCTCGTGAAGCGGCTGGTCAATGCCTGCCCTTGACTTGATGCTATAAAGCGTCAGTCTGCACCGAAGGCACGCGAATAGCCTTCGCCCAAGTCAAGATGCCCTGGGTGAAGATGGACGCCCCGAAGCTTACGACCGAGGGACCGCATGTGGGCAAGGAGCACTGTCGGTGTCAAAACCGGCGGATCTCGAGTAGGGGGTCCCGAACTGTGCATCTAAGGCTAATGGTAATAGGAGGCTGGGGACACGATGTTTACCCAGGTTCGGGCCCTCTCGATGGAGGTAATACCCTACTTCCTGCTTGTTTGATCTTGATGATATGAGTATTACAAGAGTTGATCTACCACGAGATCATAGAGGCTAAACCCTAGAAGCTAGCCTATGATTATGATTTTTGTTGTCCTACGGACTAAACCCTCCGGTTTATATAGACACCGGAGGGGGATAGGGTTACACAGAGTCGGTTACAGAGAAGGAGATCTACATATCCGAATTGCCAAGCTTGCCTTCCATGCCAAGAGAGTCCCATCCGGACACATGACAAAGTCTTCAATCTTGTATCTTCATAGTCCAACAGTGCGGCCAAAGTATATAGTCCGGCTGTCCGAATACCCCCTAATCCAGGACTCCCTCAGTAGTTCCTGAACCAGGCTTCAATGACGATGAGTCTGGCGCGTAGATTGTCTTCGGCATTGCTAGGCGGGTTCCTCCTCCGAATACTCCATAGAAGATTTTGAACACGAGAAGCGTGTCCGGCTCTGCAAAACAAATTCCACATACCACTGTAGAGAGAACAAATTCCACAAATCTAATCTGCTGACAACTTTTTGTAGAGTGACATCACGCCATGGCCCGGTCATTATTCGAATCGTTTTTCACAACTAGCTACTGCACATATTGCGAGGCGGTTTCCTTGGCACGTCTTGTCGAAGCAGAGATCGTGTCCCCTTATTGCGGGATTCTCATCAATACGGGCGTGGGTAACCCAACCGCGTTTGTTAATATGACTCCTTGATTTTAGGCAAATTCCAAACGGTCACGCGGGGGACGCATGATATTCACCCCCTTTATTAAGGGCCCAAGGTCTTATCTTTTCACACCCGCACTCGATCCTCCCCTTCCCTCACCTCGAGTTCCAACACCCAAGGCTCGGGCTCAAGCGCTTCGGACCTTCAATCATGTCCGGATCCAACCTTCAAGGCCGGTGGATGGCCTCCTCTGTCACAGAGGAGGACATCAAGAAGCTTAGGGAGGCCAGGTACCTGACCGCATCCTTTATAGGCTGCCTGCTCAAGGGCAGGTCATCCCCACTCCCAAACCCAACGAGAGCATCGTATTTGCTTCCCACTTCCTCCGAGGGCTAGGCTTTAGTCTTGATCCCTTTGTTAGAGGGCTCATGTTCTATTACGGGCTAGATTTCCATGATCTGGCTCCGGATTCCATCCTTCACATCTCGTCGTTTATCGTCGTGTGTGAAGCCTTCCTCCACGTCACCCCACACTTCGGCCTGTAGCTTAAGACCTTCAATGTGAAGCCGAAGATGATTGACGGGCGACATGCGGAGTGTGGAGGCGCTATAATAAGCAAAGGCGTTGATGCCCCATGGCCCAAGGGTTCCTTCCCGGAGGTGTCCGACTTATGGCAACAGGAGTGGTTCTATATCACAGCTCCCCGAGGCACAAAGTGGGCGGCTGCCCCTGCCTTCCGCTCGGGCCCTCCGCCTCAACTGGGGTCATGGGTCAACAAGGGACCGGATTGGGGGCCTGCTAATGACGTACCGACATTGCAAAGCCGCATTCGGGATCTTCTTAATAGGGATGTCAGCCTCGTCAAAATAATTCAAGTAATGCTAGTACGTCGGATCCTACCATGCAAACGTCAACCTCTCCAGATGTGGAAGTTCAACCCAGAAGGACCATGAACTATTCAGCACTTCTTCGGCGTGATGCTCAAAGGGATGTATCGGTTATTCTTCGGATCACGAATAAAGTGTCCGGACACCATCGAGGATGTGGGCCTGAACTGCAATCATCCGGATACCCAAGTAAGTAACTCCGCAACCGAACACGCTATTTATGTTTATCATAACATTATTCTGAAAACTACCCTTGGCCAGGACTGTCTAAGGAAGGCAGAGAGGATTAGGTGTTCGGCCCCTCTTCCCGAAGGCACGTCGGATCCTTTATTAACCAGGATGCTTGAGCGCGCACCATATCAGGTGCCATCAGGAGAGGATGAGGGGAGGGATAGAGAAGCCGAAAGCGGGCTTCATACATTGTACATCCAGACCAGGGGAATTGATGTCTCCAAGAAGGAGGATGAAGGGGGAGGTGAATCTAAAATCCCCCCCCCCTTCACGGGAAGAAAAGGGCCGCCTCTGGAGAATTGGAGTTAGAGGTTTCCAAACGAGGGAGGAAACCCTTGCCAGGGGGCCCTGCCCCGGAGGGCGTCTTCACCGCACAACGCCCGCAAGGGGGCCAGCCCTCCACCGAGCCGTAAGTGAATCAAAAGTACTTCGGTCGATATATCCTGTTCTATCTCTGGGAATAATAACCGAGACCCATCTCTTGCAGTCCGGCTCGTAGCCCTTCTCAACAGAGCTCGTCTTCGGGGGATCTTCTTTCGGAGATGTGGAGAGCAAAACGCCTCCTCCTGCCTCTCCGCCCCATGGGGCAGACGACCCCGAGGTGTCATCACGGAGGATTTCTCCTAATCCGCCAAGGCCAGAAGTTAACACTTCGGTCGCCCGAAGCCCAGAGCATTTGACTCCCAAGGAGAGCCATAGAAAGAGTCCGGAGTTGTCCGGCACGCAGCCGGACGCACTGATGGGTCTTTTGGAGCAAGCGGCTATCCCAGAGGCACATCGTACCTTAATGGGTACGGTGTTTGAGATGAATTCGTCCGCCAAAAGCGGGTTGGATGAAGCTTTTACGAGCCTACTCAAAGGCTTTGAGGTACACAAAGTAATATGTGTATTTTCAGCTGTACCGCACATGCTAGGTGTGCTCTGTGTAGATAGTAGGCCCTGAGACTCTGGTTGCCATCCAGAGGTGGCAAACAGAGGATCATAATTGTAACGCCCCAAGACCGACGCTCCAGAAGACTTCCAGTTATTTCAAGTTTTGTCGTGTGATTTGTTTTGTTTGTGCATTCATCTTGCCATCTTTTGCATTGCATCATGTCATCATGCCATCATATCATTAATTTTATAACTCTTTTAATAAATTGTATGGATCTTCGGGCCATTTAAATCGAGGGATATTCACAATGGTGATTTCTCTTTATAACATATCCTCCCAATATTTAGGGAGCTACTATAAAATATTCCATTGTTTTGGAATCACCCATGAACCCACTTGCATATTAAATCCCTTGGCCTTTTCTTCTTCAAGTTTTGACTCTCTAACCTTGCCAATAATTATTTTGTCATTTTCCGGAGCTCCACCAAAAATCCGAACATTTTTTGACCTTCCTTTTATCAAGTCCTAGTTCAAACCCATTTGAATTAAATTCAAATAAGTTTGAATTTAAATCTTTCAATCATGGCCTTTCTATTTTTCTTGGAACGAGCATATTTTTGCTAGTCCGGGAAAATTGTCCCCATGCACAAATTCTTTCCCTAACCCTCTCTTCTTTTCTTTTCTCTAATTCTTTTCTGCTAAAGAATATGAGGGAGAGAGAGCCAGCCGCAGCCCACTACCTAACCAGCAAACCAGGCTGGCCCATTTGCCTCTAAGGCCCAGCCGCGCCCCCCTCCTAACCCTAGCCCAGTCCCCACGCATCTCATCTCTCCCTCCTGCGCTGCCACCTTCTTCTCGTTCCCCATCGCGCACAGCCAGCGCCAGGAGCCACGCTCGACCGCTCCTCCCCTCGCGCACGACCCCGCCGCCATCTCTCCCTCCTACTCCCTGCGCCCGATCCCCTCCTCTCGAGCGCGCCTCTCATGGTGCCCGCATCAGCCAGCCTCCTTCCTCTCCTCCTCCATGGCGCCTCCCCTTCTCGAGCGTCCCCGCGCCCTACCGTGCCCTGCTGCCGCTGCCTCCCCGCCGTCCAACCGTGTCGCGCCCTCAAGCGCGTCGCCTCCCGCAGCCGTCGACCGAGCCGACCCTCCTCGTAGCGCTGCCGCCTCGTCTCCCCATCGCCATGGCCTGTCGCCCATGCCCCGCCTCCATCTCAGCGCTACCCTGCGGCCTCCTCCCTGTCGCTCCTCGACCTCCAGCGCCACAGCCTCCGCCTGCAGGCGCAGAGCCCCGAGGTCGCGTCCCTGCCGCTCGTCGCTCATCGACCTCCCCTGCGCCAAGTCCGGCCGTCGTGCCGCCATGCTCCATGTCACCCCTCGCATGTCGGGCGGTGTTCATCCGCCATGGACGCAAGGCCGACCCGCTGCTGCTTTGACCTCCCCTGGATTCAACTCTTTTCCAATGAACAGCAACCGCGTATGTGCAGCACCACCAAGTTCTGCCTCCTGTACACCGTTGTTGCCTCCATGCATCTTCACTTCCCGTGCCCGTGGACGTCAAGGCCAAGTACCCCTTCGTTTCTTCAAATCGGCAAGTTCAGAAGACCCGTGTACGACTACACCCGGTGATGTGACAAGTACCCCGACAATGTGTACATCTACACCGCCAAGACCGGACCGACAAGTACCCCGACGTCGCATGTACCACTACCGTCGACCTGAACATCTACGAAAAACGTGTATAACTACCGTCGCCAAGATCACGAGTACCTCTACCGACGCCGTGTACGCCTACTTCCCACGACGACCTGTGAACGTCTACTTCCACTACCGTCGCGAGAACGACTACCTCCACTACGGCCCGTGAACAACTACTTCCCTCGACGAACTCGATCCGCCCCGAAATGCACGCTTCGAAGGTATAACACCGAGACGACGCCCGTGAACGAATGCTTTGTTGTATGAGATGCTCATGTTCGAACCGTGTCCGAGTTGTCTTTGCACGTTCCTCGTTTTCCATGCCGCCGTCCCGTGGGAACCCGGTAGTCGGGAGCACCCCACCATCTCTAGCATGTTGCGCACATCCGCACGCCTTCTCGCTTGCATCGGTATCTCACTCGAGTTATCGGGACCGGAATGTTGCCGTGGCACCATTTCTGTTTCACCATCGTGGCACCTTTTTCCTTCCGCCATGGCGACAAATGCCTCGTATCATGCTTATGTCAACTTTTTCATAAAATTGCATAAACCTTGATTATGTCATCCGCATCATGTTAACAGCATTTAAATGGTTAAAATTGTGTTTGCTTTAAACTACTAAATGACATATGGGGATTTCCGGAATTGTTGTTTGTTATTTCCAGCCTCATTTAAAATTGCCTAGATAGGTAGTTTTATTATGCTTCACCCCTTGCCATGTTTAACAACATTTAATATTGTTGGGTACATAACCGAGAGTGAACTAAATAATTGTTGTGGTGTTCCGTCAATATGCAACTCGTTGCATATTGAGCTCCACTTAAATTGTAGTGTTGTTTGCTTCACTTTGCCATGCCATGCCTCATTAAACCGGACATGCATCATGCTTGATTGTGCATCATGCCATGTTTATGCTTGTGCATTTACCATGTTGGTTGCTTCTTTCTGGTTTGCTTCTCTAGTTAGCTTCGGTTCCGTTCTGGAGTTGTGAGGATTCGTTCGGCTACGTTCGTTTGTCTTCTTCATGGACTCGTTCTTCTTCCTATCGGGATTTCAGGCAAGATGACCATTACCCTCGATATCACTTCTATCTTTGCTTGCTAGTTGCTTTGTTCTATCGCTATGCTGCGCTACCTATCACTTGTTTACCCTGCCTCCCATATTGCCATGTCAGCCTCTAACCTTTTCACCCTTCCAGCAAACCATTGCTTGGCTATGTTACCGCTTTGCTCAGCCCCTCTTATAGCATTGTTAGTTGCAAGTGAAGTTGAAGATTGCTTCATGATGGACGGGATTATGTTGGGATATCACAATATCTCTTATATTATTAATGCATCTATATACTTGGTAAAGGGTGGAAGACTCGGCCTTATGCCTAGTGTTTTGTTCCACTCTTGCCGCCATAGTTTCCGTCATACCGGTGTTATGTTCCCGGATTTTACGTTCCTTACGCGGTTGGGTGATTTATGGGACCCCCTTGACAGTTCGCTTTGAATAAAACTCCTCCAGCAAGGCCCAACCTTGGTTTTACCATTTGCCTACCTAAGCCTTTTTCCCTTGGGTTCTGCAGACTCAAGGGTCATCTTTATTTTAC